>NC_133775.1:18869447-19153756 GCF_003597395.2 Chelonoidis abingdonii
CACCCTAGGTACCTTGTCTCAGCAGCCAGGCCCTTCTCTCTCTGTGTTCAGAGAGAGACTCTTGGGCTCCTGGCTTCTCTGCCCTTTTATAAGGGCCTGTGGCTCAGTTTGGGGCATGGCCCCAGCTGCTGCCACTTCCCCCAATCAGCCCAGCTAAACAGGCTGCTTCCCCCGGCCCTAGCTCCTTCCCTGGGCTGTTTTAACCCCTTCAGGGCCGGAGCGGAGATCCACTCTGCTACACCCCACCTTTGGGGAAGGGAAGAAGAAGTGTTCACAATCAAATTTAAAAAGTAGGGAGCAGAGATGACCCATGCCTGCCAGCAGTGGAGGAGCAGAGTGAGGATAGCTGCACAGTTGCCAATTTTCATGTGGTAAATAAGCACCCCGACTTTCACATTAAGCCAAAAATCAAGCTAATCTCATTTGAAAACAAGGCCAAAACCCAGCCAGTCCCTAAGAACCCCAACACTCTATGTGACTAGATCCCCCCGCCATGTAGTCTGGGACTGTGGTGGGCCCGCTGTGCACCCCTGACTCTCTCCCCACCTTGTCCCTGCTTGCCTGGAGCCAATAAAAAAAAAAGCAACAAGCTACAAGCAAAAAACTAGCCATAAGGAACTCACAAACCAATTAATCCAAAACCAAGCCCAATTTTTGCCTATTTTTTGTGGGTTTAGCATGTCTGGGTAACCGGCTTCAGCAGTGTTACCGAGCATGCTCAGAACAAGCCAAGCAGCAAAACTGGCGGTGGGGTGACCCCGCACACCCCACCATGCATCTGTTCTGGCAGGCAGGGGAGAAAATGAAAAATTTATTCACAAAAATAGCAGTCAGGGTCTCAATTCAGCCCTCAGCGGCGCTAGTTTCTACTAGAGTCATCCAGGTCAAAGTGTCTGTGGCAATAGCACATCCCTCTGGAGTGAGATTGTGGCCAAACCCTCGCTCTGCTGCAGGGCCTATTGTTGGCCAAAACCCACCCACAAGTGGATGGCTCTGTCCAGAAAAGGACCTGGCCAGGGAAGCGAAGGGGTGCAGTGAGTCAGTTCATCATCCAGACAGCTTTCCTTGATGAAGCTTCTACAGAGCCCCAGTTGCAAGTTTAAAATGTCCTTCTTTGGGTGATCCCCAACGACGGATAGGGATACAAACATTACTTCCGCACCCCCAGAGTGACTCCCTCCGTAGGTGGAGGTTCAATGTGCCAGCAGGACTGAACTGAGCCCTGGATCTTTATATTCTATCTGTGTGGCAGGTCAGAGTCATATTCTTTACTGATTGAAACAGCAGATGTGCGAGACCATTGCTCAGATAAATTGAACAAGGAAACTTCACCATTACCACACAATGTACGTTCACCAGGAGACTGGTTACTTCCTGAGGGTTAAAGCAAGAGTTGTGCCTAAAGTTTCTTTTCAGGATTGGAAGAGTGGGGATCCTCCTCCCTGCCTGTGGAGCACTAGCAGAACTGCTCTGCAGCTTATTTCTGAAGCCTCAGCACTGGATAATGTCTATGGCTTCCTTAGGGGTGGGGTAGATTTTGACCAATGAATGCCTGAATCCATTTATCACCCCTCCCTCCCCCAACCACTCTTGCACATTGCAGTGGAGAAAGCCAGTATGGAACACATGCAGCGTCTGCTTTTGTAGGTTCCCCTTCCACCATCCTGCACAGTGGAACTATGTGGATTCACCTGCGTCAAGGGCTGTTTGTGCCTGTGCGGGAGGAGAGGCAGGATTTCACCTTTAAGAAACTCTTCTATTATAAGTTACAGAGAGGCTCTGTGCACAGGCCAAGGAGAGCATTCCCATCTGTCTGGGTAGTGTGACAAAGTCAGGCTAGAAGGCTGCAAGAGGGTTCTCTTATTGGGTTCTGCTGCCCACTGCTAAAGGATCCTCCCACAGCCTGTAGGGTGCTAGAGGGTGCTCGAAGGCAGATACTTTAGCTCCAGAATGTTAAAGGCCCTCTTCCCGACTAGCTGAGAAGGGGTTACCTCAGGTTAATGAGGGACACTGATTCCAATTAAGGCCTGCCTGAGGCCTTTAAAAACCCCTCCTCTGGTGAAGGAAGGAAGGAAGGAAGAGCTGCTGCTAGGCTAGTGGTGGTAGGGAAACAAGCTTATCCAGGGTAGGAGGCTGGGCTCCTTCCCATAGGGGAAACTGCCAAACCTGATGCCTGCTGTGGGATGCACTGACACCCCAGGGCAACCAACAGGGTGACACCCAGCTCCCAGGAGAAGGCAATGAAAGGTACCTTGCTGGGCTTCCTTTGTTTAGGGGACTGTTTCCTTTTGTTTGTGGGAGGATCAACCCTTAGGCCAACCTTCAGGCCTATCCTCAAAGTATGACTAAGGGATCACGGAAGGGGGATGACAAACCATGCGGTGAGTAGGGCTGATTACCCCAGGCCCACTGAGCCAGAGATGGAAGTACTGAATCTGGTGAGATGAAGGAGGTGTCTTGTCACAGTAGGTATACCACGTAAGACAGTTTTACTGCAGACTCTTACTATCTTATGGGAGTCTTGTTATCTTACAGGAAGAGTCTGAGGTCTCTCTCTAGGGTTATTGGAGGAAAATACTCCCTTGAAATACTTTTTTCTGTTTTTGATATATAGATAGAGATAAATGCTGCTTTTTCCCTGGGACAATGTCTGCAACAGTTGTTTCTGTGATGCAGTTCTGTAAAGGGACTGGACAGGATACTAAACATTGGAACCGCTCCATTTTGATTGTCATCTGATCAGATGGCTCTCTCTGAGAAACATAAACCAGTTCATTATGCTCATGATTAAAAAGCAAATGAGCTCTGCACTGATTAAAGGTGAATGTTCCAGAAGCAAACAGTGGAACTATTGCTCATTTTATAGAATAAGAACAGGTTCAGAAATGAGCTTAACTGGTTTGGCAGAAACATCAATGACTTGGCAAGCCTGAGAGTCACCAGAGGTCAAATTGATTTGATGTTTTCACCTCTGCATCCTATTCAACTCCAAAGGGTTAAGAAGCCCAGACTTCTCCCAAGACTTTTGGAAAGAGGGAGACCTCAAGACTTTTTGCAAGTGCTTGTTCTATGCCCATGTAAGTTCATAACAGGCAGGAAGAACTGTGAAAAGACATTTCTCTGAAAGAAGAGGATTAAAAATAAGCCAGTACCTGTGCCACCCTTAGAACTTCACCAAAGGAATCTAAATAAGACAGCAAGATTACTTTATTTGGACAAGCTGGAACACGATGCCAGTGCGCTCATTCCAGACTGATACGCAAAACCAGGACAGATACTGAACACGCTATTTTTCAACATTTATATTTATCTTATGTCAAATCCAAATGACAAAAACAAATTTCCAAGCATTTTCTCTAGCAAAGCAGTTGTTCCTGTGCTAATATTTGCTTTCATAACAAGGTCACATGATTTTCAGACTTATTTTTTACATTTCTAAGCCAATGCCTCTCAGTCTCTCTGTGCTTCCCTTCCCATCTGTAAAATGGGGAAGATAGTACTTCCCTACTTCAAGGGGTATTGTGAGGAGACAGACATTAAAGGTTGTGAGGGGCTCATAGCCCATGGTGATGAGGGTTATAGAAGTACCTTGGCTAGGCTCTCTATGGAACTAGTGAAATGATATCAGAAGAGCTAAGAAAGTGATCAATAAGTAATTGAGAAGAGAAGTTTTTTCATGGAACCGTTTAAAACATTTTATTTTTGTGATGTTCTTGTTAAAGTCTGTTTAACTGCAATGTCTAAATAGCAGTTTAGATGGAGGAAATCTGTTAAAGATTAAACATGGTGTTCTTTTAATTAAGAAGTGGTCACAATGTACACATGTTGAAGTATCTGGTACATACTTCAGGAAAACCAGGGAGGACCAGACTTGACTTTTCCTGTGTTTTTATAAGGTAGAAAACATACAGGAAATGAAGACAACGACTTTCAAGCTTTAATCTTTTATGAAAAAGCAAAGAAGGCACAAATCTAATTTTTAGAAAGTTCTTTTTCAGGTCATCTTTTAAATAGTCTTTTCCAATCATAATTCAGCAGTTCCTTGATAAGGAGTTTGAAAACAGCTTTTCAGGTGTCAGCACGTGGAAAGCAGAGAGCCAATATTTTCCCAGATTGGAGGCAGTGCCCCTTACTTCCTTAGTGCCCAATACACATTTCACTAAACAGACTTAGCCCATTCTTCTTCCGTCACCAAACCCCAGCTGTTTTTAATATCCCCAGATGGAAAATAACTATTCCCAGATGTCCATCATAATCACTTGGTCTCTTCTAGTTTGAAATCAGCACTGTCCATTTCACCAGTAACCATTTAACATCAGCAAGCAAAGTCAGTGCTATACTGGCCAGACACTGAAGATTATGTTCTGCCCTCCGTATCTCCGCACATCTTGGGATATAAATGGTGCTGCCTGCATATGGCTCTAACATTCAAGCCCAGTAATTACAAACAAGAATTGCCAAGCCTAATGAGGCCACTAAGATTTTTAAACACTTTCTTGGAGGTTTTTAAATGCATTAGATAACAGTGAACTTTTTTTGCTCATTATTTATAATGGTGCTACCTGCCTTGAAATGGGAACTGCATGCATTCTGCCAATTGTTAAATAATACTTTGCACTTCTATAGCATCTTACAGCTGAAGTTCTTAAAATATTTTACAAACATTAGCTAAGTAAGCCTCAACACACCTGTCAGGTAGACAAAGGGATATATAAAGGGGAAAAAGGAAAAAATCCACCAGCATTGGAAAGCAGCCATGTTTGGGGTGGAATGCAGCAGCTAATTAATGGCATGCAACAGTTTTTAGGACAGAAAATGAAGAAAAATTGACTGCCAGAGGAATTTAGGAAAGTGGCATATAATTACTTGTGTCAACATTTGGCCAAAGCACAAGTGTTGATAACCCTACTCTTGCAAAAAGGGCCATAGTATCTTTAACAATTCTTAGTGGTCCTTGCCTAGGTTCTTCATTTCATGTGCCCCCCCCAAAAAAGGGCAGCAGCATATCGCCTTCTAATCCTGTACTAGGGCAGATTGGTTCTGCAGTCTCTCAAAAGGAAGGGTATCTCCTTGGAGGTTTTCCATACAAGAACTCATCCTGATGGGTCTTACTTAGTATGTGAGCTCTAATGGGGTCACTACACCTGGTGGTATGGCAGTTCAAAGTGCTGAAAAGTTGGTTAGTTTTACTGCAGCTCCTCAGGGCACCTCTATATCCTCTGCTGAAATTCTATTTTGTAATTTCTAGAGCAATGTTCCTTCATGCATCACAAGAGGAATCCCTGCAGCTTGTGCAGCAATAGTGGCCTATTTCTGCAGCTCTGTTAAGTTCAGGCTCTGGCCTTTGATCCATAATAATACACCTAGGCCTTGCTTTTAAAAAGCACTTAACCCCGGATAGGTGCATTCGACTGCTGAACTTAAAACAGTAAAGTTATATAACCTAAAACCAAAACAATAATCATACTTGTGACAAATATTGCAAACACATGCAAAATCTTTGGGGACCCTACCATATTAAATTTCTGAATGAGTTAAGCATCACTGTCGATGAGGGATTGTACTCTACACCACAGGGGAAACGTTGCCACATTTCTTCCTGGAACTGAAACCTGGTGCATGATTAAGGTGAATCACTTAGGTTATAAATACTTCCAGAGAGATACCTTCCACTAGGGTGGTTGGCATGTACTGGCTCAAGCGGATTTTTTTGAGAAAACAAGAAACAAAGAAAGGGCTTTTGATCTGAAGAAGCTTGATTAAATTGACTCTGGGCTTTCTTTCTGATCCAGCAAACAGATAGGACAGGGATCAGCAACGTTTGGCACACGGCTAACCAGAGAAAGCCACTGATGGGACAGGACGGTTTGTTTACCTGCAGTGTCCGCAGGTTCGGCCAATTGTAGCTCCCACTGGCAGTGGTTCGCCGTCCCAGGCCAATGGGGGCTGCGGGAAGTGGTGGCCAGCACATCCCTTGGCCAGCGCCGCTTCCTGCAGCCTCCATTGGCCTGGGACCGCAAACCACAGCCAGTGACAGCTATGGTTGGTCGAACCTGCAGATGCTGCAGCTAAACAGCCCAGCCCACCCGTGGCTATCCCTGGTGGACTGCGTGCCAAAAGCTGCTGATCCCTGAGATAGGACCTTCTGCCCCAGGGCCCCATAAGACTGATGGGTGACTCCTGGTATGTCTACTATGTTTTTAAATCTGCTTATTGTTTTAATATATTTTCTTTGTAATGTTTTTACCTTAAGAATAAAGGCGCTGAGGAAGCACTGCATGGTAACTTGTATCGCCAGCAGAGAGAGCAAATCATGGGGGCTGCTGTTAGGCAGACTGGCTTGCTGGGGATGTCCCATTGTAAGGCAGGGAGCTGTGCAGCCCCAAAACCGTGCAGTAAGAGACTGGTGACTGTGGGAGACTTAAGACCTGATTGGACAATCCTGGAGTAGACCATAGGGGGTGGGTATACAGGTGCATTGATGATGACCATGATCAATAATCATAGCCAATAGCAAAAAAACCCAAAAAACCTCACCCCAAATATTTGAGCAAACTTGTAAAATGTTACATTTTTCCCCATTGAGGTTTTTGGTGAAGCGAATACATTTATTCAGTGTCCCTGTGTTCAGAGCTGTCCCTAGGGGACAGTGAATTGGGATAACCTCTCTGGGCCCCATGCTTTGGAGGGCCACACGGGCTGGTACAATTGGCTGGTGCCACTGGCTGGGGGAGGCTATCCACAGCCCTGCCCCTTCCACCCAAAGGAGAGCGCCTGACGCCTCACCATCCCCAGTCCCGGAGTGCCAGGAGGGAGAGCATATGGTGCCGTTGCAGCCTTCCTGGCCCTGGGAAGGTGGATGGCATGGCCTGAGCCCCCTGGAGCCCAGTGGTGCCACCAAAGTGGGATCCTGGGGAGCGGAGTGTGGGCATGGGCCAAGCTGGCTGTTTGTGGAGGCACAGCCTCCCCTATCCACCCCCAGTGCAGTTGGTCCTGGAAGTGATGTCACTTCCACCCCAGACCCCCACACTGTCTGTCCCATCCACCGCCCGCCTCCTGGGACAGCCCTGCCTTCATTACAGGGTTTGAGTGCAATCCAGACCAGTAATGGCTTGTGTCACCACTTACTATGCAGCCCAGAGTTACTCCCAATACCTTGCTGCTGTAACGCCCAGCCTGGGATGCTCACAGCCAGCCTACAAGTGTGCAGGGCACACTCTGAAGTGTCTGTGTGCTACACAGCCCTGGTTCAGCAGCTCTGACCCCAGGAGCCTGTCCATAGCTGCACTCTGGATTCCACCAGCCTTGGTACCAGCAAGGTGACTCCAACACATTCCCAGTCCCAGATTTTCCCCAAACCATGTGCTCTGCAATGTCCAGCCCTCTCCTGGACAGTTCAGATAAATAAAAAGGTTGTTCTTGTAAAGAAGCAAAAGCACATTACAGCTGATTAACTTAACAGAGGCAAATATACCTTTAAACATAGCCCTGAGTTGGTTTATAGTACAAATAAAACAAATTTATTAACAATAGGACATAAGTTAAGTGATGCCAAGTAAAGGAATTAAATTAGAAAGGATTACAAGCAAATAAAGTCAAAAACATGCATCTAAAATTTAATCTGGTAAAGTACAGATATTCTAGATGATTTCTTGCTTAGATTCAGTTTCCAGAGACTTCAACACACACCCCCATTGGTTGAAGGACCCATCTTTCTCAGTTTTCAGGAGTTCTGTCTTTCTAGTGATGGACACCAAAGATGGCTTCTGTCTTTGCTGATATCTTTCAAAGTTCAATGACTTTGTTTCAAGGGGCAGGATGACCTCATGCTATTTTTCCTTTCCTGTGGGCTTCCCACCTCCTTGTATGAAAATTTGGCTTGCATTGTTTTATTCTACCATGCTTAATTTGCAGAGGAAACAGCTAAATAGCTGCCTTCTATTCTGTCTGAGGGGGAATCTGTTTCTCTGTTTGGCCACAGAATCTAAAGTATAATAAGTATCATTTTTTCCTTGAATAGTGTTAATACTTACATTTTATAATGCTATTAGTCACCAGTGTGTCATTAGCTCCCAGAAAAAAACCCTCACCTCACTGTTATAATACAGTAATATTGTATATAATCAGTTGATTCAATTGCTTAGCATTTTTACCCCATGAAGTAAAGTTTATTCAAGCTGTGAGTAAAATAACATGGAGTCTGGTGATGTAGGAAGTTCCATGCTCTTTCTTCCACCACTTGTCAGCTTAATAGCTTTGTTCATCTAATATGTAAAAATGGACCTTCATGGCCTTTGCCAGACTTGTCAGAGAAGCAAATACACATTCCTTTGTCTAAGGCAGACCTCTTTACCAACTCCCTCTAACATGCCTGGTTTAAGCACATTCCTTTGTCTAAGGCAGACCTCTTTACCAACTCTCCCTAACATGCCTGGTTTAAGCAGATTTCCAGCATACATCCTAATAACCACCCACGTACATCACACAAAAATATTAATGATCAGTGAGTTTAGTTTTCAAATGACACTTCACAAGGCATATTTTGTATAAAGATTATGACAATAGCGTGTCCAGTGTGAATGCAGGGGTGCTTAGTGTCACAACCTCCAAGCAATATGCACCAGCCTTTGCCCTGTGGTAGCTTTGTGTTGCTGCATCATTTACTTGTGCTGATCTCTGTAGGTCTTTTTATGCGTTCGGATTCACCACCTTGTGGGGCTGAAGTCTGAACACTCTCAACCGATTAGCAATGTCCATTCATGGGACTTCAAAGGCTTCTAGTCTTGGTCTCGGAAAGAGACCAGAATGCTGCTGCTACCCATTATGATTTAGTCACTTTCACCAACCTCTACTAGGCTGCTTTATAGTGCCATAGTAGGGATGGGCTGATGTGCTGGTGCATAGGCAACACTTCTAAGCATTCTCCAGTTTATCTCAACTTTTTACTCGAGAGATGATCAGAAATGTCGTTAATGGAAAATTCTACCTAAATATTTTGGCAGAAAATGAAAAAACATTGATTCAGAAATGCTGCCATTGTGGGGGAATTATAATTCTGGTGCTTCATGCTCCCATTCTCCTCTGTTGGTTGAGCTCCTTGGTCAGACTGTATCTCCCACAATGTACTGTAATGGGGGGCTTGCCCTTAAGAGCTGGAGGGCTTGGGGCGATTCAATCCTGATTACTAAAGAGGTACAGCTGGGTTGGATCAGGTAATTTCCTATAAAGGGCAGCAAGTGGCTGCAGTGAAGGGGAAAGCCCAGGTGGTTGCTACAGCAATGGAAGGACTTCTTCCACTGCAGTAATAAATACACCTCTCTGAGAGGTGATACCTAGGCCAGTAAAGGAATTGTTGCATCACAGAATATTAGAGTTGGAAGGGACCTCCTCAGGAGATCATCTAGTCCAGCTCCCTGTTCAAAGCAGGGCCAATCCCCAGATTTTTACCCCAGTTCCCAAAATAGGTCCCTCAAGGACTGAGCTCACAACCCTGGGTTTAGTAGACCAATGCTCAAACCACTGAGCTATCCCTCTGCCTGAACCTAGCACTGTCTACACTGGGGCTTAGGCTGGCTTAACAACACTGCACAGTATGTGAAATTTTTCACAGCCATGAGCGATGTGGTTAGGCCATCCTAACTTTGTAGTGTAGACCAGGCCCCAGAAACTGGAGGTTCCAGCCAAGGAGGGTCTGGGTATGGCTTGCCAAATCTCAAAAGGCCCCAATGCAGGAAATCTTGGGAGTAGGATGAATTGGAGACTGCTACAAGCGAGCAGGCTCCAGCAGAAAGACAGGGGGTTTCCCTGTTGAGACGACAGGCAGGAAACCTGACAAGAGCATAAAGCTGAGGTCCTTTGTTTTAGGACTGAGTTTTGTTTTGGAGCTTTATGTGAACACACATGGATGGGCCCTGAGAAGGAGTGATGAATAGACAAGAAAAGCCTGTGTGGAGTTTGTTTAAGAATGCTTTGAGGGAGAAATTATCAGGACATTGCAGAGGTACCCCTAACCAGGAGGGGGTGCACAGGAGGTGGCTGACCCTACTATAGCACCATGATCTCCACTCTTGGAGAGGGGAGGCAGTTCACTGTGTGAGTAACTGGCCATGGCTCATCATGTGAAATATACATTGGCAAGGGAGCCTGGCCCATAGTGGAGAATGGAAGCTGCTACAGTACCCAAAATATATCTCCCATGGGTACTGTAGCAGCATATCCATACTGAAATTTGGTTTGGGGTGTTTAATATTTTTGATGAAAAATATGAACTTGCCATGAAAAGGAGACACTTGTGGAAAAAAATTACTCAGTTGAAAACCTAATTTTCAAAAATGGAAAAATTTCAACCAGCCCAACTTTACTCTCTGATTCTTTATCAAAACTCACTCTCTCACACTGATCTTAAGTATATCCCTGTAGAGTATAGGTGGGAAAACTACGGCCCATGGGCTGTGGGGGGAGGAAGCAGAGGGCTCTGTGCTGCCCTTGCCTGCAGGCACCGCCCCCAACAGCTCCCATTGGCTCAGAACGGGGAACTGTGGCCAATGGAAGCTTCAGGAAAGGTACCCACAGGTGAGGGCAGTGAGCAAGCCCTCTGCTTCTCCCGCCCACAGGGGCTGTAGGGACGTGATGCTGGCCGCTTCCAGGAGCAGCGCAGGGCCAAGGCAGGCAGGCACTGCCACTGCCACTCAAGAGCTACTCCAGGTAAGTGGTGCCAGGCTGGAGCCCAAACCCTCCTGCATCCCGCACCTAATGCCCTGCCCTGAGGCCCCTGCATGCACCCCAATGCCCTGCCGTACCTAGCACCCCTCCTGCACCTCAACCCCCAGCCTTGAGCCCCCATTGCACCTCACACCCCAACCCCCTGCCCTGATCCCCCTGCTGCACCCCATACCCCTTGTGCACCCCAACCCCCTTCCCTGAGCCCCCTCGTATATCCTGCACCCCTCCTCTGCCCCACCCCTTGCCCTGAGCCCTGTCCTGCACACCACACCCACTCCACACACCACACTCTCTCCCGCACCCGAATCCTCTGCCCTGGCCCTACATTCATGGCTCTGCATGCAATTTCCCCACCCAGATGTGGTCCTCAGATCAAAAAAGTTTGCCCACCCCTGCTGTAGAGCAAAGCACTTGACTACTTTGTTGAATCAGTGCCCAACTCATTTGAAAACATGGTCCTTAGGACAACACTGGGGATCAAATCCTTCGTCAGTCTTTACTAAAACAAAACTTCCAGTGAAGTCAATAGGATTTTCACCTTGGTAAAGACAGTTCAGCCCACAGTACTGAAAGCTCTTGTCAGGAGTTCTAACGAGACTATCAAATGGATTGAGGCTATAGATAGTTTAAGGAAGCATTTTCTCATAACATTGAGTTTCCTAGCATCTTAAAAGAGAGATGGTTATATGGGCCACCTTCCTTCCCATTGACAATTACACATCAACCCTGTGATGACTAGTCCTCAGCAATTGCTTACAAGGAAAAATAATATTCAGGAAGTGTGTGTATGTGTGTATAGTTATCATTAGTGCGGTAAGCGTGTGCACTTTTTTGGAAGCAGCTGCTAATGCTTTCCAAGCTTCCTCTTCATTTCATCTGTTCTTCTGTCTGCTCTCAGCTGAACCCCTGGAGGAGAGTTACAACCATGTAACCAACCTGGTCTCCTCAGACCACTAGCAAGTGCTTCATGGATGACAGTTTAAGAACCTCTATCCTAGCACATCGGTGCTGATTATCCAGCAACATGATGCAACCAGTAGAATATCAGGGCCCATCAATCTCATCGGTGCCCAATTGTCTGGCTTGTCATGGCAATTCCCATGCCTGATGATTTACTTCTTTTGGCAACCTGATGAATTTTGTGTTCACTCTCACTCAGTCTTACTGCAAATCACATCCTTTCCTGCCATAGAAACCTGTTACAGAGTATCCAACATACCTGTAGGGGATTGGATTTGTGTTCCAACATTTTAACAAAAAAAAAAAGGCACTTTTAAAGAATCTATTCAGAAAGCTAATTCTCCCTGAGCTTTTCAGAAAATGAAGAGAATGAGAGTGATATATAGTCCTCTGAGCCACAGCCCTGCACTGGAAATGTGCCAAATTTCACCGCCGCAGCAGAAGCACTAGTAATCATGACTCATGGAACTGCCCAGCATACAGTTTGGATGCACCCATTTCTATACTCCATACAGGGTTGCAGCATATGCTCCCCTCTATAGTCGGTTCTGCTAATGTAGAGAGATAGGTGGACAAGACCGTGGCCTTGCCTCCTCCCTGCCATCCCAGGAGACAACAAGGGGCAGATCCCTCATCAGTAGTAAAGAGATGGGGTTGAGACTAGCCCCCACTTAGTGGTCACTTTCTTCTCTCTTGTGTACCCAAAGTCCACCCTAATCTGGCCAATGATGTTCAAAAGACCTAGAAGTGTGGCTGGGATACCTCTGGCTTGTTTTTCTCCCTCCATCCTTCTCTCTGGTCTCCTCTCCATAGCTGGTCCCTGCCAGTTCCACTTTCCTCCTCCTGCAATTTGCTAGAGAGGAAGAATAAGTGCTGTAGCTCCATCATCTTTACTGACACTCTGAGAGAGACAGCAGGGCCAGGACTAGCTGATGGAATAGAATGGAGGGTGGGGGGTATTGAAGGTCAGTGCTGCCCTTTGTGGGCCCAGGAACGTCATAACTGAGATCCCCAGCCCTCACCTCATAAAGGAAAATACTTTGACATGTTCCCTATGCTTAAGTAGCCATACCTTCATAAAGGGCCAGTTGAGTATGCCAAAGAATCCTCTGACTAATGCCCCCCACTGCACACTACTTAGGCTGGTACTGTGACATGGTGGACAGGAGGTCTGCTACAGAGAACAAAGCATTAGCCACAAAAAAATGCTAGTTCTGATACTCATAAAGAGGAGCCTACAAAGGTGCTACAGCACAGATTCTTTCTGAAACTATACAGTCCACACATTCATTGCACTATTGAGAAGACTAGAATGCATCAGGTTTACCCACATGGCTGTGTGGTACTGGGTATTTTCTTGATTGTGCCCATTACTGTGGCACCTGAAGGATGTGAGGGTTTTGGTTTGGTTTTGTTTGTTTTTCAGTGAGTCAGGAATCTGTTATTGTAGCAATAGCAGTAGAACATGAACTGTCCAAAAGCTTTAAGTACACCAGTCGTATACATAATTTGTATGACAAAAGGAAATCAGACAGACCCCCCTCTCAGACTGTGCTTATGCTGCTGCAAATGTTCTCAACATTGAGACTGTGTTTGTTCTGAAAAAAACATAGCTAATACTGAAGTGGCATATCTGGGAGTTGGGAAGGACTGTGGATATCCATCTTCTCTGTGTATCTCTCATCTATCTTTGTGTTCTTTATCTGTCTTAGCCTCCATCGTGATCTGTGAAGTCTTTCTAGGTATTTCAACAAGCAGACAAGACAAATTCATCAGCAATTTCTATTAATGCTTATTGGCTATGCACATCTCCCTACTAGTTTCAGATTGCCCAATGGATATTATCAGAATACACATATGATATTATCAGAATACACATACGATGCCAGCTACCCTGTGTAACTCCTGAGTATGGTAATTTACTCAGTGGAGTTACTGCCACTGGTATAACTGAGCTCAGAATATCTGACCCAGTGAACTCAAATCTATGGCATGGTAAATATTAATTAAATAAAGAGCCCAAAATTCTTATTTAAAAATAGCTTTTAATATCAGTCCAGGGGAAGACTCTGGCCAGCATAGGTTACCTTCCATGTGGTGTCTAATCAGTAATATTAATGCACCATTCTTACTGGTGTCCATATAGGGAACCAAAGGCAAATCAACATCTTTTCAAACAATAGGGGGCACTTGCAAATGTCTTTTATTTAATCTATTACCCATTGTTTTAAAGCTTCATGATTAACCAATGGCTATTTAATATAATCCAGTCTAAATTCCCATCTAATTGGCAAACATACCCTGTGAGCCTGTCAGAGTATCCATGCTTTAATGCTGTAGGAAATGGCCAACATTCCACAGCCTTTTTTTGGTCTCAGGTCTTAACCATACTCTGGTGTGGTCAAACCAAATGACTCAGATACAAAAGGTTTTTTAATTGATTATATGAAGGTTATTGAAACTTCCACTCAGTGTACACATAAGCAATTGGCAGGACCTCCCACTACCCCAGCAGAGAACTGGAATACTATGACCGAAAAAGAGAGCCAAAATAACAGACCAGTCTTTATTTTTTCCAGCAAAAAGTTTCATCTTTCACTTGATTTAACTTCTGTGCCTCTATTACTGTCTTGAGATCCATTTTTCCCCATCTGTATCATTAATGTATGATACCACTCCTCCAAAATGGAGTCTCTAACATGCTTACATCATGCTTTGTTAGTGCATGAGAACATAGAATAGGAAAAGTGTTTCTTCCAGGAAAATTATATATCCTGCTCAACAGTGAATGAGCTATGTAGCCACCTGGCCTTAGGATCAGTGCAGCAAACCAATTGGGTTCCCCCAATGTAGAGGGTCCCTTGATTCAGGAGTGCAAATGGAAATATAACGCATACTGCCAGGGTCTCCGTTAGCCCCTTTGTGCACCCCATACCCAACCTTGCAAAGCTTGTGGCTCCTCTTGCTAAGAATGATATGGTATCGTAGAGCATTTGGTCTCTGAGTGCGCTTAGGAAGTTGTACTGTATCTTCCCACAGTGGGTGGGCTCTCCTGAGCTAACTGCAGAAATGGATTTAAGTGTCAGTCACCAAATGAAAGACAGCCCAAAAAAGACTAAAAGTGATGATGATTATGATGAACAGAAGTCCTTCTACTAGACCAAGGGAAGAGAGAGAATTCCCTCTGGGTAGAACACCAGGTATTTCCTTTTAAACATTTTGTTTTAATTTAGCCTTGGGACATTGGACTTGGTTCCCAATCCACAGCTGCATGCGAGAGCTTCTGCCTTGTTTTTGGATGGAGTAACTCCCCAGCTAGTCAAGAATTCAGTCTGCATCTGCAGCTCACAGCTTAGGTGGATGATGCAAAGATCTGTGGAACAAGGAAAGGTTGTTAGTACAGATTCTCCTTTCCTCGTGGAACATTGTTCCCTAGACCTGCATAAAAGAAGCGAGATTTTGATAGGCCAGCCTACATCCCCGCTGAATGTAATGACCTGTAAGAGCACCAAGGTCTGAAATCGTTTGTAGCTTGCATAGTATAAAAAGCAGTAAATCATTGCAGATGGGGAGAAAGAGAGAGCGAGCTCTCTGTAGCCTGTTATCTCAGTCCATATCCAAGTGATCTGCCATAGCCTATATTGAACTTTTCTGTAGGCTCCCTTATCTGCATAAATATTTTGGGTTGCTTTTTTTTATCTGACCCAGATGGTCTATAATATTCCTTTTCTCTTTTTTATCTTTTATTTCAAACCAAACCATTTCTGCATTACTTGCCAAACTATATATTGCATGACATTCTTTCTTTCTTCAGACACAATATCCTCCCTGACGCATATTGGCATGCGTCCACCTGTCCTGTTGTGTCTATCCCTAGTTCAGCATTATCCCATCTGTTTTTGCTTTTTTCTGTTCTTTGTTATCCTTCTTACATAATGTATCTGTTAGACACAAGGAGCCAAATTCAGATTCCATTGACACCAGGAATGAATTTGGACTATTACATTCCTCTGCATTTATTTTCATTTAGTATTTCTTTGGTACAGGATGTATATTCCATGCGTTTACAAATGTGCCTGCTCCTATTGAATCAAATGGTTTCATTCTTATTGACTTCAATGGAACCGGGTACAAACATTTCAGTCCTTGTAATTTTTTTTTAATTGTAACCATCCTATTCTACATGTTGTTTATCTATTTCCCCATACACCCAGCCCGTCCTTCAGATTGTGGTGCTTACAGTTGTGTATCTTTGTGTGTGCCAAAAAGTAGTTTTCAGAACTACAAATTGTATTCTGTATAGCATGTTGCTTCTCTGTTAAATTGCTTAGGTAAAAATAATTTCCCTGTTGCAGTCTGCTTTAGCCCCTGAGAGTTATCTCTGTCATAATTTGTACCAGTTCATCATTCTCCAGTCTTACTTTCTGTTGCTAGAAAATCCACTTGTGAAAAGCCAGTATGTTTTCTGAATATTTGTGGTATAACTCAAGTATGGTCTAGCATTATATTTGATGCATACTAAAACAATAAGCAGATTTTTACTTCTGTTGTTGATTTGTATTACCAGAGCACCTAGGAGCTAGTCATGGCCTAGGATCCCATTGTACAAACAGGACAAAAAGACAGTCCCTGTTGAGGTAAATATCAAGGTGTATTGGGATACTGTCAATATAAGTATTCCTGTACACAGTGACTGATCAGTAACCCAACTCCCAATCATTTCTCAGCACCTCTGTAAATGTGACCCATGGTACTGTACATTTATGGGTACATTAATTCAAACTGATGAGTCAGAATTCAGTCTCACTGCATTAGCTTTTTTTTTTCCTTTGACATAGTCCAAAGGGGAAACAAATTCAGAGGTCCAGCAAAAATCTCTTATTCATCGCTACCTAAGAGATTTCAGTGATCATTCCACTGAACTAATCTGCAGAACCAATTAAAGAAAAGCCAAGCCATTCAGTTGCCCACACACAGCCCCAGGGGCCATGATTTTGCATTCATCCATGTTCAAACCTATCCCAGATTCTTATGTCATGTCAGCTGGGCCAGGGGAAGGAGGTTTTCAATGCCATAGACAAGGAAGGAGAGACAATAGTGGGCCAAATTCATCCCTAGTGCATGCAACTCCATTGACTACAGTGGAGTTACAGTAGGGATGAATTTTGCTCATTGGGTTCAGGTCTGGTGCATGTTTCCCTGGAGGGAGTATGAGAATAGCTCATGGAGTTTTCCCTTTTAACTGGAGCACAGGAAGTAACCTATGATTTGTCCAGTCGCAGCTCTGATAAAGGGAGAAATAGTCTAATTCTTCATGAGGCTCACATTCCTATACTCACAGAGCTCTTGTCAGCACAAAGCAGCTTGTACCACAGCTCCAGAGGTGAAGGCCCAGAATCCCATTGCCCATGGCTTTTTGCAGCATTGTCTGAACAAGCCTTACTGGGCAGTAGCCTATTAGGATGTGCTAATTTGTATTAACAGAATATCAGGGTTGGAAGGGACCTTAGGAGGTCATCTAGTCCAACCCCCTCCTCAAAGTAGGACCAATCCCCAGAAGATTTTTGCCCCAGATCCCTAAATGGTCTCCTCAAGAATTGAACTCACAACCCTGGATTTAAGCAGGCTAACACTCAAACCACTGAGCTATCCGTCCCCCTAGCAATACCTCAGTGTTACTGATCTCTGAGCCCTAAATAAGAGAAGCTTACTGATTCACCATGTGACTGTTTGCAGCCAGTCTTGAGCCAGGATTGTTTTACTGTGTGTAACTGTAACAGGGTATAGTATAACCTATAATGCAGAATGAGGGAAGAACTTTAAGTAAACTTAAGTTTGTATTATGTTTCAGTCATGTTAAAATAATAAGCAGATTTCAGCTTCTGTAGAGGTGGATGTAAAGGTTTATTACCCTAAAAAGTGAATATGGACCAAGGCCAAACTGAGCTATTTAAAATGTGAAAAGTTTCTTTGTAATATGGCACCTTCTTATTTCTTCCTTTTGTGCATTCAGAATTAGTCTCTGACTTTAGTGACAAAAATAAGGTCTTGTTTACACTGGCACACTAAATCAGCGCCATGTGATTGATGCAGTGGCATCGATTTAGCGGGTCTGGTGAACATGCGATAACGGGAGAGCGCTCTGCCATCAACTAACTTCAGTACTCCACCTCCCCAAGAGGCGGAAGATAAGTCAGCGAGAGAGTGTCTCCTGCCGACATAGTGCAGTGTAGACACCGTGTTAGGACAATGTAAGCTACGTCACTCATGAGGGTGGGGTTTGTTTATTTTTCAGACTGCTAAGCAACGTAACTTACGTTGACTTAAGCAGGAGTGTAAACCAGGCAAAAGTTTGGGCTGCTTTTTACTCCAGCTAGCCCTGCAGAGCCAACACAGCTAAAGGAGACCCAGCTGGATTCTATTCCATCTTGAGTATTATCAGTGGAATTTTGTTAAATTCCAATCAGTTACATCTGCATTTACCCAATGGGCCAGTGCAACCCGTGATCAGGACTACTTGCTTGAATAACGGTGAAAGATTGAGGACAATGTGGGCAGTGGAGTTGTCCAGGTAAAAATGGAGGACCTAGTTTCAAGACCATACAGTTTTACAGAGATAAATCCACAATTTCAAGCCTATAAGGATACAAAGGTGTAACTGAGGGGCAACCTATCCTGCAGAACTTTTTTGCAGGTGAGGCTCTTCAAGAAGGAAAGAACCCAGCTTGACTCTGAGGCCTTGTCTATTTTAAATAACTTGCACCAAAATTGATCTTATTGCACTAGTGCAAGCCTTTTGAAATGCACTTAAACCAGCATAAGTAATCTTTAAACTGATTTATCTTGATGTGATCATTTTAAATGTATTTAGTTATACCATTGTAAGTTTTGTAATATAGACATGGCTTTTGATCTTGGGTTAAATTTACTTTGCTGGCAACTTGTAAACTGAACACATTGAGCAGGAGTCATTGACAGACAATAAACATGGAACACATTCATGCCCTTTTTTTACAGACATGCTTTATATTAGAACTGCACTTTAAAATTACTACTATATATTTGTTAAACAATACATATTAAAAGGCAAAGAATTAATAGCCTCATGAGCTCAAACCCAAAACATGGCTCTAAAGATGGACTAATGGTGGTTTCCCCTTGGCTTATCTGAGTCTGTTTTATGTGCATCTCCTTGTTACCTAATTTGTAATTCACACTGCGTAGTAACTAAAAGGTCTGCTGAGAGATCTTCAGAAAACCAAGACCATTTTCTTTGCCTTGTTTACACCAGGAGGCAGTATGGCTCTGTCAATCAAATTTAAAAGGCCCATTTGTGACAATATGATCGAAACATTCAACTTCTTGAGACAGCTTGAGTTCAACACTGCTACATATCTATTGTGGTGATTGGCTTATTATCTCTCTTCCACATTTTATATATAGTCACTTCCAATAATATTGTCAAATATAAACACATACTGCAGAGTACATACAGGAGCTGTACAGTTTGTTTAAATGGCTAATAAATCTACAAACAGGAATATTTCATAATTACTATTTCTCTGGCTTTTATGAATCATTCAAAGGTATCCTCTAAATTGTTTTTGGGAAAAAGCCTATTGTAAATCGTATCTTCAGCTCACAGTGCAACAACATTAGTTTCCTAGTCTGGTGCAAATTTTGCTAGTGTGGATACCACTGTGATGGTATCTTGGGAAATATGGTTACCTTACATAGAATTTACATACTGATAACATGTGTTGGTCTTAATGTAATGTTAACTTTTCCATTCTGATTAGAATAAGGATTCTTATTCTATTATTCCTCAGAGATCATCAGGCAATTATGTGATAAGATAAGCTAGTGCTATGAATGGAATGCAAATACCTTCTAACAAATCCATGACCAATTCATGGTTGTCCCAGTGGCAATGCAGAACGTCATAGTTATAACAAGGGCTAGAATTCAGATCCTTCCAAAGCACAGGCTGCTCTTGCAGGCACAAAAGAAGAATTTGTTAATTGTCAGCAGTACAGTATTGGGCCTATGTCCGCACCTACACATCTGAGCAGTTCTAGTTCTATGATGTAGAGGGCAGTGCTAGGTATCCCCACTAGCCAAATCGGTACAATATTTGCTTCTAATTTTTGATTTGGTAAGTAATTGTCCACATTTTGTAATTCAAATGGATTTGAACTTCAATCCATTTTTTCCCCATTTTCCCAGCAATGAATGCCTGAGACAACATTACATTAGTTTGTTCACCTACATAAAATAAATCAATTTAATTCTACATTACATTTTTTCTCTTCCTTTTGAAGCATTGTAGAGCATTCCAGTTTCTGCTGGTTTACACTCTTCAGGCTGAAGCTCAGAACCTCCATCTTTCTGCCTGAACAGGGGATGCTGTTCAAAGTCTTCTAACACCTCTCCTTAATACGCTGAAGGGGCAGTGTTGAGTACTGCAAAGCACTTCCTCCCCAACAGGAGTGAGCATGCTCCCTTAGCAGTACTTCCAGACCCTGCCAGCACCAGGAGTGAGACTTTGTGTGAAATCAGTTTGTGATTAGATTATTAATTCAACTTGCTATCCGTTGCAAGACCTGCCACACGCATCTGTAAAAAGCTTTCTATCATTCTCCCCTGCCTGCCTCTCTGCCCCCACTTGTGGCCCCAAAGAATGATGAGAAGGGCTGCGCATATTGTACCATGGTTATTTATATGTGAGCAACCAACAAACTGCATCTGAAAAATACATGTTAGATTTATCCTTCATGATTTAGAGCATTCAGAGCTGGAAAATACAAGTCCCTTTTTTTTTTTCCTGCCACATTTCAGCTATTCACTAGCTGGTGAAGCTGAAATCTGTGACAAGAATCTGAACGCAGAGCAGGACTGATAAGTATTCTAATCCTACTGATGGGGCGGGGAGAAGAAAAAGAAAACCCAGCTGGGATTATTCACTTGTTATTGTTGTTGCTTTAGTTAAATCTAGAAGATGTGTGTCATGCAATTTGGAAATATGTATCAAATGACATTCTGATTACTATGTCAGTAATCAAACTGGAGGAATTAAAGGATAGCTAAACAGAAAAGGTATATCACTGAAATGGATGCATATTGCTTAATGGAACATTACTGTAGCTTTAACGTGGAAATGAGTTCCCATTCCTATTTTTAGAAAGAGAACATTCTCAGCAGTGCCTGGACTGGATCTCACGGAACTGGAATTCTAAACTATCTAATACTAGAGCCTTAAAGTGAAAAAGACAACTTCACATCCTGCTCCAATGGCTCTGTAATTTAAAAATAGGCTGTTGCTTTAAGTCTTCAAACAAAGATTTATTGAGCTGATAAATATTACAAATATAGGAAAACAACAAAACTGTTATGATTTCTGGTGAGGAAGTATGGACAAAATATTTTTTCTCTACAGATTATATAAAGTATAAATACTTCCTTGAAGAAACACTCAATTCCTTTAGAAACAGATTTGAGGTTCTTAAGGAAAAATATCTCCAAAGCCACAATCTGATGATGACTTATGCATGTGCTTAACTAGAAGCACATAACTAGTTCATTGAATTGAAAGGGACTACTCACACTCTTGAAACATTTGCAGGATGGGAGCTTTATATTGGGTGTGTTGTATTATGATGATGAGAAAAATCATAGTGGAGAAAAGAAACAGTTACAAAAAATAGAGAGGAGACACAGACCATGATGGCCTGGCATGGAAAAAATAAATAAATCACAATTTCTCCCCTAATCTAAAGTCCTTAATAACAATAACTACACTGAATTATTTTTTAAAAGATGATTAAGATATTAAATTGGCTTTATTACATGATACATTTTAAAAAATATTAACAGCTAGCAATGTCACTTAGCAATATAGTACAATTCTAGGGATAAATGTTTCTAGCACTTAAAAGACTGTCACCAAAGATGACAGTGATATTTGCTCCTGTTTTCTAAACCAAAATCTTATATAACTAGATAGTGGATTTGTATTCTGCTGGTTCATATTGCAAGGTGGATATCTTGATTGTTGTTTAACTTGTCTATTCATGAGCTGTTGAATAAACATCTAGTCTAAGTGGTTTACAATAGATTATTATATTCTATGAACAGAATACTTAACCCATTTTTGATGGATTTTGTTTTCTCTGTTCAGGAATGCTTATTTACTATATCAGTCTAGAAAATGCAAGTCCAAGATGATAAACTATATCAAGATTTTATTATGCCATTTTAGTATTAAACTGGAAATAATTTTGTGCAGAAGAGAAATAAATTTTTTTCCTCACATTGTTTAAAATACAGCTGTTGAAAGCTAATGTACATGCCTATTTATATCACCATCTTGCTGCCAGATCAGTGTTTCTTCTATTTCTATTACGAATGAAAATAATTATTTTAAAATCTGTTCCCTCCTTTGCACATCCTACAATCTAGGCTTTGATCCTGCAGTCCCTTATACACATGAGTAAATTTCGTTGATGTCAGAGAACTAAGATTTTGCAGAAGTCTTAATTAAGTCAGATAAACATGATATGAGTAAGAAATCAAACACATGATGATGGGGATGAGATCTGAATTGAAAGAGGTCACAGGAAGGAGAGAGTTTTGTGGAAGGACTGAAAGAGAAGGTTATTTCACAGACAAATTGTGGGTTGCCATTCCAAGCCAAGGGACAGCAACATAAAAGATGTGAAATATAAAATGGCAAAAAAGAATATTAGACTGAAATTATGCTAATTTCAGCCCTAGTCCTGCAAATTGTTGCATGCATGCAAACTCCCATTGACTTTAGAGGTGCTCCCTTTACAACAAAAGATTACCCACATAAAACAGTTTTCAGGATAAGGGCCTTAAAGACATTCATATTAAGTTTCTCTTCCAAACATGCAGTTACAAAGTTCATCCACTCTCTACATTATTCATTTATTTTTACTTGTATCATGTTATTTCCTAGAGGCTGTGGCCAGGGCTCAAAGCCCCACTGTGTTAGGCATTGGTCACACCTATAATGGGAAGACCAGGACCAGCTGGTATTCATCCAGCAGCTCTGAAAGAACTCAGATATGAAATGACAGAACTACTAACTCCAGTATATAACCTATGGCTTAAATCAGCTTCTGTATCAGATGACTGGATTATAGCTAATGAAATACTGATTTTTTTTTCTTCTAATATTCTTTAAAAAAAAAAAAAAAAGCTCCACAGGCAATCTGGCAATTACAGGCTAGTAAGCCTAACCAGGCAAACTAGTTGAAACTATAATAAAGAACAGAATTATCAGACACATAGCTGAACACAATATGTTGGGGAAGAGTCAACATGGTTTTTGTAAAGGGAAATCGTACCTCACCAATCTCTTAGAATTCTTTGAGTGGGACAACAAGCATGTGGATATGGGTGATCCAGTTGATATAGTGCATTTGGACTTTCAGAAAGCCTTTGACAAGGTCCCATACCAAAGGTGCTTACACAAAATAAGCAGTCATGAGTCAGTTAAGATTTTCTCGTGGGTATTTTTAGTCAAAGTCAGACAGGGCATGGGCACTAAACAAAAAATTCATGGAAATCTGTGACCTGTTCCTGGGGCTGCTGATTGGCTGGCAGGGGCTGACCACCACCCCATTGCTCTGGCAGCCCCGGGGCTACTGCACCAGTGACGGGGGTTGACCGCTAGCCCGCTGTTCCTCAGCAGAGGCTGACAGCTGCTCCAGCCCCGCTGCTGAGGCTGGCTGAAGCCGAAGAAGTCATAGAAGTCCCAGAAAGTCACAGAATCATATACTTAGTCATGATATAAGAGGAAGGTCCTCTCCTGGATCTGTAATTGGCTAAAAGATAGGAAACAAAGGGTTAGAATAAATGGTCAGTATTCACTGTGGAAGGTCCCCCAACTACCAGTGTTGATGCGTGAAAAGTAATACACACTGGAAACACAATCCCAATTATACATACAAAATGATGTGGTTTAAATTAGCTGTTACCACTCAAGAACGATCTTGGAGTTATTGTGGATAGTTCTCTGAAAACATCCACTCAATGTGCAGCAGCAGTCAAAAAAAGCTAACAGAAATGTTTGAAACCATTAGGAAAGGGATAGATAAGACAAAGTATCATAAAGCCTCTATATAAATCCATGCTATGCCCGCACCTTAAATACTGCATGCAGCTCTGGCCACCCCACCTCTAAAAAAAAATATTAAAATTGGGAAAGATACAAATAAGGGCAACAAAAATGATTATGGGTATGGACCAGCTTCCATATGAGAAAAGATTAAAAAGACAGACTGTTCAGCTTGGAAAAGAGATGATTAACAGGAGATATAATAAAGGTCTATAAAATTGTGAATCGTGTGGAGAAAGAGAATAGGGAAGTCTTATGTACTTCTTCACATAACACAAGAACCAGCAGTCACCCAATGAAATTAATAGGCTGCAGGTTTAAAACAAACATAAGTAAATACTTCTTCACACAAGGCACAGTCAATGTGTGGAACTCATTGCCAGGGGAAGTTTTGCAGGCCAAAAGTATAACCGGTTAAAAAAGTTAGATAAATTCATGGAGGAAAGGTCCATCAATGACTATTAGCCAAAATGGTCAATGACACAACCCCATACTCTGAGTGTCCGTAAACTTCTGACTGCCAGAAGCTGGGACTGGGCAACAGGATGAATCACTGGATAATTGCCCTGTTCTGTTCATTCCCTCTGAAGCATCTGGCACTGGCCACTGTTTGGCTAGATGGACCTTTGGTCTGACCCAATATGTTCATTCTTATGTTCTAATATTAAGTTCTTAAAAATAGTCCCTGCCCAAATAGTTTATGATCTAAATATATGACGAGGCAACAAATGCAACATATAGATTAGGAGTTAGGGTGTATCTTTGGTTATTAAAACAATTTTACTTTTTGTTAGCAGAGAGCGCCTCTAAAATTGCAGCTGTTTTGTTTGAAATTAAAGGAATCTTAGATATCAAAGACAAATTTGCTTTAAATCTGACATTACATGATCAAAATATTAACTCTGTTTTAGGCTGTAACCTAGACCTAATTTTTACTGATTCAAACACGGCAGCTCACATGTATGCAAAGAAAAACACTAATGGAAATGTTAAAGATGAAAGAAATGTTAATGTATTTGCAGGTTTCAGAATGGTTCAGGACAGCAATTCAGCATAATTATGGTGATTTCTACAGGATCTTGCAAATCCCTCCCTGCAGGATTCTCCAGGGAAAAACAGCTTTGTACCTGACTTCCTACAAATTTAATTTCCATACATAGTTATGTTTTGTGTATCTAAATATTGCTGATCCAGAATTATTATTTATCCAAAAGACTGTCATGACACAAATTGTTTATCAAGTACACTTTAAGACCCTGGTTCTCTAAAATTGTGTTCAAGTCCCCCATAACGTTTGGAGAAATGAGGTTTTCCCATGTAGCAAATGACTCAGATAATGTATTTTGAGGGGTAGGGTCAAAGGGCTTGCAAAATGGAGATCAACATTTAAGCCTCATTGACCTTAGAGACTGATGGTTTCTCAGCCATCAGAGTTGGAAAGCATTGACTGTTAGAAGGGAGAGAAGATGCTAAAGAGACTCTTCTGTTTGCTAAAGAATTATTCAGTTACCTCTGAGTCTGCTTAAGCCTGATGAGTCATTCCTGACTCAGACAGTGTGATGAGCCATTAAAGGCAATTACCTGCTGGTTTTCTGATTGGCCTTACCTCATTGAACCAAGATTCAGCCAATCCATAGGCAAGGATCCACCCAGGTGATCCCAAGACAGGTATACAGGCTCCTAAGGGAAGCAGTCTCTCTAGTCTGCTCAATGTCACTATCTAGCTAGGAATATTCCCTCATGTTGCCAGTAGTCTCAATAGACTGCGCCTGCTCTAGCCTGTACCAGTTTCCATGCTAGCCAGGCCCTGTTCCAGCCTGCCTCTGCCTTTGTTCCTGTCTCAGCTGGCCACCCGGCAATGCTGACAATCAGGAAACCAATAGATGGATCTGTTGGAAAAATTATGGCATTGCTTGTTGGAGAGGATTATTTCTTAGGGGCAGGGAGATGGAGTATTAAAAGGGAAAACTAGTAGATTTTGGTGACCATTTTTAGTCCCATACCTGAGAGAGAGAAACTGAGAGTACAATATGGTAAAAATAACCACTGCTAATGCAGTGACTGACCCGCCATCATTTGGACTGGTAACTTAAACCATTATTTGGGGAACTACCTTCCTGGTAGAGATGCATAAAGGGAAAGAAAATGAGGCCACGTTGAACTGGTATGAAAGATCCAGAATGATACAAACACTGCTAAGTACTTAAAGAGCAAGTTATCTCCCTTGTGGCTGTATCTGTGATTCACAGGGAATGGCAAAACCTTTTAGCGATTAAGCTCTTACTGTGCAGATCTCATAGTACTTGAGTCCCACTCTTCTCAAGTTTTGTTTATGTGTTGGAGCTAAGAGGTTTAAATGTCGTATGTGTGCTTTCACTTAGCCTTCTATTGCCGACCACCCCTCCCGCAGCCTGCTGCCTCTACCACACCACTCTCTGTTCCCAAGAGTTGCTTGATGCTTTGCCCAATTAGAGTGTGAGTTCTGAGACAAAGAACTTGACAGTCTATGTGTTTATAAAACACTGTATATGTCTATGGCACTAGATAGTAATCATATAAAATAAAAATAACATAATATTGGGCTTAAAGTCTATGAGGCAACCCTGTGCAAAGTATGAAAGAATAAGATTTGCTTAGAGGCTTTCAGGGGCAGAGACTTGCAGTAGCAGCTGTTCACCCGTGCCTTTTTCAGTGGAAGGTAGACCAATGCATTCATTAGCTATACATTTGTCCCTTCCCAATCCCACCTCTACCCAAAACCCTACACCTCTTTTTTGCCACCATTAAGATCTTTCATGGTGTTCCAGTTTTCCCTATTACACAATGGAAGCAACATGCTTTCATTAATGCTCTCTGTTCCCATGGTGAGATGTTGGTAAGAAACCCATAACATCAACAAGAAGATAGAAGAGGGAAGAAGAACAAAAACAAAATCAAACAAAAAGCCTGAGGAACATATAGGTGAAGCTAGTAATTCCGCCTACAGTTCAGATTGTCTTGACACTTCTCATTATAAAAGTCTATCTTCAATTGCTTATAACTTGGCCAAACTTTAACTGTTTGGGCTAAATTTTTGCATTCTGGAAATCTGACTCAGGCTCATTTGTTTAATTTCAGCTAAGGGTTCAGCTATTTCCAAGAATGTCTTGCTCATGTTAAAAATTTCTGGCAATCTTTTCTCTGAGAAAAGAAATGTGTCCCAGACCTTGGAACAGCAACATGACATTTTGCAGGGGCATGGCCCTTGTCATCTCTGTGGGAAAATCCACTCAAATCTGGCCAAGTTATAAACTTTAAAAGCTTGCGCTTTGCGCATGTTCTGTGGAGACTAGCTAGAGCTTATCAGCTAAAATTATAGAAGTTTCCATCCTCACTGAGCATGCTCAAGCTTCTCACAGCCCCTAGTGCTGACCAGACTGTTGTGTACCATCTCCACATAGGGGTGATTGACCATGCTCCGTCCTCTCACAGCTCCTGTGTGTGACCAGCCTGTGCACATGCCATTCCTTACACAGTGACTGAATGTGCTTCAGGTCAAGGTTTTGGGGACTCAGAAGGATTTTCCTCGTAATGGCTGCTTCTGCTGCTCTGTGAGAAGTTGGGGTCAGGCACTGGAACTGAGAACAGGGAGTCTGTCTCTCCAGTGCCATCAATGACCCTCTTCTTGAATCTGTTAGATTCATATGTGGCGGGGGGGAGAGGGGAAGGGAAGCAGACCGGGGAAGGCAAAGGATGGGGATAAGGAGTCCAGTAAGAATGGGATTGGAGGAGGTAAAGAGAAACTAATGGGGAGTTGGAGTGACAAGAATGGGATTGCTTAGACAAGAAGAATGGGAGCTAGTGGGGTGGGGACAGCAGACAGGCTGATTGGGCGAGGAGACTGGAACTCAAAGCCGGTGGGGAGTGACCTTAATGTAGTTTTTTTTGGTGTGTCATAGATATATAAACCCAAAATCCACCTCCACAGATTTTATTTATATACAAGCTTTGACATATTTAGACTAAAACAGAACTGAGATCTCAGATTAGAACTAATATGAACAAAAGGACCATTTCCTCAGCTGGTGTAAATCAGTGTCAATATGGAAATGAGACTGTGAAGCAGGGTATTTAGCGGAATGGCATATCCAACCTTACAATCTTTTGAAAGATAGGTATTATGCCAATTTACACCCGCTGAGAAACTGGCCCCAAATACCAGGCCCAACAAAGTCCCTTTGAAAGCTCTTGTGTTACAGTATATCCTCAGGAACGAAGCTCCAAGTGGGAAGTTTGAACGTAGTGAAGTATTCCTGATGGTGAAGAGTATTTTAACAAAAGTTACCTATATGAGTTAAAACCAGTGGTGAGCTGGAGCCAGTTTGCACTGGTTCGCAAGAAACGGTTGTTAAATTTAAAAGCTGGTGTAAAACCAGTTATTAAAGGGGCCGGCGGGTGGGAAAACTCCAGTCCGCAGGCCACATGCAGCCATCAGGACCGTCCTGTTCGGCCTGCCTGAGTTCCCAGCTGGGGAGGCTTCCCCGGTCCCTCCCCAATCCCCCCTCTCTTTGCCAGCGCCAGCGCTCTGGGGAGCTCTGCAGCTCCTGCTGCTTTGAGCAGCATGGTAAGGGGGCCAGGCTGGGGCTGGGAGGAGGGGTTGGATAAGGGGCAGCGAGTGGCTGGAGGGGGCGGAGGTTCTGGGGTGGTGGTGAGGGGATGGGGAACAGGGGGTTGGGTAGGTGTGGGAGTTCGGGGGGTCTGTAGGGGTGGTGGTGGACGGGGTCGGAGCAAACAGGGGACAGGGAGCAGGGAGAGTTGAGTAGGGGGTGGGCTCTGGTGGCTATTTAAAGGGCCGGGGTGGTAGAAGCAGGGGAGCCGTGGGCCCTTTAAATAGCCCCCAGAGCCCAGGGGTACTGCGGGGCTCCAGGGGCTATTTAAAGGGCCTGGGGGTCCAGCTGCCTCTGCCACCCCGGTCCTTTAAATAGCCGCTGGAGCCCTGCCACTTCCCCAGGGCTCCCATGGCTATTTACAGGGCTGGGTTGGTAGAAGCAGTGGAGTCCTGGGCCCATTAAATAGTCCCCAGAGCCCCGGGGTGCTGCTGCTACCCTGGTGTGTGTGTGTGTGGGGGGGCACTTACCTTACAGGGTGGGCTGGGGTTAGCTCTGACTCCCTAAACCACACCCCTTCTTCCCTAGGCCCCGCCCCTTCCAGGGGCCCCAGCTGGCCCCAGCGTACCGGTAAGTCATTGGACTTACTTTCACCTCTGGTCTTGGGAGGAGGGGGTCAGGGGACAAAAAGCAGGGGCAAGGTTGATGGGTTGCAGGTTTTGAGGGGGGCAGTCAGGGGCAGGACTTGGGTTGGGTTGGGGTTGGATGAAGGGGGAGACAGGCACGTGGGGCTTGTACTCACTGTGTGGTTTCCTACCGGGTCTTCTGCGGCACTTCAGCGGTGGGGGGGATCTTCACTCACTCCAGGTGAAGGACCTGCTGCCAAAATGCTGCCAAAAACCTGGAGAGAGTGAAGACCCCTCTGCTGCCAAAGTGCCACCGAGGACCCGGTAGGGAACTGGTTGTTACGATTTTGGGAGCTCATCACTGGTTAAAACTTAGAGTTATGTAATATCTCAGTCTGGACATAGAAGTCACTTGTTCTCCTAAAGAAAGTCCTGAGCTTTTAGATGGTGTCCTGCTAAGTGAATATTAAGATGAAATAAATTGGAAGACATTGCAATTTTTTTAGTTCTTTATTAAACTCTAGCCACCATCATTTATCCTGAGTTTCAGGAAATCCATGAAGAATTAGGAACCTCTATTCCTGGACAACATGGATTATACAAGAACTGAATATCTTAATGAATACCTGTGATTCCAATGACTATGATGGAGACATAGCATTTGAATGAGATAGTTTAATACTCTGAACACATTCCCACGACCCACAGGGTTGGGGGCATCCTGTATTCTTAGCGCACCCAAAACACATTGATTTCAATGGGTGTTTCAGTTGTGCAAGGACCTCAGGTTTCTGCCTACTGAACCTGATCCTGCAGTCATTATTGAGGGAAAACTTCCATTTACAGCAATGGGAATTTTGCCTGAGTAAGGCTTGCAAGATCAGGAACCTCTGTGGAAACCCTGCCAGGAGGTTGTTGCAAACTTTTCGATTTACCAAAATAGAAAACAGTTCAAATTATTTTTCTTTAAAAAATAGCCTGATTTTTGCTTCTAGATTTCTGTTACTAAAAAGGTGCCAAAAGCACACAAGCCTTTGTTAATCCCTTGTAGGCAGTTCTTGGCCACCAGAGACCTAGTGGTGAGAATCACATAAACATAATATTTATTTTCCAAATCATCCAGGGTCTACTTCTTTTGTCCATGTTAGTTTATTAGAAAATATGTAGATTTCCAAATACTTAAAGAGTGTTTGGATTTGGTATTCTCTATTTTTGGTTAGGTAAATTTATGGCCCGGAAAGCTGTGTAGATATGGAAATAGGAAGGTACAGAAGGCTGTTTAGCTGAACATAATACCCATCTTTATAAAATACATTAGAATCTTTTGCAAGGTTTTGTTTATTTATATTGACAAGATATGCAAAATTCTGCTCTTGGTTACATCAGGGTAAATCCAGAGTAACTACAGCTGTGTGTGAATGAGCGAGCAATTTGGCCCAATGTATTAATATTTCATACATGGGGTTTATTATACTAGATCTTTGAATCTCAGAAAGGAAATCGATTGTTGTTCCTTCACTGTTTTTTAAAAAGGGAAGAAAACACATAAACACTCAAATATTACCTTCTAATTTTTAGCACCCTGGTTGTATGTCTCTAAAGCAGGTCCAGAAATGTCAAGAAGACCTAACATCATTCAGAGGCTGGAACCTCTAACGGTGGAGTGTTACTGAGTGAGTGCTGAGTTTGAAGCTGAGTCCTGTTGTGGCGCCCAAGGTTACAGGCTCCTGTCACACTATCAACTTGTGTATTCTGACATCATCATATACATAAAGAGTGTACATCAGTCTAGACATAGGTTATTTTGCAAGGACTGTTGTATTTCAAAATAAAGCAAACATACAATATGATGGTAAAATTAATGGACTAAATCCCCTTTGCACTGAAGTTAATGCCAATGTCCATCCTCCCATTGAGTCTAGGGGAACCATTTGGCCCAATGTCTTGAATGACTTTATAGAGTTGTAGGCCTGGAAGAGACCTCTAGACTAGTCCAATCCCCTGAACTCATGGTAGGACAAAGTATTATCTACACCATCCCTGAGAGGCGTTTGTCTAACCTGCTCTTAAAAGGCTCCAATTATTAGAGATTTCACAACCTCCCTGGGCAATTTATTCTAGTGCTTAACTACCCTGACAGTTAGGAAGTTTTTCCTAATGTCCAACGTAAACCACCCTTGCTGCAATTTAAGCTCATTGCTTCTTGTCCTATCCTCAGAGGTTAAGGAGATTAATTTTTCTCCCTCCTCCTTGCAACAATATTTTATGTACATGCAAACTGTTATCATTTCTCCTCTCAGTCTTCTCTTCTCCAGACTAAACCCAATTTTTTCTATCTTCCCTCATACCTCATGTTTTCTAGACCTTTAATCATTTCTGTTGCTCTTCTCTGAACAGTCTTCAGTTTGTCCACATCCTTTCTGAAATGTGGTGCCCAGAACTGGACACAATACTCCAGTAGAGACCTAATCAGTGTTGAGTAGAGCGGAAGAATTACTGCTCGTGTTTTGCTTACAACACTCCTGCTAATACATCCCAGAATGATGTTTGCTTTTTTTTTGCAACAATCTTACACTGTTGACTCGTATTTAGTTTGTGATCCACTATGTCCCTCAGATCCCTTTCCGCAGTCCTCCTTTCTAGGCAGTCATTTCCCATTTTGTATATGTGCAACTGATTGTTCCTTCATAAGTGGAGTACTTTGTATGTGTCCTTATTTAATTTCATCCTATTTATTTCAGAACATTTCTCCAGTTTGTCCAGATCATTTTGAATTTTAATCCTATCCTCCAAAGCACTTGCATCCCCTCCCAGTTTGGTATCATCTGCAGAGTTTATAAATGCACTTTCTATGCCATTATCTAAATCACTGATGAAGATATTGAACAGAACTGATCCCAGCAAGACCCCACTCCATATGCCCTTCCAGCTTGACCGTGAACCACTGATAACTGGTTTTCCAACCACTTACACACCCAACTTATAGTAGGTTGTATTTATCTAGTTTATTTATGAGAAAGTCATGTGAGATAGTATCAAAAGTCTGAGTAAAGTCAAGATATACCACATCTACCGTGTCCTCCCTATCCATAAGATTTCTTACCCTGTCAAAGAAAGCTATTAAGTTGGTTTGACATGATTTGTTCTTGACAAATCCATGCTGACTGTTATCACTTCATTATCTTCTAGGTGTTTGCAAGCTGATTGCTTTCTAAACTAGTTTTAATTCAGGGCTTGGATTTCACAGCTATTATATTTTTAGTAGCCGATGAAGGACACTGACTCTTCATGTTCCACTGAATATTTTTTCCTCCAAAGAAACTTCGTTGTATTATATATATTGTATTACTATTACTCTATATTTTCTCTCCTTAGGGACCTCTTGGCCTGGTGAGTAATGTCCATTGTTGTAGTTCAGGAAGTTTGATATTCCCTGATAAGCAGTTTTGGCTTTTATGTTTAATATTGTACTTATGTGGACAAAAAGATTTCAAGCATGAAACTACTGAAAACAATGGAAAGGACTTAAAAGAAGAGACGAAATCTAATGCAATCTTAAGTTGCAACTTCCTATTAGTCAATTTCTCCCAAATCACATCTTCAATAATCAGGATGTAAATTAGAGATACATGATGCTCATCCATTTTGTTAGCTCATATTAAGTTTTCCAATAGATTTGTGAGGGGACTAAACAGAACAAAAATGTGACTCAGAAAAGCTGGTTAACTTTTTGAAAGTTAACCTTTAACTGCTACAACCATGAAAATGTTAAATGTTTTCTAATTCTGATGCCCTTGATTCAGGAAAGAACTGAAGCACATGCTGAAAAGCATTGCTATTCAGGAAAGTACTTAAGCATGCACTTTAAATTTAGGTTGATAAAGTTCAGCATGTGCTTGAGATCCCTTCCTGAATTGAGCTACTTTCCTGAATTGGGGCCTATACTTATAGAGAAGAGTTATTTATGTCTCTATACTTATATGTACAGTGTCTATTTACATACTGATAACTGAAGATGTGTTTTGTCAGATTGTCAGCTGCCTTCCCCAGATACAAAGCGACGAATGTGTCTTTGATGTCCGCAAAATACTAAATACTTTAAGTTATACTGTTTATTAAAATAGACAGAGTGTTTTCAATGGAAATATAGTAGAATTCAAATTATAATACTAGTTGGCTTTCTATAGAAACCTTGCCAGCCAATCACAAATTCCTTTGGCTTTTAACACCATTTCTGGTGGGTCACTAGCCTTCTTGAAGATGGGTATCACATTTGAAATCCTTCTTCTGTTGTCAGTGTTCTGGCTTCTGGGAATCAAGCCTATTGTTTCTTTATAGATCCTTGATGGGAGAATATACTCCAGCCTCCCGGTTTGAAACACCTTGCAATCCCTGCTCACTATGGTGTTGAAGGTAGAGGAGTGAAGTTAATGAGCATTTCCTTAAAGGATGTGTTTGGTTCAATGGGTCCAAGATTTCACCCCATAAACAATATGGCTAAGCTATAGTATTTCATCATTGTTTATCTCTGAGATATAAGAGGCAGAAGAAAGGAATAAAGGAAGAAGGACTGACCTAGACAATTTACTGACCTGCTTCTTAATAGTCTGCAATTACTTGGAAGTCCACCTGAGCTTGCCTCCATCCTTAATATCACTCTAGAAATTTGCGCCTTCTTTAGGTTGCCAAACCAACATTTATCTGGCCTGTTACCACATTCCTAATTTGTGCTTTTCAGGGTTTCTTTCTGCACTAGCCTAGATATTTGAAAACTGAGGTGGGAGTAGTCTGAAGACATGGGTGCCTACTGATTATGTTGTCTTCACTGAAGCACCTTTGAGCAAGTAGAATGTGGTGTTGATTTTTAAAGGAAACTTTTTTTTAAAGGAAACTTCCAATATAGCTATGCTGCAAATATGTTGCTAACTTGGAGCTTGTAGCAATCCATGATTGTACAGCTGGGCACCACACAATTACTTTGAATCCCACACCACATTTTCAGAAATGACATAAAATGATGGTTTGGATTAAAGATATAGTTTAGTAATAAATTGATTTGTGAAAGAATGTTCTCAAATACACAATCACAGGCCATTTTTCCCCCGTTTCCTGTCCTTGCAATAAACAACAGAGAAAAGATTGCTTAGGTACTGTCAAAACTGGAGTAACTGGGTGAAATGTAATGGGCTGTGATATACAGAAGCTTAGACTTGATGATCTAATGGTTCCTTCTGGTCTTAAACTCTATGAATCTACTAACCTAAAGGATTCCGTAGACTCTGAGAAACAATTTCTGAGTGGAAAGGGCCATACAGTAAGATCTGTATGGCTATGGATTTCAAATCACATGCTACCAGGGTTATATAACTGCTCTCTTAATCAGGAAAAGGATGCTGATGGAGATCAGAGGCAGCTAACTCTAAATAAAACAGTAACAATGGGTGACCTGCACAGAAACTGATCAAACATTACAACAGAACAAGGTTTAGAGAACCAATTTCCTGACATCTTAAATGACTGCTTCTTGGAACACTTAGTTCCTGAGCACAGAAGAGGTGATGCTATTCTCTGCTTAGTCCTAACATGTAGCATTTAATTCAAGTAAGCATAGTGGAGCTGCTAAATAAAAGTGACTATAGTATAACCAAGTTCAACATTCTTGGAGGAAAAAATCATATTCAACAGTAGCACAAAAAGACACAAAACTTTAGAAAGGGGGATTCAAAGAAAATGAGGAAACTGATTGAAAGCCCTGAAAGTCCAAAGTGAGGAAATTCAACTCCTCAGCTTGAACACGTGCACTACTTAAGCGTGCTAGCCAGGACTGGCGCTAGGGGTTTGAGCGCCCTAGGCACATGGCCATTTCACCGCCTCGCGCTGGTCCCCAGGCTCCACGTCCTGCATGCGGATGGTCAGCTGCTCCCGCAGCTCCGGTGGAGCTGCCGCAGTGGTGCCTGCGGAAGGTCCACCGCAGCCGTGCGAGCAGCCGACCATCCACAGGCAGGACTGCGGCAGCTCCACTGGAGCCACCTGCCGCCCCCTCTGGCAAAATGCCACCCCCTAATAATGCTGGCACCCTAGGCGATTGCCTAAGCCGCCTAAATGCAAGCACCGTCCCTGGTGCTAGCACAGAGCCAGAGAAGGAAGGCAACCAGAAAAGGAAGCAGAAAAGCAAGTAAAAACATAATAAGGCTAAATGGTAAGGTTCAAAAAATTATTCGAGCCAAACAGGGATCCTTCAGCAAATGAAATCCGAATCCTATTAAAGCCAATAGAAAGAAACACAAACTATGGCAGGTAAAATGTAAAGGCTAAAAGGGAATTTGAAGAGCAAATAAAAATAGTTTTAAAAGTAATAAGCTATTAAAGAGGGTAAGGACATTGCAGAAAAAGTAATTTTTTTTTCTTTAGTCCTCACACAAAAGATGCTGGGGAGATATCTACCCCTCTTCAATGACGATAAGGCACTATCATAGACTGGGCTGAGAAAAGAGAAGGTACTGGAACAAATAGATAAATTAAAGGACCACAATGCATCAGGACTGGAAGGGTTATGAAGGAATGAAGCAGCTCAGCTGCTTACAAAAATCTGCAATTTCTCATTAAAATCAGCTACTGCACTGGAGGACCAGAGGACCATACTTGTATTTGAAAGGAGATAAGGGGCACTATAATTTTAGTAGGTTAGCCAGGCATGATTTTATTTTACAGAATCTGTGCTGGATTAGAAGGCTTCAACAGAAAAATTGGTTGAAACAATAATTAAAATGAGAATTATAAATCATGCAAATGAACATGATGTGATAGGGACAAATCAGCACTTATTTATAATAGTGGCTCTTCTTGACATGTGATAGAAAAGTGGTGTGATAAAGGTATATCAGCGGGAGTGTTGGAGAGGCTGATCTTTATTTCCTGATGCCAGTCAGGAGAACTGGATTAAAATGAAAGGTTTCAGAGTAGCAGCTGTGTTAGTCTGTATCCGCAAAAAGAACAGGAGTACTTGTGGCACCTTAGAGACTAACAAATTTATTTGAGCATAAGCTTTCGTGAGCATAAGCTACAGCCCATGAAAGCTTATGCTCAAATAAATTTGTTAGTCTCTAAGGTGCCACTGGATTAAAATATTACCTCATGTGGCCGGGATCAGTATCCACTGATTCCAGTAGTTTCTATTAAAGTGGATTGGGATGTGAACAGAAGAAGTTAAAGAGGTTTCTCTGCATCACTTTCAAAGTGTGTGTGTTCCCATCAGAGTGCTTCATTGCTTAAAAGTCAAAAGGGATATTTTGCAGAGGTTTCGGCCTGTTATATTTTCTCTTCTTTATGGTGCATTTCCCAATAGGAAACCTGTCATTTTGTGTTGCTGACTTTAGCATGCATTCTTGTTTTTCTCTGTTGCATCATAAATATTTTCTTAAGACCCATTGCTTGACACCAGTCCGGGTTATGCTGTGCCACATTGGAATGAGTGTTCTAGTGCTCAGGGCTTCAAGAAGAGACGGAGTCACACATATTTGTGCACAGAAAATTTTAAGACACATGGTGATATTTTAAGAATATGCTCATAGACTATTAAACAAACAACATACTTTCCAGCGCTGCTGCCTGAGAGCACTTCTCTGTTATGTGATATGATTATTTTGAATTCGTTTTTTCCCCTGTGCTGCTACTGCTTGCAGTCTGTACACAGAAACCTAATTTTCCTTGAAGAATATCTGTCCCAAATCTCGTTTTGTACACAGAAAGTATAGTGAAACTCCTCCACAACTAGAGAGAGAGAGTTTCACAGGTCAAACCTATACCATTAATGACAGGAACAAAATTTTGTTCTTCTGTAGCCTCTTCCATTAGAATCTCAATGCCCTTTACAAACATTAATGACTCAGAATGACCCGTCAGAATAACATCTATTATTATTTCTGTTTTCAGATAGGGGACCTGAGCTACACAACGTCTTGCCCCAGCAAGTTTGTCATAGAGCTAGGAATAAAACTCAGATCTCTTGCCTCCCAGACCTGAGCTTTTGCCACAAGGTTGTGGTATGGCCACCCTCGGTTTTGACGAACAACAATGCACAGTCCAGACCCGCAGAGAAGAGGAAAATCCTGGCTGGGAAGTTGCAGGTTTGAAGGCCTGCGAAAGGATTTGTAACCCACCCGCTTCCCCACTACCCTCCCCGCTTTACAACCACACCACTGAGGCATGCACCGAGCCTGCACGCAGCTTGGTGGCACCAGACACCTCCCTTTCCCCCTTGGTGACTCCGCTCCCGGCCCGGCTGCTCCTGCTCCTCCTCCTGCTCCGCAGTTTGCCTCCCTCCGCAGCCGCCGCTGTTTCCAGGCGGTAGCGGAGCGGAGCCGAGCCGATCCCGAAGCTGGCTCAGTGCGCCCGGAGCTGGAGCTGGAGCGCGGGCGGCAGGGCGGGCTAGGTGCGCACCGCGGGCGCCGCTCGGTGTGGCTGGCCCTTCGGGGAGGAGCGTCAGGGGCAGGCTTCCCTCGTCCCCAGCGCCCCCTGCATGGAAGGGGGGCCCGCCGCCGCGCCCGAGCCCTAGGGGGACCCCCAGCTCACGGAGGGGCTGCCCAGAAGTTTGGGAGGCGCTCGGGAAAGTTTGCTCCAGGGGGGCCGCGTGCTGCGGGCCGGGGAGGGAGGCAGGGAGAGGCCCCCCTTCCGCATCCCCAGCGGGTCTCTCCGAAGCGCCCGCGGCAGCATGGCGAGGGGGGCAGGTCGGGAGGAGGCCGCCGGGCCGGCTCGCTGCTCCTCCGGCAGCCGGAACCCCCGCTTCCTCCCCTGCTGGCGTCGGGGCAGCGCTTTCCAGCGGCCCCTCTGGCTCGTTTACATGGCGCTTCTCTGGAGGCTCAGCGCGGCCGAGACGGAGTTTTCCATCTTGGATGAAGCGCAAGTTTTAGCAACTCAGATGAAGAAGCTTGCCACGGAGGAGCTGGGGGTCGTCACTATGCAGGTACCGTTCCCCCTCCGCGCCTCCTCTTCCTTCCCCCTGCCCCTTTCTCCTTCCTTCCTTCCTTCCTTCACTGCCCCCCGTTCTCTTCCCCGTGTGTTGCCTCTGCTCCTCTCTCCCTTCAGCCCTTCTTCTTGGGGTTCTTCCTTCTATCCGGCTCCTCTCCTACTTTTCGTTCCCTCTTCCTCTCGCTCCTCTGCTTCATTCCTGTTTGTTCTTTGCAAACTTCCCTCCCGTTTGTCTCCCCCAACCCCCGGTCGCCTTTCTCCCCCGCGAGCCCCTCACTTCTGCCGCGATTTGCAGGAGCCGGTGAGTCTCTCCCCCAAGCCCGGCGAGGGGATGCTAGCTCTTGGTGGCCACAGTTCCCCCACCAGGCAGCTTTGCCTGACCCCCACCCCCGCCCGAGTCACTAGGGGTTGTTTTTTGTTGCCGTTTGCTGATCAATAATCTCCTGGATCGTTGTGGTTTAGTGCATCGTTGTAAAGTCTTGAAACGTGACTCCCCTGTTCGAGGCTGTTGCCTCGTGGGGCAGGGATACTTCGTATTTTATGAGGGTCTTGAAACTGGCTATTTTGCATATTTTGTCTCTTCGGTTTCAGGGACCTGTGCCCTTTGTGAGGCAGAGAGAAGCTTGATCCTAGATAAATCCCGAGGTGGATTTGATGATTGTTTTAAAACTCAAAAAGCACTTCCTTCTTGCAGTTTTTTTTGTTTATATTCATGACTATATACAATTCCCAAAAACTGACCAACAGAGTGTGTGTGCGCGTATGTATATATACTGAGCTCGTAAATTAAGAACACTGGAACTTTTATTTCACAAGATTCAAAAAGAGGTTTTGAATTGTAAACTTTAGGTTTATTTGTAATACAAACTGTAACTGAAGGTGAATATTTTTAGACTTCAAGTGTAGCAGTATTTAAAGTTGAATTTACCTATTAACTTGTTTTGACCAAGGTCCTTCAGGTCCATATACAATTTTAGTTTTTTCATCTCTTAATATGGTTCTTTCTGATGTCAGTAAATCAAAAAATGTTGTTCCTTCATGGAAGGACAGATTTTTTTTATATATGTGTAATTTACACACAGATGATGATGGGATAGGGAGACCATTCTTTCTGAAGGGAATGTGCAATTTGACAAATGTATTATCTTCCTGCATCTCATTTCCTGATATTGTAATTTCTTTTAGTTCAAGGAGAAGAGAGGTGATTAGGAATTATTTGTATCCCTGCCTTTGTGGTTGCATATTAATGATAGTAAAACTACTATGATTTCTGTAATCACTGGTTGGAATTGCATAGGATGCTCATAACTATGTTACAACAATCAACTACAGCATGCGCACACACACAAAAAGTGAAATCAGATCCCAGATGCATTGCAATCCAAGGTATGGGCAGTACCAAATGCAGTTTTAAAAGCCTCACAAATTGAGGAGGTGACACTTTTATGTGGTCAGCAGGGGTCCCTCCCCAAAATGGCCCTTTATCTTCTCCAAACTGGCTTCATTTTACCACCTTTGAAACACCATTGTGTTAGCTGGCCTCCTAGGGCTGGGGCTTTGTCCAGGAAAATACCAAGCTGGTGTCTTGTCCTTTATAATCAGACCTGTATGTAAATGACTTAACAAGGTAGATAGAAGTAAATTATTAATACAGAGAACATGAAGGAAGTCACTTTTTCTGTCTAGAGATCTACAGGCATATTTACCCTCTGAAAATTATAAATGGTGGAGCTTCTGGTTAATGGAAATTAAATGAGTATGATCATATTTCTCAACTTATTTCTCCAGTGTAAAAAAACAAAACAAAAACAAAAACCTTCTTAAAAAGTGCTGGAAGCTTCAACATGTGTCTTTGGTTTGTTTTTAGGTTTTCTTTTTTAAAGGCAGCACACACAAAACATATGCTCAAAATTATCTTCCATAACGACACCTCATTGTTTTGTAGGTAGGCATAAAATGAACCAGGTTCCTCCACAAGAATTGTAGCTAGTCCTGACTATTGGCTTAGGAAGCAGGCTTGATGCCAGTGTATAGGTATGCAAAATAACACTAAATCTGTGCATTTATTGTTGCTTGAATTGTGTGAGGGCAAAAGCAATTAATACAGTAAGCCAATAGTTCACAGGATAAGCCCTAGATTCTTTAAAATATTTTGACTGTTTTATGTCCCATCAAGCAAATTTGAATGTTCCCCACTTCCTCCATACGTTTCTACAGCTGTCTCAGATTAAAACCTGGTTGAAAAGAAACTTCCCATGATTTTAGAAAGCTTCTCTAATGATCTCTTCCTACAGTTGAACAAAAATCTTTATAAAACTTCAACTCTTTAAATTTAAGCAGTTAGTCCTCAAAAAGGGCTGCATGTAATTAATACAGAATTATTGTCTTTGGTATTTACGTAGTGCTGTTAGTGGGCTATATGGCAGTAGAGCTGTGCCAGTCAACATGTTCCATGTTCTAAACAGCTGTCAATCTGTGGGCAAAAGATTGTTCTGTATTGCACTACATAGTATAATAATGTGATCAGATGGTCCTTATAACTGGAAGGCATTCAGGAACAAATGAGATTTAACCAAGATGGTCAGGGAAGTAACTAACTCCATACTCTGGGTGCCCCTACACCTCTGACTGCCAGAAGCCGGGACTGCATGATGGGGATAGATCACCCAATAATTGCCTTCTTCTCTTCACTCTCTCTGAAGCTTCTGGCGCTGGCCACTGTCAGATGACAGGATACTGGATTAGATGGACTGTTGGTCTGACTCAGTGTGGCTGTTCTTATGGGGTTTTGGAAAAAGAGTGAGGGAGCTTTATGTATCTTAATTGGGAGGCTGCTCTAAGCATAGAGGGTGGCATGGAGGAAGCCCAAAAGCAGGAGTGAGTGAAGGAGACAAAGAAAGTGGCTAGGATTAATGCTTGGGCAGAGTAAAGAGAGTGATTGGGAATGTAGGAGGAGATGAGGGCCGAGTTGTAGAGAACCAGGAAAGTAAAGAGGGGAAACTAATGTAGATACCTAGATACGATTTTGGGCAGCAGCGTTCAGCGTAGACTGGAGTTGAGAGGAGCAAGAGGTTGCAATGCTTAAGGCATGAAACAAATAGGCCAGGTATAGTTTGTGGTCAGGTGGGATGGAGAGAAAGAGGGATGGATTTTTATTTTATGAGAGCGTGAGTGTACATAGATAAAGAAATGGCAGGATTTGACAAGAACCAGAATGTGAAGAAAGGAGAGAGCGCGAGAGGTGTCAGTGGTGACGCCAAGGTCATGAGTTCGGTGATGGGAAGGGTGGAGTTGAGAGGTGGAGAGCAAGAAGGCTTTGAAGGAACAATAAGTTTAGTGGCTGCATCGAGTCTGAGGTGGCAATGAAATACCCAATGAATGTCAGGCTGCAGTGTCAGAGAGGCAGGTGGAAATCTGTAAATAGACTGAAGGCGAGAATCTGGGAAAGGGTCAGAAGAGGAGAAAACTGAAGGTGGGACCACCGGTGGAGCCTCCAGAGGAGACATTAAAGGAGCGTTTGGAGAGGTAAGAGAGGAACCGGGAGAGCACTGAGCCTTAGAAGCCCATGAAAGGGGAGGGTATATATAAAAGTCAAAAGGTTGGCAACATGGCTAGTATTATAAACAAAATCTCTTTGATGCTATATCTACTTCCTCTTAATACATTTTCATCTTAGTGCTGTAATAACTGTATCTCGAATATTGTTAGGAAGAGTCATTGTTTTTATGGACTCTTATGGAAATCCTGTTATATAACATATTTACTTTTTATAGTTTATTTTCTAAAAGCAGCAAAATCCTGCTGGAATGAATGGGAAGCACGCCTCTGTGCATAGGAAGAATAAGACTGATTCTGCATGGATAGATAGTAAGGATGATAGAGAGTTATTGCGACGGCATCATTCTGACAATTGTCTTGGCACTAGTACAACTGTATCTTATTCGTAGACAGCTGACAGGCATCAGTGCAGAAGCTGATTTTTTGTACCAAGTTTTATGTCTTTAAACATAGTTCTATTGTTATAAGTGTGTTGCTTTCAAATTAGCCTTTGAATGTATAGATTAATATACCATAAACAATACTGCAAGTAAAGATATTTGTAAGTGAGGATAACATGGCTGTGTGATTTCCTGCGTGAGGAGCAGCATTCCGTGGGCAGGTGGGATAGCAGATTTACATTTATTATTGAATAAATATGTGGCCCCATTACAAATGTACTTTGTGGAATATTGTATCACAAGTAGTATGTAGAAATATGTTTACCATATGCCTTTGACAGCACTCTGGGCCAATTCTCTGTTGATGTAGTAATATCTAGCTCTTCTATAGCCCTGTCCATTGGTTGATCTCAAAGTGCTTTACAAAGGAGGGGCAACATTTAACCTTTTGTAAATAGTTTCACTGTTTCACCTGTGTAGTTGTTTCCCCCGTTGCTTGCCCAGGGAGAGGAAAAACTTTTTCAAAGAAATGTGATTGTAAACCCACAGTGGGATTCTGGGGCATAGTACCTGAAATTACAATTTACTTACCCACTCACCACACCCCAAACCAGTAGCTAGACTTCAAGTTGACAAAATCCCTCTGATTTTACTGTGAAATTTTTTTTTGGCAATTCTTTCGGATGGCTGGGGCTATTGGGTTCCAGGGAGGTGGGTGTAGAGCAGCAATTACAATATGTTTTGGTAATATAGGTACACCTCTATCTTGATGTAATGCCAAAATCTTACTGCCTTATAAGTGAAACCGTGTTATAATGAACGTACTTCGATCCAGTGGAGTACGCAGCCCCGCCCCCCCGGAGCACTGCTTTACCGCGTTATATCCAAATTTGTGTTATATCAGGTGGCGTTATATCGAGGTAGTGGTGTATTCTGAAAACATCTGATGCTTAAACTGGCAATTTAAGTTATGTGTGTGTTCTCCAAGTGATTTTAAAATGCGGACATACTACTTTGCATCATTTGGTAGTTCATTAAATGTATGGACTATCTCAGGGGTAGGCAACCTATGGCACGCGTGCCAAAGGTGGCATGCGAGCTGATTTTCAGTGGCACCCACACTGCCTAAGTCCTGGCTTTGCATTTTAATTAATTTTTAAATTAAGCTTCTTAAACATTTTAAAAACCTTATTTAATTTACATACAATAGTTTAGTTATATATTATAGACTTATAGAAAGAGACCTTCTAAAAATGTTAAAATGTATTACTGGCACGCCAAACCTTAAATTAGAGTGAATAAATGAAGAGTTGACACAGCATTTCTGAAAGGTTGCCAACCCCTGGACCATCTTAATGTCACAAGCCACAAAATATGGTACTTTGTTGAATGAAGAGGTTAGTGGGCAAATTCTGTGTAGTCTCCTGAGTTGTCCAGTTGGCACTTGGCAATCATTTAAAAACTACAGACCTTTTTACGTTAAAATTACAACCAAGTTGGAGATTGAGGCCTGGCCCAGTTCTAACCGAGTACACCGGCCTTTAACTGTGTTCTGTTAATTGGCTAATCCCAGATTGATTTCCCTGTTTCCTTTGTAATTGTAGTGTAGATCGCTGGTTGAAAAACTTCAGAAATTTTGACTGGAAAAGCAGGACACAATTCTTGTGAAAATTTTGACCATTTTTCAACAAGCACAGGACCTGTGACCTTCTGAGTTACAATATTGACTTTTTCAGTGGCATTGGATAATTCATTCTAAGTCAGACTCCTTGTCTATAAAATGGAGATATAATACCTACCTCACAGGGTATTTAGAGAATTAGTGAATGCTTGGTAGAGGAAAATCTATTGTAATGTACATAACTTTAAAGCCACATAGTCCCAGAAGCAAGCAATATGCCCTTAGGATCTAGAATATTTTGACAACGTTCTCATCCCTATCCTTTATGCTTATTGTGCTAGAAGAGTACAATTCTTCCTTTCTCTTTCCCTCCACCATCTCCAAACTTGGGAGCACAGTTGGGAAAAAAATGCCTTCCTGACTGCTAAAATGGCAGTCGACTACTCCCAATGACAAAAACAACTACATTTTTCTATCTGTTAAATTACAGAGCTCTGGTTTTTGATTAACAGTGTTAATACTTGCTCAGATGCTGTAGTAATGGGCACAATAGAAAAACCTGTGGTATACAGGCTCCTCCAGCTTGATTGGGAGACTATTATACCAGTAGTATGTTTAGCCATATACAGCTTTTCAGTAAAAGCAGCGTGGGACACAGGCCAGGTTGACACACACAAGTGGAATGCTGTCAGATTTTGATTGTGTGTGGGAGGATATAATGTCATCTTTATTTTGAAGAGTACATAACCACTGTTTGTAGTCTGATGCTGTTTATAGAGTTGTAATAAACCAATAATTCCAGTAACCAGAATTAGCACTTTTCATCCATAAATCTCAAAAGCAAACTTCACAGAAGAGATAGATATCCAAGTTTGGTGTTATAGATAACACATTGGACTTAGAACTAGGTTCTGTTTCTGGTTCCACCATAAACTTCCTGGGTGACCGTGGGCAAATCTATGCCTCTGTTTCCCATCTTTAAAATGGACATAACAATATTTCTCTACCTCTCACAGGTGTTACAGACATTAATGATTTTATTTTGTAAGGTGCTCAGATACTAGGGTGATTAGTGCCGTGGGAAAACCTGTAAACCATCAATCATGATTTTAAATCAAGATCTCTAGTTTGCAAAATTAAGGACATTTATCAAACTAAACTTTTCTGATTTCATATCTATTTAATTTTTAAAGCATCCACTTGAATTCAGACTAGAAGAACAGGTATCTATCTACTTTTTTTTTTTTTTTCCTGTTGGCTTCTGGTTATGGTTTATTGTGCTTGAAAGCCATTTGAGAGACTGAAACAAAATAAAAATTAAAAAGTACAGGCTGCTAAATAGCTTATTAACTACTATTTTTTTCTTAGTATTCAATAGTATACATTATAGTAATTATGGAGTGGAGGCCAGTGGAGTAAAATCCCATCTGTTTTACATGATTACGTCTTGGTTTGCATCCAATCATAACAATGTTTCTAAAGGCTCTGTGAAAGCCCAAGACTGCAGCAATTTTTCATCTTATTCCACTTGGACTTTTTTGCATGAAACATTTCAAAAAGATATAGTGAGGTCCTGGTGGAAGAGCAGTTAAAACAGTTAAGCTTAGGAGAATGAATCTGAATTTTTAATTAGGCTTTGAGTTGTTTCTTCAAAGTGTCGAGACATCATTAGTGATGTAAGTCTTGTTGCATTAGTGGAGACCGACATTTCACTTCAAACACAGAGAACGCAGCTGTCCTGTGCAGATAAAAGTTGCCAAATGTGATGCAGCAAGGTGGATTGCTAGATAATTAGCTGTCCCACTTTACTGCTGTGTTGAAGAGCCCTGCCAGTCATGGGAGGGAGAAAGGAGGAATTATTAAGGGGAGGAAATCCAAGAATGTCATAAAGCAATTTGAAATCTCTCAGCTGTGGCAGGGCTGATAAGACATATGTTAAGGAAACACACAAAGTAAGTATAGTATATGTTAGCCAGTTCTTTTTCCTAGCTTAGTTCAGCAAAGCAGAAATGGCAAAAGTCTAATGATCCCTACAATATAACAAAGTACTTGCGGTGGTTCCATCAGCCTGACCTTGGCACTGGTAGCAAAGAAGTTAACATTTATATATTACATGTCAATTTAAAAAACAAATTTGCAGTTTATGAGAGATTCAGAATAGGAAGAAATAGCTACAAAATGTAAATGGTCAGTTAAAATGCATTTGGGGACAAAATAATTGTTTGGTATCAACATAATTTAAAAAATAATCTGTGTTTAAACAGTATCAAAGTGTTCCATGCAGAGAAATAATGTAATAACATAATCATAATAATATAGGATGTTATGTGTTTGTATGCTTCTTGTGCATAACACAGCAGTTCACTTTCACACACATGGATTCTGCACTCTTTAAAGTTAAGGGGAACTTTGCCGTTGATTTCAGTGAGCATAGGGTCAGGGCTATATAATAAATAGCTATATCTTTAAAGTCAAATCTTTTGCCTCTTTTTTATGTCTTTCTGAACATAATAAATAATACAGTTAAAAACTTAGCCTTAAATATTTTCTTTTGATGTATCAAAAATTCTACCCTGTGGGTATCAGCTAATGGCTGTTCTATCTTCTGATGTATTACACAGTTCCAATGCTTAATATGATTTTTTTTATTACTATTATGCAGTTATGGAAGGCCTTGTAAAGGAAAATACTTAGGGCTAGGGCCACAAAAGGACTTAGGTGCCAAACTGCCATGTGAGGGCCTAAATTCCAGAATCAGGCCTCACTGGGATTCACAAAAACCCTGCTCACCTGCAGCCAAACCCCACAGGTGCCTAAACTCATTTGGGTTTTTCTTGTAAAAGTTCCTGCTGTGCCTACATTTTTGTCTCTCTTTTTTTGGGGTGGGTTTTTTGAGATGGAGGGCGGGGGAGGGGGGATTTTCCATGGAAAGCAGATGCCATTTGTGAAAAATTTAGTTGTGTAAAAAATCCAATATTCTATCAAAAAACAGTTCTGATGGAAAACTTTCAAGCAGCCCTACGCCACACTTTCCTTATGTGAATTAGGATCAGGAACTTGGTAACCGGTTAGCCGGAGGTGTTTGTGTAGTGAGAAGGTTATTTCTCCCTCTCACCTCCATGTTGGGAATCCAAGTGCATCCCTCTTTTCCCTCAACACTGCTTCTGAGCTCCCTTGGTCTAGGGACTTGGGGTGTCAGTTTTTCATGGGCTCTTCTATGGCCCACAGAATCCAGCATTGCCACTAAGACTACATATTGTTTGGCAGAAGAAATTCAAGTATCATTCATAATCATGTTCCAAGAGTCAACCAGTCAGCAGTGGTTAATGCAGTGTGAGGCAAGGCTTAATCAAATCACTTTTCACTACTACCAGTTATAGGCTGACTACAGAAGATTTTAAGAGTGTATTTGCAAGTATATTTGCACAACTACAAACAGCTGGCAATAAGACTGCTATTTCCAATTCATACTGATGGGTTTTCCTGTTTCACAGCTCTTAAGCAGAAGTAGTTCATAAGTCTTTGTTTCCAGTAGAACTTGCTTCTTTCTTTGGATGTCCAGTCTTCACTTTGCCTTTGGCCATGACATTAGAAGCTGCAACCACTCTACTAGTTAGAGAACAGAAACCATAATGCCTCTTGAGAAAAGCCACATTTGTATGTCAGCCAGAACTTTATAGGGCACTATAGGTCTTTTTATGCTTTCTCCCCTGCCCCCCTCCCCATCTTTTTCATATACCCCTAAGACTGAGAAGAAATTTCTGGCTAACTATATGTTCACCGTGGATGGGAATTAGGCCAGTGGAAAAGGCTTTAAAATAGGCACATTGGGAAGTTCTAGAAGAGGTTTGCAGAGTCTGGAAATCTTCAGCAGTGCTTCTTCCTCTTTTTTGCCTCTGGTAAGGTTACTGCATGTCTTCCCTTGTACCGTACTGCATTTCTGGAGCATATTTGAGTACTATTCAAAACAGCACTCCTGCCTTGTCATATTAGTCCTCGATATCCAGAATCTAAAGGGCTTCTCTGAGAACTTGGCAAATTTCACTGTTCTACCTGCATTTTGTCCCCAGCAAATCTGGAGGATAAATGGAGCTGGTCTTTGTATATGGTTTTTAAACAAATCCTAGCTGCAGTCATCCATTTGATCAACATTGCCTTACTTCTTTGTGTCCAGGTACATTTTTTTCCGTGTATGTTTCCTTGCTTAGGTGGGTGAAGTGGCCACTCTCTCTGCAGCTGCTGTTTATGAATTTTATCTATAAAATTACATTAGGTTCTGTATGCCAGTTTATCTTCCAAGCACCATCTGGAAAAGTTTATGTTCCAACCGTAGTTCACTTTCAAGCCTTCCTTGGATAGATAGAAGTCTTGACACAACTTCCACAAGATTGAAATAGACACATGCCGACTTCAATTTTTTTTTGGGGGTGGGCAAGAGGAGGAAAGATTTTCTGTTTCTGCACCTTCAGATCCAATATGGATTGGTGGATTATAGGCCAACCTCATGATACGACAGCAAACAGTGCCACAAGCATGCCAAATAATTCTGATGCTTTCATTATCCATTTATCTTCTGTTCAGCTTCCCTGTTCTCTCTCTCCCTTCAGTAAGTGAAGCATTAGAAGTACTTGCTCCTGATCCATTACCTCAGAAGTAACACGGAACAAAAAGAGTCTGAGGGGAAAGGCACAAAATCCTGAAACTAACTAGAGTGGGAGCCTGTTTGGGCCAAAGCTAGAAACGTTTCCACCCCAGGGAAGATGACAGAGGAAGCAGAGAGAATTTTACATATTCAATAGTGGGAGAAAGAAGAGTAGGAGCAAGTTTATATTCATTCAATAACATGAGGCCATCCAGGTATAGTATCCTTTAGGTTTTGGGTGTTGTGTTAGGATGACAGTGATCACAATTGTTGTTTCACAATCCACATAGTCATCTATCTGTGCCTTTTTTTTTCTTTTTTTTTTTTTAGGTTCTAGATATTGTGGAGTTGGGTGCCCGCCCTGTAAGTATAGCAGTAAACAGTGGCAAAAAGTTAAATCTCTAGTGGGCCCTGCTCTTTCTTGGCTTTTGCTGCTTAGACTTGTATTTCCTTAGAGCCCTTTCCTCTCCCATTTAATTGTTCTTCAGATCCCATTATTGTGTGAAGGAACGATGAGCTTTTTAGCAAGATCAGAAACAGTTTGGGCTTATTTGATTCCATATATGAGGCTCTTCTATTCAGAAATGACCCATCACTGTCCCACCCTCAAAAGTTCATGTAAGGCTACAATAGCTTATTTGTTGAAAATGAATGCAGCTGTATTTGTGGGTCATGAAAGGAGAGGCGTCCTTAAGATAATAAAACCCTTAATAGATGGGGGTGAGGCTGCCAGGATGGGGACCTGGAACAGAAGATGAAAGTGAATGGGAAGCCAAAGAGCACCTTGGCTTTGATTCAAAGTCACCCATGCAAGCAGGAGAATCTTGACCTCTCCTATTCCAGGGCTTTGTTTACATGAGGAAAATGACCTGGTGGTTTGATGGATGCCAACCACTGATCGTCTAGTCACTGCTGCTTTCCCCCCTCACATGTGGTGTCATTTAGGGTTGAAAATTAATTGGGTGATAGGGCAAATACAGTCATCGTAGTGTTCAATGCCATTTGGGTGGTGATTAGGCCAATATGGAGAGCGTGGCAAATGGCTGTTGTCAGCAATGGGTCATTTTCCTCTTAGAGGTGCCAAGAGGATTAATCCATCACTTTGTGTAATGTTCAGTTATAAAGTTACTTTGCCAGTCCAGTGATAACAGTGAAAGGCCTCATACACCTTCACTCACCTAGTTCCCTTTCTCAGGGAAGGGAATAGCTCTCCAATGAAGTGAGATACCAAGGAAGCTGATTCTTCCAGTAAATTCAGTGTAATGGGTATGTTTGTGGGATAGTTTCATGTAAAAAATAGTCGATGTAACCCATCATACCACAGCCACAGGTTGGTTCACTCGGGGAGTGGGCACATCCTCCTCGGGAACTCCATCTGCTGAGTAGGGGAGTGAGTGACAGAGAACTTCATTAAATTGTTGGCATTCATGACCAATATCCTAAACTTGTGTCCTACTGTAAAAGGTCCAACGAGCAGAGAGCTCCAGTAACAGATGCCTTCTGAATTCCCTTGCCCAGGATACAGATTTTCTCTCCTTTTGATGTTAAACAATTCTCTGGAAAATAGAGATTAACCAAGGATGATGAGAGTGATGATATTGTGCATGGCGTCATCAAGCTTGATTCCAGTATATTATCCAGTGTTTCTTAGGTTAATTTTAGATTCTTTGTCACTTTCTTGGTCTGTAACACCAGGAACTCGTGTATTTCACCACAATCTTCAGACCCTCTCTCTCGCCTGAGTTTGGAAAGGATGAGATTAACAGAGAAGTTATCACTCCTTCCTTCCCAAAATTCTACTCCAGACAGGAGGTGAGCTACCATGGTTGTAGTGTGTGATACATACTAAGTCTTCCTAGTGATGCAACAAGAAGCAGGTAGATTATTGGAAACAGGAGAGGTTTCATATGCTGGATTGGGACTCTGCTGATCTGGGGTCAATTTTTGGCTAAGTCAATGGCTTTGACTCTGCCTGACCATGGGCAAATCAGTCTCTCTGCGCCTCAGTTTCTGATGGTGGTCTGTTGATTTTGGAGAACTAAATATTACTTGGAGGAAAAGAGAGAGGCTTACGATCATCTCCCCCTCCCCCGCTGATATGTGAAAGTTGTAAGATGAGATGATAGAAGCATCAAAGACCACCCTGACTCAGTGGATCAGATGCTGTGACTATTCATTCTTTAAGCCTAGGAGGCTGAAGGGGTTGTGTATTTTGAGGACTTGGGTGTGGTTTCACTCTCCTATAGCAGAGTTTAATCCGTCAGTCTTGGAATGATGCGCCAAAGTAGCATGTTTTAGATAAATTGTGGGTTTTGTATGACACTTCTCCTGAGCTTATTACTTCTAGATAAAGTATAATAGGTCCCTCTAAGATTTAGAGTTCCATTTAATGTGATCGTTTCATCTCATTTGGAATAATGGGAAGAGGCCTCTCATGAAGGAATAGTTTAAATTGAGTGTTCATACACTATATACACTAATGAAACTATGGTCTAGATAGAAGATCATTGAGCCTCCTTGGACATATCTTTTGGCCACAGAATCCCATGTGATGTTTCCAGTGCTACGCCTGAATTGCTTTTTTTATTCCTTTTGCTATTGACTACCCAACAACTGTCAGATCTGGTGTGGGAATTACTCTCCCAGTCTGGATTGGTGGAGGTGACCCTCGAAAAAACAACTTACAGAGAAAATTACACTTTCTGATCCAGACAGGGACATCGGAATAAACACTGGGGACTTCCAGCTTGACAAAATATACAACAATGTTTATGCTTTTGTTTTTACTGTAAATGCCAAAGTCTTTGGTCTGGCATATTTAAAATTAGAAAGTCTGTTGTAGCCAGAAGCACAGAATTTCAGTGTTTATTTTAAGAAGCCTTGATTTTCTTTTTAAATTTTAATACTATACGGGGATTAAATGAAAATAAATGTTCAAACTTTTAGCTAAGAGGTAAAGAAAAAGCCTGCGTAATTGTCACAGAGTATCTAAAAGTATGTAATCAGATGATAAAATTTAGAAATGATACATTAACCATTCCTGGATTGCATCTTGACCAATAAATCCTTATATGGAGATTTAGAAAACAAAATTCAAGTTGTTTTTTTCAAAATAAAGAGAATTTTAAAACTCTCAAAGTTTCTGAGATACAGAAAAATACAATTTTCCTATATGTCATAAATATAAAGGGAAGGGTAACAACCTTTATGTATGCAGTAACATAAAATTCCTCCTGTAAGGGGTTAAAAAGCTCAGATAACCTGGTTGGCACCTGACCAAAAGGACCAATAAGGAAAGAAGATACTTTCAAATTGGGGGTGGGTGCGGGGGAGAGGGAAGGAGTGAGGTTTTGTTTTTGCTGTCTTTTGTTTTGTTCCCTCTCTGGACAGAGAGACCAAGCAGGTAAACCATCTCCTGAAAAGATACCTGAAATGATACATCTAGAATTATAGAAATTATAAGTAAAGGCAAGGAAATGCGTTAGATTATCTTTTGTTTTAGATTGTGAATTTTCCCTATGCTAAGAGGGAGTTTTATTCCTGTTTTTTGTAACCTTGAAGCTGAGCCTAGAGGGGAATGCTCTGTGTTTTAAATCTTATTTACCCTATAAAGTTACCTTCCATCCTGATGTTGCAAGTATGATTCTTTTACTTTTTTTTTTTTTTTTAAAATAAAATTCTTCTTTTAAGAACCTGATTGATTTTCAGTGTCCTAAAAACTCAGGGGTTTGGTCTGTGCTCACTTTGTAACCAATTGTTTAGTATATTATTCTCAAGCCTCCCCAGGAAAGGGAGTGAAGGGGCTTGGGGGAATATTGTGGGGAAACAGTAACTCCAAATGGCCTTTTTTTGTGGATATTTGTCTAAATCACTTGGTGGTGGCAGCAGTACTGTCCAAGGACAAGGAAAGGATTTGTGCCTTGGGGGAAGTTTTAACCTAAGCTGATAGAAATAAGCTTAGGGGGTCTTTCATGCAGGTGCCCACATCTGTACCCCAGAGTTCAGAGTGGGGAGGGAACCCTGACACTACATTTTTAGGACATGAAGCTTAAATAGCTGTCTCTTCACTTTAAAACAACTTAATATAACATTGGTTTTGAAACTCCTTAATTTTTTTTGTTTTCCCAGCGCAAATTATTGAATAATTTTTTTTATTTTAAAATTATGTAGAATTTATTAAAACCTAAATTTCAAAACAGTTACAAATATTTTCTTTACCAAAAGAGCTACCTATAATCAACAGGCAATACATTTCAAAAAGTAGCTGAAAATGCAAATCATACATAAATTAAAATCCTCCAACAAATGATCTTGATGTTTCTGATTAATTTTTCGTTTTAAAAAAATCTAAAATCTTTTGATTTAATTTTCTTCTAACCATCTGTGTAGTTCTCTGCTCCCTCTCCCCAATTAAATATTTCAAAAGTTAGCTAGGTAGATGATGAGGCCTATTTATGATCTTGGTTACACACCAGTGTAATTCCATTGATTTCTGAGGGGTTGCTCTTGATTTTCCTCAGTATCAGAGCAGAATCAGGCCTGAAAAACTTAAACAACGAATATTTATTCACAGGTACAGAATAGAATGCATTGGAAAGATACAGTATGTATAATTTATGTGGAAAAGGCAGCTACTGTTGAGATTTTAATTATGTAAAATCTGCCACTTTGCACATTTATATATGTTACAGAGATTTTCAGTCCTTGGCCAAATAAATATACAGAGAAATTACAAGGCAAAACTCCTCATGAAGCAGTGCAGGTATGATACCAACTATTTAAACCCCTTAAGATACAGTTGTAGTTTTTCTTAAACACTGATACTAGCTTGGAAATTTAAGGTTGAAGTCACACGTAGGAGGTGGGGGTAAGGAAACTGAAATATGAAAATACAAAGCAACGGTCACTTCAAAACCTTACCTCGGCTTTCAACCCTTACAGGTCTCTCATCCGTTTACCAGCAGAAATTGTTTGTAAGATGGAGTATCTGTTTAATTGTGTTTGTTTGAAAGCAGTCCATAACAACAAAATTAATGCTAAAACCAACTTGAAATCTGCCTCTCAAGAATGAGTTAAGTGCTTTCAAATACTGCCCCTGAGTTTCAAGGCCAATTTCTGTTACTTTACAAGCACACTTTCCTATTTTTAACATCTTTTCCGCCTCCCATGTATGTTTGTGTAAATCTTTCACACAGCAAGAGCTCATTCCCCTTGGTATTGTCGGTGGTTAGCAGAGTTTTTGCAGATCATCTAGATCAGAGGTCTCAAACTCAAATGACCACGTGGACCACATGAGGGCTAGTGCATTGGCCCGAGGGCTGCATCACTGACACCCCCCCGCCCCTGCTACCCCTGGCCCTGCCCCCACTCCATCCCTTCCATGAGGCCCTGCCTCTTCCCACCTCTTTCCTGAAGTCCCCACCCCAGAGGGTGCATGAGGGGTGTGGCAGGAGCTCAGGGCGGGGAGTTGAGGTGCAGCAGGGGGTTGAAGTGCAGGCAGGGGGCTCAGGGTGCAGAAAGGATGTGGGATGCAGCAGGGGGCTCAGGGCAGGAGGTTGGGGTGCAGAAGGGGTGTGAGATGCAGCAGGGGGCTCAGGGCACGGAGTTGGGGTGTGGGGTGCAGCAGCAGGCTCAGGGCAGGGAGTTGAGGGACAGGGTGCAGGAGGGCTTCAGGCTCTGGGGTGGCAGTGGCGCACATCAGGGCCAGGGCAGGCTGCCGGCCTGGCCCCGCTCCTCTTCACTCCGGGAAGTAGCTGGAACCATGTCCCTGCGGCCCCTGGCGGAGGGAGAATGCAGGGCTCTGCATGCTGCTTGCCGCACCTCCAGGTACCTCCCCCGAAGCTCCCATTGGCTGTGGTTCCCCGTTCCCTGCCAATGGGAGCTGGGGGGGTGGGAGTGCTTGGTAGCCAGGGCAACACACGGACAGAGCCCTCTGCTTCTCCTCCCCCTCCACCGTAGCCGCAGGGACATGATACTAGCTGCTTCAGGGAGCAGCACAGGGCTCGGGGGGGGGCAATCCTGCTGCTGTAGTTTGCCCACCCCTGGCCTGGAGGTAGGTCGGGTGGGGGTGGGCGCAGGCCTCTTGGCAGGTTGCAGGAAATAGTCCCGGGGGTCGCGTATTTGAGACCCCTGATCTAGATCATCTCAGGGCTAGTCTACACTAGGAGTGCTACAGCGGCGCAGCTGCACATCTGGTGAAAACGCTCTATGCTGACGGCAGAGAGCTCTCCTGTGGCATAATAAAACCATCTCTGCGAGAGCGCGGTAGCTATGTTGGTGGGAGAAGCTCTCCCACTGACATAGTGCTGTCTACACTGGTGCTTAGGTCAGTGTAATTTACGTCGCACAGGGGGCGTCATATTCAAATCCCTGAACGACATAACTAATACCTATGTAAGCTGTAGTGCAGACAAGCCCTCAGTAACTGCTCTAAGGATCAGTCACTGTTTGTTGAAATCTGAAAAAGGTCTCTCACTCAGTGCCTAATTCACACCATCCTGTTACATATTGCAGAGGTCTCAGAATAACACATATATTGTTTGTAGTATCCATGCAAACGTGTGAGAGTTAGCAAGTGAGTAAAAAGCCTTCATTCTGAAACTGGCCTTAAGTTTTGTTATGGATGCGTGAAAATAAGAATGGGTTCAAGATTTTATTTTTCCTCTCTCTTCCTATTGGAATAAAACTTAATTTTAATTTTCATAAGACATACACGTGTGAGGAGAGGAGAGTAAAATCTGAAACTGCTTGGATTTGCACATCCATCACATCACTACTAACATCAAATAATAGAAAAAATCCACTTTTTATTTAAGAAGTGAACTTTTATGGCTTTCTTAGTTGTTTTGTTTAAATGTTCCGACTCAGGCCTAATAGAGCTAAAGTGTGAGTGTTATATATCCTGAGAGCTGCATTCACCACACATCTATAACGTGTTCCTGCTTCTTTAATCCAGCGTGGTTGGGGATGTATAAATTACCATTGCCTTTCTAATTTTATAACTAAGCAGTTATGAGCATGTTTTCTGATGGTCAATGGTTAGCTTTTGGCTTCTGGCCTCTAGCTGGGCATTAGCTGCCATGAAATACTTGGCCCTGAAGTTGTTGTTGCTGTTACAAACCGTTTGATATTAATGAATGTTCAACTTCATATTTCATTTATTAACAATGCATAGGGTATTTATGGTCTGTCAGCTAAAAGTCAAACTGCTCATTGCCATGGAAACTGGATTATGCTTACTGTATTGATCTTCTCTTAACAGCTGTTGACTGCAGCAGAACCGGCAGAAAAGCACTTCATTCCAAAAATTCTCTTGGCTTTCTAATGTTTTAGTTATCGATCTACACGTAGTGAACCTACCATAGCATATTGTCATTGAAACTATTGGATTCAGGCTCACAGTTAAGATACCCCAAATATTATTTTTAAGTAGGGCTCTTGCTAGTAATCTGCAATATGAATTAGTGGTCTCTGGGTTAGATATCTCCATGAGAGAGAAAGTTAAGTCGGCAAAGTCTAATGCATTTTAAAATAGTCACAACTAGCACTTGCTTACCATTCCTCTAGTACATAAATCTAATTTTGGCAGGGTTTATCCCCCCATATCTGTTTATTCAGTAACTTGTTAACTACAAGTGTAGAAAATACATTTCCACTAATGGCAACCGCAGATATCCAAAACTAGCTTTTTTATACATGTCCAAGAGTAAAATATAGGGTCTATAAACTAAAAATATAAATTGAAGAGCGCATTATATTTATACCATGGTATGCAAAGTAAGTACTTTAATTTCTTTCAAGGCAGTAGAGATGCAGGGACAATCTTGACAAAAGTCACTAGGACTAACAGGCACACCTTGGTAAAAGGGAAAGTGTGAAACTGATATGCCATTTTTAAACCTGTTTGAAGAGTAAGCCTATTGAGTCTGTTCCATTTCATATGCCAGTGATGACATCTAATTCATGCTAAAGCTTGGTCCCCATACCGTAGGATATAGCACTAACTTAAAAAGGAGAGTAATGGTGGTAATTTTGGATCATTTGAAATCATGATGAAAGCTGAAAGCTGCTACTGCTTCTCACCAAGTTAGAGCTCAGCTGCTTTACTTAAATAATAAGCTTGTTGGTGCTTTTGTTCTCTGTTTCTACAGCACCTAGCACATTGGGATCCTGCTCCACAACAAACTCTCAAGCACTTCGACATTACGAATAATAATAATATTAAAACACGTCAAGCGTGAGCCGAGCTGCTGCTGGAGTGGGTTTTTGGCTATGACATCTATGAGACTGCTACCAAAAAGTAGTTATGGAATACTGGCTTGGCTCTGAAACACCTCCAGCTACTACTTTTAAGCCCTGTTTTTTCTAGTAGTGGATATAAAAATCTTATTGTGTGGTTGATTTAGTGAGTGAGTCCTCAGTTCATAATCTCTTTATAAAAATGTATGCACATTACCAGGAGGTATTTAATAGACACACTGCCTCGATGAAAGAATGCTTTGTGGGATGAAGCTTTTGTCCATTTCTGGATCTCTCAGCAATTCCTGTGGAGCTTCCCAAGTCTCACTGACGCAGAATGGCAGAGGAAAAGACCCTCTCACTTTAAGCCTGAATGGAGAATAATGGCAGGGGGGTGGAGGGGAAGGGGGATTGGAGTGGGGGTGGGGAATCAGTTGCTTTGGAATGCAGAGATGATTGGTATTGGAACTCATGATCTGAGCATTTAACACTTTTAGTCCTTCCTACCCCCTACTGGGGCTTTGCATTTACAATGAGGCCCATGCTATCCCTGAAGTAAAAGTTTCTGAGGGGTAGCCACGTCAGTCTATATCAGCAAAAACAACGCGGGGTCCTTGTGGCACCTTGAAACTAGCAAATTTATTTGTTAGTCTCTGAAGTGACTCAGGGATTCCTCGTTGTTTTTGAAGTAAAAGTGGTTTGCTCTCTAAGTCAACAATAGCAGCTTCTTGTCCCAGTCAGCTGAGAGAACTTTTCTCAGCCCAGGTAGTCTTTGTTAGGTAATAATATGTTAGATTTGTCGATTTTATCGATGTGTAGTAAAGATAAGAAATATTTCCTTTTTTCTTGGCCACTTTCGTTTCTTGTCTAATATCTCAGCTATTGATTAGCTAATGTGAGAACTGACAATTTTAGTATTTGACACACCATAGTCTGTTGCCATGGAAAGGATTTTCTGCCTTAAATAACAAGGTGGTGAGTTCACAGATTTCTTTTGTTATGAACAGACAAACTGCTTAAGTTGCACAAGAAGCGAGTGGATATTCATATCTAAAGAAGAGGAAAAACCTGGAACATTTTGGTTTAATAATGGAAATTTCTCTCTTTTTTTCATAGCCAAGAATGTAAATGCTTTATTTCTAATCCCTCCTAATGAACATTATCTTTCTCTGTACTGAAGAAAACAATTCATGTGGTGTTGACTTTTCAGCAACAAATCACTCTCCAGTGTTGTTGCTAATGTTTGAGGCCTTAAGCCCATGGTTCCAAACTTTTTACTAAGGTGACTTGCCAACTTCATTTTTTTTCCTTTTTCTGTGGATCTATCTGGGGTCCAAAGTTGGAGAGGTGCCCAAAATCATAAGCCAGAGTTGTCGTCCTCGTCTGCTACTGTCATTTTCTCCTCATTCCTCTGAGAGGGCATCAGTCACCTGCAGTACACCCTGTACACTGGCACTACAACCCTAATCTCTGTCCACTGTGGACAGGGAGGCCCTGGGGGATCACATTGGACATTGAGCCTACCCCGCATTTACCCTGTAGCAGTGGGTCATCTCCCGCAGGGCTTGGCTCAGTTCCCTGCTCCACACGTTGCACCCTGGTGTGTGTGTGTGTTTGCAGCACCACTCAGGTTTGGTCCAGCTGCAGGATGAGCATGGGGTGGGCTTGCTATCCAACTCCCCATGGGCATCCTCTCCTCACTGGGCCTGCAGCTGTCATCTATGGTTTTCCTACAATGCACTGTTTGGGAAACACTGCCTTAGGTGATGTTCTTTTAACCTGTTGGTGGCTGGAGAAGTTCTGTAAATTGCAAAGCTCATGCTGTAAGTGACAGATTGTTAAATGACTGACAGGTTGTAAATTTTGTTTGTTGTATCACTCTTCTGGTGCAATGTTGCCCTCTAGTGGTGGGGAGGACTTGGTAACTCCTGAGGCAACAGTTTGGTCAATTTTTTATGAATTTTGTTTAAACCTAATTTTATGGAGAAACTTTCAAAGGGAGGACATCACTGTCCAACATCTTGATCAAGTTTAATTCTGAATGAGATGTAATAATTAAGCAACATGGTCAACTGGCTGTTTCATTTGAACAAATAACACAGGCTTTTGTAAATTGCATTAATTTTAGAATGCAATCTAGTACTCCTGTTTATACTACTTCATTTCTGGCAGCATACTTATTACAGAAGCCATATATGTATAACGTATTTCCTTAAATGGCACTAGGTGTTCGCCTTTTCTCAGAGCACTAAAACCTCAGCTTCTTAGCATCATCTTTATAAACAGAGTTGATGATAGTTATTAACAGATATATTTAAAAACTAATGAGATCCACGCATACCTGAACAATCACAACTCGTGTAAACAAATCTAACCACAATCTAAATAACAAACTAATCTAAAGAAGCCCCCACATTATTTTTGTCTTCTGTTTTGTATTAGGCTCTACAGAAATATCTGTCTAATAACATATCTCTTATATTTCACACCCTTACTGTCCTTAGATTGTAAACTCAGTGACTTGGGACATTTTTGGGCACTATCTACATTATAGACATTATAATTATTATTTTAAGGGCTGGTGTATTCAGCTTCCTCAGAGCACTTTGAAAATGTTTGAAGAAAAACAAGAACAGAAATTGGAAAAAATGTGATAATCTTCTGCATGCCTGCTCTCACCTCCTCTTTTTTTGAGCAGCTCTGCTCAACAGATCCAGGGACTATAGAAATGAGGGGGAACCTGGTAAGCCTAAACAGTGTCGGGCTGTGAGCAAAACTAGGCCCGTTGTGTGAGCTGAAAGTCTACAGGTTGCAACATAGCAGACAAGGAAGCATAGACACACGTGGCTGCTAAGGCTAGCAGAGCTTCTGATGAAAGCCAGGTGGCAGAAACTGAGAGGGAAAGCTGAAGAAAGGGGTACCCAAAGATATATTGGGTTAAAATGTGTAAGGATCTTGGATTGCCATGTTTCTACAATGAATTTGCAACCACTGACATGAAATGGAAGAGGACTGAGTTTCTTCAGTCTTCCTCCAATACTTAAGCCCTTACTGTCTCATCTACCTGCATAGCAGGAAACCCTCTTGTGGTGCTTTGATGTAGATGCTATTAATGGATAATTTCTGTTCAGAGCTGATTGAGAGCATGAAAGACTCTTGTCATATAAATCACCCAGTCCCCCATTTCTCACGTGCCCAGCTACGCCGCATAGCATCTTTGTGCAGAGCATAGGAAGTTATTGTGATTCTAGGTAAGTGTGAATTTTTTGATTAAGGTAAAATCCCTATCCTAATCCTTCTACAATCTCTCTTGAAATGGGTCAGGTTCCAAATGCCGTCCAGTTCCTGAAGTGTCTTCCTGTAGAAGACAAGATTTCCCCAGAACTAGCTCTCCTCACAGAAGTGACGGCCAAACTCCAAAATCCTTGATCAAATCCTCTTCCAGAAGGTGAAGATGGTCCATCGTTTCCCCAGCACTTTAAAACCAAGATTAAAAGGTTGTTGTTTTAACCAAGCATGTTATTTGGAGTTAGGTTTCCAAAAAAAAAAAGTGAAAATTTGCCATCTTTACTGAATTTATCTTACTTTTCTTTTTATCATCAAAGCGAGAAAAAAAATCCAGTAATGGCCCTATTGATTATTATATGTTTGATTGCATCACCAGCAGAAGTTGGTCCAATTGTCTTTCTGATTACAAAGAATAAATTTAATTTTGTTTGCTGTCATTTCACCCCCTCCCCCATGTTCTTTAGGATGAAAGCTCTCTAGTTCATTTATTTCAGTATTTCTGGGTTGTATGTGTAGATCCTGTCTTTTCTGTATCTCATGCAGTGAATTTTGAGTTTCTAAAAGCATGAGGTGGTGATATATGATCTTGAAAATGGAAGAAGAGTTGCAACTCACAGAGCTGAAAGACTAGGGAAGAGCAGTCTCTGCTGTTTGAGCCAGAGACCAGCTGCTCTAGAGATATAGTTATTGACAAGCTAGCACTTGTGGCCCTCCACAGAATATCTGTTCACTTTCCCCCCACCCCTGAGTATTTCCTCCTGATTATAGTTTTTCAGAGTATGCTATACATAAAACAATCAAGTTAGAATGGGTAGGAAGTTGAAAAATATCAATTTCCAATAAACACTGCTTAAGAAAACAAGATGTTTCAAAACCGTTTGCATTGAGAGAATGTGGTGAAGGTACAAAATAAATTTTTGGTTAGTACAGGCCACAGTTTCAGATTAAGTACTTGGGTTCCTTTGCCTGAAGGCTGTAACATTCATGTTAAACTTGCTGCCACCAAAGCTTCCACACAATCACCTGATTGGCACATTTTAATTTTGTTACTTGCTTTTTTTATATAAAGATTCAAAGCATTGGTGTTTTGCCTTATATGTTTTTAATTTTTTTAAACCACTATGTTTCATTGTAAAATCCTACCAAAGTCAGGAAGAGTGTGGTGGTAATTTTGTTTGTTTTGTTTTGTTTGTTTTTTTTTCAGCTTTTATAAAATGCAGCTGGTTCTTGGGATCTCATAAATACTGGTAGGCAACCAAAGCCTCATAAATACAATTGATTTAAGGACGAACTAGCAAGCATTTCTAATTAGAGCATACATTTTATATGGGGGGAGAAATAATACTTTTATAATAAGGTGCCTACTAACCATGGTTTTCCTTAATTATTTTGTTTTTTCTCTGGGTGAAATTATATCAACTGGCTGTCTTAGCCTCCCACATCCAGTTTGTGGCTCTGTTCTCTACTTCTCTCCCAAAACTTTAGTCCACTGCTCCTTCGAAATAATTTCTGCTTTTTGTTGATGATGATGATGTCCTCAGCATTGTGTTCAATTATTTTAATCATGCTTTGTGCAAAGAAATTGCTTCAAATGCATCTAGACTCTTCCTGCTCATTAAAGGGACATGGGCAACATAAATTTTATTGAACTAATTTTAAAATACTCAGTATTTTGATTACAGTACCCTCTAATTAGTATGCCCTGAAGTGTGGTTTTTTTTAATTACTTGAAAATATTTTATAGGAAGCCGAAAGTCCCTTTTCTTTATTTATAAGGGTCTTTTGGATGAGCCAAAGAGCAACACAACCAAATATGCTGTAGCCTAGAGGCTCCCAAACTTTGTTTCACTTACCACCTTAAAATTTTTTGTGTCGTGTACGGCTGGAACATCAAGCTCAACTACCACCAGTGGTACACATACCAGAGTTTGGGGATCCCTGCCCCATCCCTTCTCCTCCCTGTCCTTTCTCCCGGTACAGATACCTGCCTGATGATTCTAACGTTTCTGTTGCGCCTGTACCAATCATAGTAGCAGCAATCAGCCTCTTTCAGAGCTTGGATACGAGCATGTGTCTCAGCTCCCCTCAGAGCTGTATAGGAAACAGCTGACCCTTTACAACACAGCTAAACTAGCTATTCACAAAGTGCTACCAAATACACAAAGTTTAAAAAAAAAAAAAAAAAAGCAGCATTTATCTTTGTGTGGGCGTTTACTTGTCACAATAACAGACCCAAAATTTGCAGAGGGAAGTGTAATGACATCAAAATTACTTACTTTTATTACTATATTAGGGTGGTAGGTATCCCTCACCTTTGTCTGTAATGTCTTGTTGAAAGGTGAGGGCCCAATCCCCCAACCAATTTCATGCAGATACATTCCTTTGGAGCACAGGAGACTATTACATAGACTTGCGGCATTGCTTACTATTGCAAGCACCTAGTTGAAGTCGTCCATATTGTTACATTCAGGATCTTTTATAGCTTTGTGAAATCTGTTGTAGTCTACCTTGTTTTCTAGTTTGCTACAGATTAAATGTAGCAAAAACATTCTTAGTAAACCTGGAACTGTTTTTAAAAAGGGACGGGGTGCTTAAAATTTAGTTAGCTTTAAAAACGAATTGAGTTGGAGCAGGAGCAGTACCTAAAACTAGTCACTGTGCCAATTCGTGTAGCTTTATAATATTTTTGTGGTGTTGGTTTTTCAAAAATGTTTTTTCCTTGCCTTGTTGCTGTGTGAAAACCCCACACAAACGGAAGGGTGACTATGTATGTCGTACTGTCAAACATACAAATAAATAAACTTGGAAAATGAGACAATGTTGTTTCTTTCCAATCTTTCAGTTGCAATACTCTTAGGTTTCATCAACGGGGACATAGGTGCCTAACTTTAGACACCTGCTTTTTAAAATTTTGGTCTCAGTCATTGACTTACACTTAAAGGAAATGTATTGGAAAACTCCAATTTTTTTGCAAAGTGATTACATTATATTAAAAGTTAAATGCCAGGAATAGAACCATAAAAACACATTGTTTCCTGTTTGCTAATTGATAAGAATAATATGGACGTTTTGGTAAGTATATTTAGTAAACTACAAAAATGGCTATACTTGTCTGAAAAAATGAAATTTTTTTACAATGGCTTCAAATATAGTGTCAGACAAATATTGACTGGAACTATATGAACTTTAAACTTCTTTAGTGCAATACAAGTTTGAAGAAAAATCAAGCTTTGAAATGCAACCATATTATAATTTAAATGAGTTTGTTTGTAACAAGCACAAGACATAGCAAAGATGTCTGGGAAATCAGCTGGTCTAAACAAAATATAGAAAGGAAAAATTACTGCAAATTGCACACTGGTGATAAGTTAGTGTTCCTGCAAGCTTATAAGTGGAGCTCTGCAACTTCAGAGTTTTTAAAGTGGAAGTCTCAGTCTTGTGGTGTTTGAATACTTGAAACTTCACCTGGTTTCCATCCTTTCCTGTTTTTCAAGGAGGAAGGAAAATACGGTGGGAAAGTTGCTCTACCAGAACCACCAACTAGAGCAGGGATGGGCAAACTTTTTGGCCTGAGGGCCGCATCAGGTTTCAGAAATTGTATGGAGGGCCAGTTAAGGGAGGGGGTCGTGGCTTGCTCCCCACCTCCTATCTCTCCCCACCCCCAGGGACTCCTGCCTCATCCAACATCCCTGTTCTCTGATGCCCCCCCTTCCCCTGGACCCCTGCCCCATCCACTCTTCCCCACTCCCTGTCCCCTGACTGCCCCTGGATCCCAGCTGCCCCATCCAACCCCTCCTCTCATTCCTGATGGCCTCCCTGGGACCTCTGCCCCATGCAATCACCCCTTCTCCCTGTCCCCTGACTGCCCCTGGATCCCAGCTGCCCCATCCAACCCCTCCTCTCATTCCTGATGGCCTCCCTGGGACCTCTGCCCCATGCAATCACCCCTTCTCCCTGTCCCCTGACTGCCCCCACAACCGCTGCCCCTGACTGCCCCCTGCTGCCCTCCTCCTTCCTGACTGCCCCCCTGGGAATCCTGCCCCCATTCAACCCGCTACTTCTCCCCCAACTGCCCCAACCCCTATCCATACCCCCACCCCCTGACCACCACCCTGAACTCCCCTGCCCTCTATCCAACCCCGCATGCTCCATGCCCCTTACTGCGCTGCCTAGAGCACCGGTGGCTGGCGGCGCTACAGGTGTGCCACCCAGCTGGAGCTGGGCCATGGCACCGCTACCACTGCACAGCACAGAGCACCGAGTCAGGCCGGGCTCTGCAGCTGTGCTGCCCCAGGAGCTCACAGCCCCACGGCGCAGAGCACTGCACCGGCGGCGGAGCGAGTGAGAGAGCTGAGGCTGCAGGGGAGGGGCTGAGGGTGAGCCTCCCAGGTCAGTACCTCTGGGGCCGGGCAGGAGGGTCCCATGGACCGGATGTGGCCTGCGAGCCGTAGTTTGCCCACCCCTGAACTAGAGGCAGTGGTATAAAGGAGGGTGAAATTCTTACCTAAATCATCCAGTGGTTAGGACCAAGTTTATCAAAGGAGAACCTACACTTGGTTACTGGACAAGAGTGATAGAGCCATAAAGAAAAGTGACAAAAGGAATTTCCTTCCTCTGTTTGGGATTTTATAACTCCGCTCTTGCCTTAGAATCTCTGAGTCTTTTCATCTCGTAGTTGAGGGTTTTTTTCTGGAAAGGACTGTCAAATATGTATGGTGGATTTAACTCCATTGCCTCCACCTCTATATTTTATCTTCCTCAACCCCTCCACTTTGCCAGGTGTTAGTATGGACGGTATGAAAAAAGGAAAATAAGATTTTGTTGTTTTTGCATGCTCTTCAGAATGAATACTCATTAATTTCCATCTGATAAAACTGTATTATTAATATGTTGGTGGCTAAAAACTGAAACAGGAAATGACCAGAGTTACAGTTTCCATGACACCCTGTCATTCGTATCCAGTTCTCAAGAAGATGAAAGGCCAAAGCAGCCTTTTGATAGTGAGCAACTAATTGGATGGCTGATAGTGGGAAGTTTTTTTAATGTGAAAAAATAAAGGAGGAAAAAGTGGAACAGCTGTGTTTTGGTATAGATGTGTAATCCCCTGATAAAACACTCCAAAGACAAGGAAACCTAGTGCCTATAGTCAAGAAAAAACTAAAATCAGTGAAAGCAGCACGAAGATTGCTTTTTAATGGAATTTATATATATATTTATATTTAAAACGCAAATCTACACAGCACCAGATATTAAATAACTAGTACACATTTGAAATTGACCTTGCAGAATTTTTTTGTTTGATACAAAATGCTTTTTTGGTTTTGTCATTCTGGTCTCAGAAAATGAGCAGATGCTAATCTGGTTTTGCAGTCTCCCTCTTCTCTAATCAATGAATATATTTCTGTCTAGAAAGATGTGTGGCTGATGTGCCTTGTTCAGATAGTATACAGCTGAAAGCAGTTGTCTTCTCTTCAGTTATTGTAACTCATTTAAATTTAGTTCACTTAGATTGAAAACTTGAGAGTTTCTTCAGTTTTGATCATTGCTCAATTTCTCCTGTAATTGTGTTTATTGAAATGAAAATAGTGCAAAATAAGCATCGAAAGTTATCCTTGAGCAAAAATGTAGATTTAAAATCAATGAATTCTGTTCACTGATGAGGATTCTGATTCATCGGGATACAAATTTAACCCTTCTCAGTACCAGTGGACACTAACCTTCAGAAAGACAGTATCAGAACATAATGGTTTACAATAAGGTAAAATTCATAATAAAGGGCTTTTTGTGATAAATCACTTCAGTGTAAGTGTAATTCTGGATCTTAGGCAATTTAAATGGTTTATTGCATACAGGGAAGCAGATTTTACACTGATACAAGTCACAGGGACTGACTGAGTGTTTGAAGGTGAGCCCGCCATTGCATCAGGTAGTAACACAGGAACCAAAAATATTGATGTCCACTAGGAGATGTTACTCCTTCTCTCATCCTTATTTTTTCCAGCTTGGGAACTCCCAGTACATAACTTAGCTTTTATTTCACTGAAGGGAAGGTGTTTGAACTGGTGTAAATGAGTTGCAGAAAAAATTAGCAGGGTTCCTTTTTTCTTCCCCATGTAAGTCTTGGCTGTCATCTGTACAGACTGAAAACCATAAAGAGAAATTATATGCCACAGCTATATAAGGCTCCACTTTCAGTTTGGACGTGCATCTTGTCAGGGATGCCAAGGCCAGAGGGGACCATTTGATCATCTGGTCTGACCTCAGGTATAGCACAGGCCACAGTTAGTGGTGGTTTCAACCCTCTTGATCCTCTTGGCAGAGCTAATAAAACAAACAAAAAAAGTGGTGGGGGCCAGATCCTTAGCTAGTGTAAATTGGCATAGTTCTGATGAGGTCAGTGGACCTGTGTTGATTTATGCGAGCTAAGGATCTAGCCTGGTAAATCCTCTCATTAACTAAAACCCGCTCACAAACCCTAAAAGGCTATGAAAACCTCATGTATGTACAAAGAAACTTTTTTGAATGATATCTTTGACAGTATAAGATGCTTAGAGTAAAATAAGTAGAACTAAATTAAGTCTCACATGCATCAGCAGCAAATATATGTAATTTAGCTTAGATTACCAGTTAGACCATTATCCCACACAGTTCATCACTTCACTCTTCTTTAGAAATCTATTTCCTTTTATTTTAAAACTTTTTTCAGCCGTAGAAAATAATCTTCAACTAAGAACATGCATAAATTGGAGAGAAACTTATTACATTCATTTTTAAACCAAAGGGGAGATGTTCCATATCCCGTTTTTATTTGTTCTTCTGATATCAAGAGTGCCTGCAGTTTAAATTATTTTAAGCATGAGTTTGGGAGCTGAATATTTCTGAAAGAATTCTAACACTGAAGGAGTTCACACTTTGAAAAGCACCTGTTTTATGACGGGTAGCTGTTTGCACCAGAGCTAAATAATGCCTCCTAATGGTTTTAGGAAATGAATGTAATAACGAGACCATATGGAATCTTGCTCCCAACGGTCTGATGTGACATTTACTTTTAGAAAAATTGTATGACTGAATAGTTCTAGGTTAATATGAAATGTAAGTTTTTCTAATCTTCTGCCTAACATAGTCACAGTGATCTATTGATTTTCTGCCATTATGAATTTTGTTCTTCAAATCAAGAGATATTGGATGAGGGTTGACCTGTAGCTACACAGACTTGTGAGCAATCTCTATCCTATGGTTAAAACATATTCTTATTGAATTGATTTTATCTGAGGCAGCCTGTACCAGCTAGTATCTAGTCAGGAATCAGAATTAGTATTCTGGATAAAACTGATCCACTGAGTGAATCTCCTTGTGGAGATTATTTGCAGCATGTCTTGCTAATTCAAATGGTGGTACCATTCCCTGACTATCTCCTTTCCCCTCCTCCAGTTCACTCTCTCAACTAATTTAAGTCAAGACTTGATCTCCAATTTTTGTCCTCTGATTTTTAAAGATATAGTTAACACTGTTTTAAATCCCCCCACTCCATTCAGGCAACTTGGGGGGAAGAAGGGAAGAGAAATGAAAATAAAGCTACTGAAGTTTAGTTACCTGGGACAACCTTTACAATTAAATGTGCTGATTGTAACACAGCCTTCCGTTGGTCCTTTGTGCCATTGGCTGTGTCAACAATAGATTTTTCTTAAAATTTTCCACTCTTACAACTGCAAGTCCTCCAGTTTGTAATAATGGTGAGATCGCTAGTGCACACTGGCTGCTGGCATTTTAACCAACATGTTGTCTAACCTTGCTAAAATAAAGGTCAGATCATCACCAGCTGGTGGAGATGCATTGGAGGAGGTAGCAGGGGAGACACTTTATGTGGGGGTCGGGTGGGAAGAAAGAAGAATGTAGACAGATGTTGAGTTTGTCTGTCTCTCTAATTTATGGCTTGTTTATTGCATATACTTGCTCTATTTATTATAATGTTTTGTATATAATGTGCCACTGATTCAATTGTTTGATTTTAATCATGTAAATTTTTGCTGTTTTCTTTACTGTGATTTCATAAAGCCACACCCATGACTTTAGAGAATTCAGGAGGTTGATCAGCTGGCTAGTAATAGCTGTTGACCTGTATACACACTGAAGGGAAATAAAAGCTAAAATGGCTCAAGCTAACATGAACAGCCATGTGGTTATGCACTGGTATGTGGCCCAAGTAGTCTTTCAGTATCCTGTCATCTTTAGACCTGTGTGAAATGTTTCACATGAACAGTTCTTTTGCCAAAAATGCAGTTTTGGTCGACTCGCAACTATTTGTGAATTGGACATGAATTTGCTGAATAGTTTCAGCCAAAAAAGTGTTTTGCAGGACTTAGGTGCTATTCACAAAACAGCGGGAGGAAGTTGTCCCTGAGGTGGTGCCTGACTTATAACTTATAGCTCGGTTGTTATGGCACTCACTTGGATGTGGGAGACCAAGCAGGTTCTATTCCTTCTCAGCCTACTGTAGAGCAGGGATTTGAACTTGCGTCTCCACTGGGCTATAAGATATTCTTATTTGGATCTTTTGCAGTCTCTCGTGTTGAAGCTGTTCACTGTGTATAAATAGTCATTCATCCCCAAAGTGAAATTTGTTGAGTTTTACAATTTGTCAAAAAATGCCAGGACTTTTGGTTTCAGTTCAGATAGAACCTAATTCGTTTTTTTTTGTTGTTTTTTTTTTTTTTCCTGGAACTACCACCAACAGATATGCCAATTCTCACAAATTTATTGTGAGAGACACGCTTGCTAAGTAAAATTAAGCCTCATTCATGATCTGGTGAGAGAACTCTCAAATCTCAGGATTTTTTTTCCCCAGCCCTTGACTGTCAGCCTGGGAAGTGGGAGGGGGACCCCACTGCAGCCCCCCAGGCCAGGGAGGGCACTGAATCATACGAGGATCAGAGATGAAACTGGGAGGGCTGAACTATGGCCTGGGGACTCCAGGGGGGCTGAAGTGAGGAGGGTTGAGGCTGATGGGGGAAGGGGGAGCTGTATTCATGGTGGGTTCTGAGCAGATGGGGTGAGTACTGTGAGGGTGAACTGAGGGCAGTAGAGGTTGTGGGGGCTGAACTGATGGGGTTGTGATGATGGGGCTGGGGATTGAATTGTGGGGCGGGGTAGGGTGAGGACACAACTGATAGGGGACTGGAGGACAGGATTAATTGTTGGGCGGGAGATGGGGGAGATGCGGGGGTGATTGCTCCTGCAGCAGGGGCCAAAATCCCCTTATCCAGTACATGTGGGAGAGGGGGCAACACTAAGTGGTCACATGCACTGGGGAGAGTTTAAATATTAAGAGACTGACCTAGAAAATACAATATAATCTTTTTTTTTTTTATGCAAATCTCATGGCTTTTGGGGGTTCAGCTCATGATTTTTGATCTTTTGAAGTTGGCAATCCTGCAGCAACCAAAATATCAGTTCTGTCATCTCTAGTCACCATAATTGAGACTAATTTCATAACTGTAAATGGCAGCTGTTAAGCTAAAAAGCCCACAGTGAAATACGTTTTCCCAGTCAAAAGTGAAGCATGTGGGCTGATCAGATGATTAGTTGGTTGAGACACTGCTACATGGTGTATGGAAAACTTGTGCTAAAGAGTGTAAAGAGTCTCCTGGTCCTGCTTGTCACCTAAGGGGTTCTTTAGGGAAGTGTACAATTTGGGTCTCAGTCAGTCAGTCTGCAGAGAGCCTGCCTAGAATAAGGTGGAGCGAGTTGTGCCTCTCTGAGTTTTAGGGAGCAGCCTGATTTGTGTCTGTCTGTTTTGGGGTTCTTGTGTTCTAGGCTTCTAAATTCTAAGAAATTCTAATTCTAAACTGCAACCTTCCAGCAAGAGAATTTTATTTTTGTATCTAACTTCTCTTGATAAAGTTCCCTCCTCCTCCCATGAGCATCCTGTGGTTTTGGAGTAGCTTGAGAGTTGTTGCAGGAACCTTTCACAGTCGTGAGGTCTGTAGCATTCCTTGTATCATTACCTAAATGATGTCTCCACCACACTCTTCACTGTTGTGTTGTAGCCCACTGGCCTTGGAAATACCATCCCTGTGCATCATCTCTTTCCTATACAGATTGTACTGAACTCTGTTGGCATGTGCCAGACTGAGTAAAACAAAAGGTTTCCTTTTTCCATTAGTTTACACTTAACAAGCCTGGTCAGTTTTGAACCCAGGAGGTTGGCATTTTGTAAGTGGAAGCCATCTAATCCAAATGGTTGCCAGTCTTCAAAGAAGCCATTTCAAGCTTATGACTCCCCCGCTTCATTCTGGCTAATTGGACTTTGACCTTTTTGATTAAACCATAGAACTAAAAAGTTCAAATGAGCTTGCATCCTTTGAAGTTGTAAGGAAGCAGCTAACTATCTAAAATAGTCGGCTTAAAAAAATAAATCTAAAACCAGTTTGGCTGTTAATATTTTGTGTGACTTCCTTGTTTGAAGACTTTTATTAGGCAACAGCTGTAGTTGTATTGGCTGAGTATGTGCCAGTTTTCCTTTTCAGACTGAGCCTCAGGGACTGCTTGTTGGCTCCCTGGCTGCCTGCAAGAGAAGATAATGTAAAATTAATGTATGAAGAAAGGCCTGAAATCTGACACTGTGGGAATGCAGGTGGTCTGAGGTGATGTACAGAAATTAAACTAACATGCCGATTTCTCTGTGCTCTCGGAAGAGTGGCTGGTCTGTATGTTTTAAAATATTTTCTGATACAGTAGTCCTGGTTTTTCCCCGCCACCTCTTCCAAAGCCATCCAGTGATGGAGTTGCTAGATGTGTATATATTTACTCTGTTTTGTAAGGATGTTTTTGTTTTGTTGAATATCTGCAAGAATTTTGAGGCATTTCCATCACTTTCAAAATAAGGAAATATTTGTATATAGATTTTATATTCCATCTATGAATGCAGCATGCGATATGTTATACCAAGATGACAGCATTATCTAAGGTTACTTATTTCAAAGTGAAGATACATGAGAATTACTTTGTAGTTTCTGTTTGCTTGGTAATCCTTCCTTTTTCTTTGCTCCGCATATTATCTTTAGTTAGCAAGAACTAATCTCAGTCAGTCTTACGAATAGTAACTGACCTCCCATTTAGTACTTTTAGGGTCTGAGACAGGCACCGACTCGTGGGTGCTCCGGGGCTGGAGCACCCACGGGGAAAAATTAGTGGGTGCTCTGCACCCACCGGCAGCCAAGTTCTGCTCACCCTCTGCCCCATGTCCTCCTCCTCCCCTAAGTGCGCCGTGTGCCTGCTCCTCTGCCTACCTCCCAGCGTTTCCCACCTGGCTTCAGCCAAACAGCTGTTTGGCGGTGTTAGTACACTCCCGGAGCGGGGGGAGGAGGCGGTACTGGGGCTAGGACTTGGGGAAGAGGTGGGGCCTCATGGAAGGGGTGGAGTGGGGCTGAGGCCGGGGGCAGATATGGGGGTGGAGCACCCACGGAAAAGAGAGAAAATTGGCATCTCTGGTCTGAGAAGTTCTTCTAGTATGGATGATTGTATTACAGTCTGTATGTGGAATCAAACTGTAGCAGACTGTATACGTGCCTTCAGTCTAGTGTGTGTAGTGGGGCATAGACTCTGGCTTAGTGTGTGGGTTATTTTTAGTCTAGATGCACACTATTGTAGAAAATATATTCACCTCTGATATGATTTTTGTACTGCCATAAGAGTATGAGATGATTTACAGACCAATAACATAGGTGAAATTTGGAAAAGTGCCTAAAGGCTCCTAAGTCTCATTTTTCAAAGGAGACTTTCAAAAACTGACTTGGGCACTTAGGTGCCTACATTTCAATGAAAGTCAATGGGAATAAGGCTTCTAGAAGCCTAAGTCACTTAAAATAGAATTTAGGCACTTTTGAACATGTTACTCTAGTGCTGACACTCTGTAGGTCAGATTCTGCCTGACCCTCTCATGAGTAGGGAGTGGGAGGGAGGGCATCAGGAACCTTTCTCCCCCTTGTGCAGTCTGCATAAGAGATGAGCAGAATAGTGCCCCTGCACTTTCCATATTCCCCCTGGTGCGTTCGGTGGCTCAAATGGTGCTGGGTGGACTAGCAGGAGGTGGATCAGAGTTGGCTATGAGGACATATTAAACTCTTGGGGTACAGTGATGGGACGCCATCTGTTTCAATAAAGCAGAATGTTTCCTGATGCGTGCTGTTTTGGGGGCAGTGCAACTCCATGCTTCCCCTTAGGATAAATTGTGTGCGGTTTGCACAATCCAGCGCAAAGTGAAAACAAGGTCTATCAGCAAGCATGGGGGGCATTACGGAAAGGCAGGACTGGGTTAGTTACTTATCGGTTATGCACTTGTCTTAATGGTGATTCTGAGATGAACGGTTGTCATACGCGTTGAAGAAGTGGGTTTGTGTGTGTTTGGCTGGTTGGTTTTCGGAAGATGGAGTGGAAGCATAAGAGAGGAGGTGAGGGAGGAGACTTCAAGTATAGGGACCACATAGAAAAATATATACTGTAGAAAGATGTGGTGCCAAAGGGGGTTTGTTAGTTGTGCATATTGCATGGAGGCAACAGAGTGAAGTGAGGAATGAAATTAAGAGTTCAGAGAGCTCTAATTTGATTGAAAATTCATAGAGCAGAAACACTTTGTTAGTGAAACCTTTAGCATCCTCTTACATAAGTGAACAAGGAATTCAACCCCTAGCTGCTACTAGGTATTGAATATAGGTCTAGTTTGAACACATGTGCACTGGCTTTGCTTTTTGCTAGTGTATAGGACCCTACCGAATTCATGGCCATGAAAAACTTGTCATGGGCCCTGAAATCTGATCTCGTCTATGCAATCTGGTCTTTTGTGTACTTTTACCCTGTACTATACAGATTTCACAGGGGAGACCAGTGTTTCTCAAACTGGGGGTCCTGACCCAAAAAGGAGTTGTTGGAGTGAGGATTGGAAGGTTATTGTAGGGGGGGGTCATGGTATTGCCATGCTTACTTCTGCAGTGTCTTCAGTGCTGGGTGACCAGAGATTGTTAGCCAGGTGCCCAGCTCTGAAGGCAGTGCCCCACCGGCAGCAGCACAGAAGTAAATCCATACCATACCATGCCATCCTTACTTCTGCACTGCTGCTGGTGGCAGCGCTGCTTTCAGAGCTGGGCTTCTGGCCAACAGCTGGTGCTCTCTACCAGCCCTGCTCTGAAGGGGCACTGCTGCCAGCAGCAGCGCAGAAGTAAGAGTGGCAATATCACGACCCCCCCCCCCCCCGTAACCTTATTACCCCCCCACCATAATCCCTTTTTGGGTCAGGACACCTACAGTTACAACACCTTGAAATTTCAGATTTAAATATCTGAAATAATGAAATTTACAATTTTGAAAATCCTATGACCATGAAATTGACCAAAATGGACCATGAATTTGGTAGGTTCCTACTAATGGGATATTGAGGTACAGAAAAAGACCAGCAGGACAGGAGTTAACTTGGAAGTTTCTAATGTGATCACGTGCTGTATGCACAAACAAATGTTTCCCCAGTGTTCTCAAGGAAAAGACCTAAGTCTCAGATTCATGCGTTAGTCATAAGATCACGAACAGACTCTCACGCAGACTCAGCCCTCGGGTGTGCATGTGCATTACACATGGTGATGAGGACTGAACCAGTTTTCATGTTGTTTGTCATTCAGGGGTCTTGAACTTTAGTTCTCTTCTGTTCTGCAACTTTGTAATATTTTCTGTGTCGTCAATTTTCAAATATGGACTTCTAGATCAGGAAAGCCAATTTTGCATTTGGGCTCTTAGATCAGCACTTTTGCACCTAAAAGACTTGATTTAGTACAAACAGAAATCAATGTCCTACCTTCAGTGCCTAAGTCAGAAAACTGGTCTTTCTACTGATAATGCTAATATGATCTACAACCTTTGACTAAAGACATGACACAGCTTAAGTGATGATTAAGTCATGGATTCTAGAGAGTGTGCCCTTAATCGTCCAGTAAAGGTCACTCACTGGTAAGTAATGGGGAATCTAGTATGTCATGTCTGCTAGTTAGTAACATAGTGGCTAGAAATAGCAAATCGCAGGGTTGCGTCCCAATAAGTGGATTCTTTGGTCAGCTTGTCCACTGCAGACAAATTGGTTTGATAGTGTGACTTATGAGTTTCAGTGAATAGAAAACCTTGTGTGTAAAAAAAAAAAAATAATAAAGAAAAGAGTTTCTTTCATTTTGTGGTCAGAATTTTACAAGTGAAGAAATTCATTCATATATTGGAAGAAAATCATAGGATTTTCCCTTGGGGTCAGCAAAAGGTTACATGAGAAATCCTGTATTTTTTTTAATTTAAATTTTGACAGTTTTAAAATGATAGGCTGAACCTTATGTGTCATCTGAGAGTAGATCTTCAAATATCTTGCCCAAAAAACTGTTCTATTCTGAGAGACTAAAATTTAATAGTGAATCTGGGACTCCTTGTGAGGAATTTGAATATGAAAAAGCAGAAAGCTAAAGAATGCGTGGGAAGGCTGAAAAATACAACAGGAGGAGTTTTAGAAGAATTTTAAAAATCTAACCATAAGGATAAACAGTTAGTTCATAATGGAACTGATGGCGGAGCTCTCAGAGCAAACTGATTCAGGCATCTTTATGCGTACAAGGAGTTTTTCTACATTACACTTAGCAAGGGAGAATTATGGAAGCTTTTCGCAACTTTTTTTGCTTATTGTCAGTGCAGGCAGAACAATACATAATACATAACAATACATAATAAAATAAACTATTCCTCTTTTCCCTTTAAATGTAGCAGGTCAGGAAGTTGTAAAAGGAGTAAGAGATCAAGAACAAGATGACATTTAGACTGTTTTATGGGATAAGTTTCAGAGTAGGAGCTGTGTTAGTCTGTATCCGCAAAAAGAACAGGAGTACTTGTGGCACCTTAGAGACCAACAAATTTATTTCAGCATGAGCTTTCATGAGCTACAGCTCACTTCTTCGGACTCATAGAATGGAACATACAGAATAAATATCTCCTGTCTGTGTGTTCCATTCTATGCATCTGAAGAAGTGAGCTGTAGCTCACGAAAGCTCATGCCGAAATAAATTTGTTAGTCTCTAAGGTGCCACAGGTACTCCTGTTTTTTATGGGATAAGCTTCAGGGTCTACAATGAAGGTGGAGATGTAATTTACAGCTTGGTAGACATACCAGTGCTAGTTTTGATAGAGCTAGCACACTAAAAATAACAAGAGTAGCTGCCATGGCACAGACTAGCTACCCAAGTGTGATCTCATCTGAAACCCTATGTACGTACTTGGGTGGTTAGCTGCCACAGCAGAGGCTGCACTTCTGTGTTTAGCATGCCAGCTGTATCAGAACTAGTGTGTTTGCCGGAGCTGGAAATTACACCTCCAGCTCCAGTGTAGACATACCTTGAGAGAATAGGGACCTAATTCTCATTTACATAAAGGCCATTTTGCACCTCTATGTAAAGGAGCCTTAAGGTGTGTGCAAACAGAAATTACTCTCACTTTAAGGCCATTTAACACTGCTATTGCAATATAAAGCAGCCAAGGGAAATGAGAATCTGGCCTAAAAAATACACCTCTACCCCGATATAATGTGACCCGATATAACACAAATTCAGATACAACGTGGTAAAGCAGTGCTCCAGGGGGGTGGGGCTGCGCATTCCGGTGCATCAAAGCAAGTTTGACATAACGTGGTTTCACCTATGACATGGTAAGGTTTTTTTTTTTTTGGCTCCCAAGAACAGCGTTATGTCGAGGTAGAGATGTACTTTGATAATTAGCTTTGGTAGTTGGCACAACTGTTTTTCCAGTTTAGGTTTAGGTGAATGGATACAATTACTTCAGTATCTGCAGTATTACTCTATTCTATTTCTGTAGGGAGTAGATAGAATATTTCAAATACTGATGTAAAGGTATGTAATTATCTAAGAAAACTGGTAAGTTTTAAAGCGTGACCGCTATATGAAGACCACTGCAGGGCTTATTCTGATTTCTTCTGAAGTGAACAAATCTGTTGTAAAGGTGTCCATCTGTTCTGTAATTGATGGAATACCTGAGGGGTCATTGTGATTAAACTGCAAGGGAAAACTTTGAGCAGGGCATGGATACTGTATGCTGTAACCTGAAGCTGAAGTATGTATGGCAACAAGATGGACACTTCTTTCCAGTACTCCATTCCAAACAGATCTTGTCTTTAAATCTGACCAGCAACGACAAAATGTAGATTTACAGATATTTTTGTGTTTACAAAGTGTTAGCTTGTATTAGAAGGGTTGGTTGCTAAGCATTTAAATATGAAGAAATATGTAAAAAAAACCCTCAATATTGACATGGGGGATTTATTTTTAGATTGTCAGTGGGCACAAGGTAATTCTTAACATAGATGTTAGGTTGGAAATTCCACAGGACATTGTATAGCTTTTCAATGCATATCAGGGATGCAGTTACTTGACATTGTATTAATAAAGAACATTGCTTTCTAGGGAAATGTTATTTTTAAATAAGTGCCATAGGACATCTAAAATATTTTGGTTAAGTCCAGCACCTCAGGGGAAATAGAAAGATAATGGAGAGCCTCTTCTAAACTTTCAGTTGCAACTTGCCTGCAGATTTGGTCTGAGAGCATTTATTTTAGTATAATTTTTTTCTAGGAAAAAGAGGAAGTGTCCTGATCTTGATATCTAAGGAAGCTTGGGTTGGGGGATCGGAGAGAGCAGCGGTGTTTGGGGGCGGGGGATTAAGGGTCATGTGGTTAAAGGGAGCTATGAGTGGTGTGAATGGTGGAGGAGATGCAGACAAATAGATGTTCTTCTGGATGAGGGAGAGATGGGGATTGAGCTATGGGGAAAGAGGAGCTGTGCTGTAATGTACCATGATGGGTTTACCAAAGCAGAGTTCTCCTCGCCTCTCTCACTCCAAGCTCCAATTTATCTGCATGCCGCCATCAACAACCCTGCTTGCACACCTAGCCACTCTCCTCGCGAATGATCACGACCCTCTCCTGCTATGTGGTGTGCCAAGGAAATAGAGGCAAGGAATAGGGATGGGTTGATGAGGTGGGGCGACAAGGAGGAATTTGAAGGGAGTTGAGTTGTATGAAGGGTTCCCCACTTGGTGAACCAACGAGCTGATGCAGCCCTGGGGAAGCCTTTCAAGTGCTTTTTCCTCCAGTGTCATCTGCCATCTCAGTCTCCTGCACAGCCCCCTTAACTTTGCTGATCACTATCAGAGCCTCCTCCATCTCCAACATCAGCCTCTTTCCTTTTTGGTGCCTAGCCTGGCTCACTAGGGATATGTGCAAGCACAGCTGCTGAGGCAGGCTGACAGTGCTGGAGAACAGGAGTGGCTGAGGAATCTAAGCACTTTTGTTGACTAACCTTGTGTAGCTCAGCACTGTTAGTTTGAAAAAGGAATAACTGCAATTTTTTTAAGTGGCTTGTGTCTGAGATGTTATCAGGTGTATGTGTGTGTGTGGAGGCTCAGCTAGAGGAACCAAAAGGAACAGGGATTTATTTTTAAACAAGAAGCATTTTAAAATGTTTTCTCTTCAAAAGCTAGTAAATATTTTTTTTTAAATCACAAAGAAAACTTGTCTTATGGAAGGTTATTGAGCTAAACTTGGAGACTAAATTCAGTCATTAAAGTGTGAAATGAAGGGATTTTAATGCTGCTTTAAGTGGAAACTTCAATGCAACCTTAACTGCAGATTTGTTATTGACTCCTCCATTAGATAGATATACACACCATAAATGCACAAAAGTGTGTCTTTGTTCATATATATTTATATATTACTCTATCTATATATAGACAGAGAGACACAATAATGCATGAAGTAAAAATACATTCTGGAATTTTCTTGAATTCTATGTTCAGATAAATAAGGAATGGTTGTTGGAGAATTTACTGTTTCTAATAACTAAGCCCTCAAATTTGGCACCATTTTGGATAAATCCACGTAGTCTGTATTGCTGTAAATGAGAATGTTGAAAGAACTGAAGTAGGACTTGGAGATCAGTTCAGGTTAATATTTGTCTTGTCTTAGGTATGTCGCTGCTTTTACAGGAGGGAACTTCCATGCTGCAGAGGACCCTGCAGGAAAAGGCCATGGTATAGCAGTTGGAAGCTTCTATTTCAGGGGTTCTCAAACTGGGGGTCGGGACCCCTCAGGGCGTAGTGAGGTTATTACCTGGGGGGTTGCGCGCTGTCAGCCTCTACCCCAAACCTTGCTTTGAATCCAGCATTTATAATGATGTTTAATATATAAAAAATGTTTTTAATTTATAAGAGGGGGTTGCACTCAGAGGTATGCTGTGTGAAAGGGGTCACCAGTACAAAAGTTTGAGAACCTCTGTTCTATTTGAATGATTCAGATGCAGAAGCCTAGTTTATATGGGTTTGGTAGGTCATTCCAGGCTTATTGAGCATCTATTAAATCTCTATCTAATATGTATTTTCTGTTAATCTGTAATCCCTCTTTTATTATGATTTTTTTTTTCCTTCTCAGTTGAACCTCGCAACTTTTGGTTTCGACAGATCTTCCTGTCCCATTTAAGTGTTAAGACTAAGAAATGCAGACCTTTCTAAGTGAAATTTGCTTTGTAAATTGTAAACTTTAAAGGAGATTGACACCTTAAAAGTCACACTTCTGTCTGAATTGTATTTTACCTACTATTGTTACCGATAAAACCCAAGAGTAGTGTAACTTAGAAATTACAGTTAGAGTAGTGTAACTTAGTGTAACCCCTGAAATTCTATTTCAGGGGTTCTCAAACTGGTGGTCGGGACCCCTCAGGGCGTCTTTTTTGTTTGTTTTGTGCATTTGACATTCTATTTACATAGACAGTTTCACCCAGCAACAAAGAGAGAATCATTTTAAAAATAGGAAAAAAATAAACATAAACAAACAGTTGCAAAACTACAAATATTGGCAGAAGTGGTGAGGGGGCAGGTGCCGTATGTGAAGTTACTTGACTGAGAATTTTTTTAATTGACTGGATTTCAAGATGACTGCTTCCCTTTACAAATAAAAAGCCAAGATGTGATATAGTAGAACCACAGAGTTACGAACACTCCGAGAATGGAGTTTAGGGTTCCAATCCCAGGTATCTGGTTTTCGACCAGAATGCCCGGTCAAAAAGGGACCCTGGCGGGTCTGGTCAGCACCACTGATCAGACCATTAAAAGTCCGACCAGCAGCGCAGTGGAGCTAAGGGAGGTTCCCTGCCTGCCCTGGCTTTGCGCAGCTCCTTGCAGCCCCTAGGCAGAGGGATGAATCAGGATAGCTCCATGTGCTGCCCCTGCCCTGAGCACCGGCTCCACAGCTCCCATTGGCCGGGAACCGCGGCCAATGGAAGCTGAAGGGGCAGTGCCTCTAGGTGTGGAGCTGTCTGGCCGCACCTGCACCTAGGAGCCAGACATGCCAGCCGTTTCTGGGAGCTGTGCAGAGTCCGGGCAGGCAGGGAGCTTGCCTTAGCCCCGCTGTGTCACCGACCGGGAGCTGCCTGAGGTAAATACTGCCTGGCTGGAGCCCACACCCTGAACTCCCTCCCACACCTCAATCCGTGTCCCCAGGTTGGAACCCCCTCCTGCACCCTAACATCCTCTCACAGCCCGTACCCTAACCCCCGCCCCAGCCTTGATACCCCTCCTGGAGCTTGCACCCTCTCCATCCTAACCCCCTGCCCTAGCCCTGAGCCTGCTCCCACACTCTGAACCCCTTGGCTCCAGCCAGGAGTGCTTTCCTGCACCCCAAACCCCTCATCCCCAGCCCCACCCTGGAGCCCTTACCTCCAGCTGGAAACCTCACCCCAACCCCCTGCCTCAGCCCAGTGAAAGTGAGTGAGGGTGGGGGACAGCGAGTGACTGGGGGTGGGGGAATAGAGTGGGGGTAGGGCCACTGAGAAGGGGTGTAGGGAAGGGGAGGGGCAAGGGTGTTTTGTGCGATTAAAAAGTTGGCAACCCTAATGGAGTTGTTCATAACTCTGGGGTTCGTAACTCTGAGGCTCCACTGTAATTCAGACTTCTACAGTCAGTTTTTCAGTCAGTGCTGTACAGAACTTTCATAAACTTTTTTGGGGGCACATTTGTGGAGTAAAAAGGGGGAAGGGTAACAGAGGGTAAAGAAGGAGGTGGATTTTTATTTTGGATTGATAAAATGGACTCACATTTGTTGGAACTTTGGAATCAAATAACAAAAGCTTTCAGAATAACGCCGAACTGAAAAATCTATGCAAAACAGGATACCATCTGGAAATTATTCTATTCTTCATTCTTGGTATTACAGTATAATGAAATACAAAAATTCCAAGACCTCATAATTGTTCAACTTTGTCATGCAAATAGAGCCCAGACTTTGAAAAGGACTGTAAAGGTTTTGCTTTTAAGAAAACCTCTATATCCTTATTGCTTTGGCTGAATAGAGGAGCAGCTTGTTGCACGACACCAGCCTTCCAGATCACTATAATAATGTGTATAATGGCTTTTGGTTGTGAATGGGCAGAAATTGGATACAAATATATGAAGAAATATTGAATTAGCATAGGCAACTAGTGATTGCTATATTGATCAAATACAGTGGCTTGTAAAATTGCTTAAACTTTTGGAATTTTCACTGTTTTTTAGATGCTATACTTGGATATTATTTGGACATCTGTGGAATAACTTTGAAAGATTTGGCTAGCATTCCACGCTTTTTCATAATTTAATGTGAAGGTCACCACCTCATAATTCCTAACATATGCACAGAAACATCTAACTCTAGTGTCTTTTCTCCTTGGACGTTTTATGTTTTTATTAGTTAATGACATTACTGGATATTTCACTTTGTGCTGGGAGGACTCAAATGCACAGATTGGTAACACCACCTACGAGTGCAAAATATAACATTAACTTGCGGTGTAAGTCTAACTAGGCATTGAAAATATAAACTAGCAAACCAAAAGTTTAGGGAATTGTTGAAAATCTGGATTGGCAGAGTTGTTATAATTTCCAGAGAAGAATTTTTTTACCTCCAAATTAAACCAAAATCAAAACTGTTCGTCTGGAAAGGAACATTTAAGAGATGCAGCCACTGCATAATACCATATATTCCTTCTTCACTTACAGGGTACACGAGGCAAAAAAGAAGGCCATAACTTTAAAGCTCTGTCTGGTTTTTACCACAAGTAAATCTTTCCTAGATTGAACTAACCTGCAAAATTTAAGGAGGGCTAGTTTCTTTTGGGGGAAATTTAAAGGTGGGTTGAAAATTAAGTTTTTATAATGGGGAGCTTGCTTCAGCCTTAACTGTGGAGTAACCTGTGCTGCTCCACCAGACTATGCTTCATAAATCCGATGCAAACTGAGCAAGTTAAGGTGATTGGAGTCTTTTTTGCATTTTCTGTTTTTTTTTTCCTTTTTATTAAAAACTGAAAAGGTGGAAAAAGGAGGTGGGAGTTGTAGAGGCAAGAAAGAAGTCCAGGCTGTAGCATTAATCAATTCTGTAGGTTTGAATTTTGGGACATAACTCTGTAGTGTATCATGCACTGATACAACATGGGTATCTTTGCATGCATAAGAGTTCCAGATGCTTTTTTTTTTTTTTAAAGGAAAACTGAGATTCTGGAGAACAAGGCAATTGCATGAAAGCGGTATTGATACACTGTATGAATAAGTGCTGGTGATTCACAAGCCCTGGAGTTTCCCAACCAGAGAATTTTGAGAAGGAATGAGACTCTCTGCATGACAGTTTTCTTCTGCAGACCATTTTGTTGGGAAGAGATCTCCTGGGCTACCTCCCCTACTAGTCCTTTGCTTTCCATCAGGCATTTTTCTTCTAGTGAACCTTCTCTGTTTTCCAATGTGCCAATGTTTAAAGCACTTGATTTAAACATAAAATTTTTCCTTTATTTTAATGGGGAAGCAAAGAGAGATCCTTTTCCTGCAACTGTATATTGCTGCCGCTCTTTCATCAGTCCATTTCTCTTCTCTTCAGTGACAAATGGAACAGTTCAGCGAATATCCAGTCAATAACTACAGTGCATGTGTACTGTAGCAAGGGAAGATTAATCAGGCAGGGTTCTCAATTCACATATCCAATTAGGTAAGGAAGAGCCAAATAGATTATCAGAATAATCAAAATCCACTTTTTAAAAGGAGGACACTGTCAGGGTTTTAGTATTAGAACATTTTATATTTTAATAACACATTCTGTCTTCCATATACTGATATTAATGTAGTAGCTGTGTTTGGCACCAGGAATTCTGATTACTCTATGCTGTAATGTTAAACTACTTCCATTTAGCAATGTCTGAAGTGATACTTAGTTCATTTTATTTTTTTAGCATTTGAGCTCTGCACTAATCTTCATGTGAAAGTGCATCACAATGTGCTATTTTGTGTGTGTGTGTGTGTGTACACACACACACACACACACACACACATGTTGTGGGGGTCTTTAAGAACTACCAGAATATAAATAATTACATAAAAAATATAGGTTAAAAGAAAATCATTTAGGTTGCAAAGTTTAACCCTTGAAAATTAGGAAATACCAGATTTATAGTTATGGAAAAAAATTATGGGTAAGGCACTTCTGTAGCCTGAGAGTTTGCTCCCTGACCAATTTCTGTTTTGCTGCAAACACTAGAGGTATTAGATGGTCAAAAAGGTCACATTAATCTTTGATAATGGAAAGTATTCAGCAACCTAAATGTCTGGGATACTGCGAGTGGCTCCTATTATAAGAAGATGATAAATGAATCTGCAAAAGTAGCATTGATTTGATTCTGTTCAGTAGTGTCTCTTTTAGTATCTTTCCCACCTGCATGAAGCCTCAGGCAGACCAGGGGGAGGTATGCACTAAAACACCATGGAATACACCGCTCTCCACGAGACCCCACACCTGCTCATCTCAGAATATAAGGCTGGTCTAAGTTAGAACATATTGACATTGCAAGCCCTGCACGCACACCAGGGCTCATGAGTAGGGCCCTACCAAATTCACGGCTTTGAAAAATGCGTCACGAACTGTGAAATGTGGTCTCCACTGTGAAATCTGGTCTTTTGTGTACTTTTACCCTATACCACGGGTAGGCAACCTATGGCACGCATGCCAAAGGCGGCACGCGAGCTGATTTTCAGTGCCACTCACAGTGCCCACGTCCTGGCTCTGCATTTTAAGTTAATTTTAAATGAAGCTTCTTAAACATTTTAAAAACCTTATTTACTTTACATACAACAATAGTTTAGTTATCTATTATAGACTTATAGAAAGAGACCTTCTAAAAATGTTAAAAGGTGTTACTGGCACGTGAAACCTTAAGTTAGAGAGAATAAATGAAGACTCGGCACACCACTTCTGAAAAGTTGCTGACACCTGCCCTATACTATACAGATTTCATAGGGGAGACCAGCATTTTTCAAATTGGGGGTCCCAACCCAAAAGGAGGTCATGGCGTGGGGGGAGGGATTGCAAAGTTATTGTGGGATGGACATGGTATTGCCACCCTTACTTCTGTGCTGCCTTCAGAGCTGGCTGGGAAGTGGCAGCTGCTGGCCAGGCATCCAGCTCTGAAGGCAGCACCACCAGCAGCAGTGCAGAAGTCAGGGTGGCAATGGGCCACTGGAGTGCGTTGGCTGCTGACTCAGGGCCCAGCTCTGCAGGCAGCAGTGCAGAAGGAAGGGTGGCAATACCATACCATGCCATCTTTACTTCTGCAGTGCTGCTGGCGGTGGTGCTGCCTTCAGAGCTGGGCTGCCGGCCAGCAGCTGCTACTCTCCGGTTGCCCAGATCTGAAGGCAGTGCTGCTGCCAGCAACAGCGCGGAAGTAAGGGTGGTAAAACCACGACCCCCCATACAGTAACCTTGCAGTCTTTCTACTATCGCCTTTTGGGTCAGGACCCCTACAGTTAAAACACAATGGCAGATTTAAATATATGAAATCATGAAATTTATGATTTTTAAAATCCTATGACTGTGAAATCGACCAAAATGGACTGTGGATTTGGTAGGGCCCTACTCATGAGTTCATAAGTGTTCACATTACTGTTGTGAATTTCACTTGGCCTGAACGAGGGTAAATACTATATCATCTGCTGAATCTCACTGCACTGTTACAGTGCTAGTGTGTACTGCAGGTGCTGGTGTAACAGGGCTCTTAGTCCTCCCAGTCATTCCCTCAGTGCTCCTGCATACTTTTTTCACTGAAGTCTTTAACAGCATCTGGCTCTGTCATCTGTCAAGCCATTTGCCTGCTGCTGGCGACAGACCTGAGAGCAACTAAGCTGGTACTCAGCTGGTCTCGCTTCTGCTCAAGCCTTCCTTAAGGGTTCTTTAACCCCCTTCCCTAACACCTCAGCAAAGCAGAATTTAAAACAGAATGAAATATACAATTTTCCGGGCAGGCATAATTGGATTGATGTCAAAGATGTTGTTTACCTACCTGTGGCCACCTCTACAGTCAATGGGAGTTGCAGATGCTCTACATTTCTGAAAATCAGGTCCTATATGCCAGAGATGTAATGTACCAGGTCCAGGGAGCTGGGCATAGATGCAATAATCCATGGGCCTGGCAACTCTGGGTTTGGACATCATGCACTGTGTGAACCCAAAACAAGATGGTTAATTGGAACATACTATTGCAGTTTACAGTGGTGCAATCCCAGTGGTTCACATTTCTATGATACAGTTTTGTAGAGGATACAGCAGATTAGCAGAGTGTCATTGTCAAAGATTTTTGGAAGAGCCCAAATTAAGGATTTGTGCTCTGCAAATCCCTTCTTTGCTGTATCTTTTAAGATGTTGGTCAGCACCAGGAGCCAAAGCCAGAACTTGACCTCACACTACGCCAGGGGTCGGCAACCTTTCAGAAGTGGTGTGCCGCGTCTTCATTTATTCACTCTAATTTAAGGTCTTGTGTTCCAGTAATACACTGTAACCTTTTTAGAAGGTCTCTTTCTATAAGTCTATAATATGTAACTAAACTATTGTTGTATTTAAAGTAAATAAGGTTTCAAAATGTTTAAGAAGCTTCATTTAAAATTAAATTAAAATGCAGAGCCCCCTGGACCGGTGGCCAGGACCCGGGCAGTGTGAGTGCCACTGAAAATCAGCTCGCGTGGCGCCTTCGGCATGTGTGTCATAGGTTGCCTACCCCTGCACTACAGTAAGCAATGACAGTTATGTAAATTGTCAAAACATGTTGTACTAAAGGAAGAAACAATACAACAAATGATTTGATTTCTAATATTTTTAATGAAAAATACTCAGAATCAGACCCTTTCCAGACCAGAATGAATGTTAACACTTGCTTTTCCTGAATGACAAAAATATGTGAATGCAGTGGTTTGTAAATGCAGCCATCTTGCTGTATGGCAAGATGCCGTCACAAAATTTTAATCTTACTCTAACAGATTTAGTTTTTTCTATCCCCTTTCTCTTATTTTACTGCTTTTCTCATGCATTAATTTTTAGTGCATAATTCTGAATGTATGCAGCAAAATCTGAGCTGCTAGCGAGGTACTTGTTGCCTTGTGTGTTCCACACAACCTGTTCCATGTACATGAGCTTTGGTATTATATAATACTTAATAGTTTTTGGGATTTAATGAGAGATGTTGTTTTAAAATCCATTTTTTTTCCTGTTGTGTAACAGATGTAGTGTTTACACATTGTCATCTGTAGGTTTCACATCATCAACCTTTATTTGTTACATTGGGTAAAAATTAGACATTTCCAAGGTGAAGACCAGATAATTTATTGAAAATAAAATGAAAATTTATTTTGAGGAAGAAACTGACATTTAGCATTCGAGTTTCAAACCCCTCTGACTGATAAATATTTTATGTGCAGTGAAGCATCCTCAAAAATTAAATATGAATGAGTATTACAAAACCTTGCGGTACTCTGAAACATTGAGATTTTATAGTTTCAAGTATAAATGTCTGTCTAGGGAATCTTAATTATTTTTAATGAAGATGACACTTTGCAAGAGCAGCACAGGTACTTCTTAAATAATGAAGTTAATATAAGTAGGATCTTCTGAAGTAAATCACAGCAGAGGTTTATTTTCAGTAAATTAGTAGTCATTCCTCCAGAGTTTCAAAAAAACTCACTTTCTTTTAATGTATCTAAACAGGCAAAGTTAAAACTGAATTGAAGATTTAAAAATATCAAATGGTCAAATAGTTCTCTTCAGGCTGAAATAGAAATTGTTTTAATTGTACTCATTTACCAACAGTAGCATAACTTACTTCTCAGAGGATAAATGTTGTGGGAAAAAGCAGTTTGAAATAAACATTAGAAAATTAATGGAAAATAACCCCTTGTCAACTTTTTTGGTTTTAGGTTTAAAAAAAGAAAATATCTTTGCCTTTACACATGTGGGCCCTTGCTGAGCTTCCTGATGGGCTTTACAGTGACAACTGGCAGTAACATCATAGTAAGAGGAATTATTAATATTTCCAGAATAATTTTCCTTGTTTTAAAAGCCATCTAACTTGGTTTATGGTGGAAATGTGGTCCCTAATCCTCCAACTGACAGTAAATGGGAAGGAAGTCAAGGGGGCCTTGCAACATTGTGGCAGTCTATCCTGTGCACAGTCAGTTGCAAGACTGGGGCTTTCGTGTGCAGAATCCCAGGAGTATGGGTGCTGAGTTTCTTGAAGCCATTGATTTTACTCTAGGTCAGCTGATGTATGTTTTTCATGTTGTAGAACTATAAATTTAACAATAGCTAATGCTGAATTATTCTGTCCTGTAAAACTGAGTAAGTGCATCTCTGGATTCAGCCTGTATGGTAGTTTACAAAAGTTCTCTGGTCTTCAAAGATTCCTCTAGGGAAAAAATAAATAAATAAATTTGAAAAAAAGGGGGGTGGAGGGAACAAGACATGATACATTTGGAAGAACTCCTCACTAAAAGAAGAATCGGAGGCTGTCTATATATATCACAAAGGACATACACCCTTTTTGGGGATGAAGCTATGCAGTTCTTTAGCACTCTGACTTTTGGTAGGTTAACCATATTTTTTGGTTTATTATGTTAAGTGTCCAGTCTTTGAACATGCCAAGAGCTTCCTGGCTGAAGCTGAACTCCAATGGGAGGTGAGAGTGTTGAACACTTTTTGCATAGTTGGATCTGAATGTAATAAATGAAACATTCCAAACATTTCCTAAGCATAGAGAATTCAACTTTTTCAGCACCATGCAAATCTGTAAGTAGTGTGTAAGTAATAAATATTACTTGATTGCTGTTTATAAATACTTAATAATCTTAACAGATGAAGGATAAAGAGTTTCAAAACTTGTTGAGGCAGCAAAGAGTCCTGTGACACCTTATAGACTAACAGACATATTGGAGCATGAGCTTTTGTGCGTGAATGCATCTGACGAAGTGGGTATTCACTCATGAAAGCTCATGCTCCAATACGTCTGTTAATCTATAAGGTGCCACAGAACTCTTTGCTGCTTTTACAGATCCAGACTAACATGGCTACCCCTGAGATACTTGAAAGCTTGTTGAGTAGATTTCTACATTTTCCTTCTTCAGGCTTATCCTGTGTAGTCGTGTCTCCTCTGAAAAGTAAATGAATATTTTTGAAGTAATAAGGACTTCATCCTGCAGAGGGAGACATGCAGGCATGGCTGAGTATACAGACATAAAGGTCTACCCAGGTAGACTGCCTTGAAGCGTTGTTTAACTTAGTGTTTTTTGGTTTGGTTTTTTTGTGTGTGGACTGTCAGGTTGAAACTATTAAAAATATAAGCCATATGAACATTTTATCCTATTCAGCAGAGCATATCCTTGCAAAATAGATACTCACTTCACACATTTATAAAGGCATTAAGTGTAACACTAAATATTTCTCTATTTTGTGACCATCTTTAAGGGGGGGTGGAGGGGAGAGATAAAAATGGTGCCAAAGTAGAGATTATGTGAGAAGAGGGTGCACATCATTCTCTAGAGTCTTTGTATAGTCTTTCCTAAATAAACTCTGAAAATTTATGTAAAAGCAGCAAAGAGTCCTGTGGCACCTTATAGACTAGCAGACGTATTGGAGCATGAGCTTTCATGAGTGAATACATGCATCTGACGAAGTGGGTATTCACCCACGAAAGCTCATGCTCCAATATGTTTGTTAGTTTATAAGGTGCCACAGGACTCTTTGCTGCTTTTACAGATCCAGACTAACACGGCTACCCCTCTGATATATGAAAATTATGTTGTATTGTTCTACTCTAACTTACACAGGCTCAAACCAGATGCAGCCAAAGTTTAACTGCCTGTAAAAATTCTTTATTTTATTGTTAAATTATCCTTATCCAGAAGAACCTATTGACACCACAAAACACAGGCTTCAACGCTGATGGGGAAACACCCCTTGCATATGGCTGACGGTGAGCTAAAACCTAATCTGTCATACGCTCTGCCTTTCCACTACGTTGTTCTGAGGAATCAGGGCTTTGACATACACAAGAAAACTGCGGAGGCTGATGTTGGGGTCCCCCCCCCCCCGCTTCAGGACTGATTTGCTTCCTGCCACTGTCTGAACTTACAAGACAGCTTGCTGACACACTCTCTGTGCCTCAGAAAACACACTGTCTTGCTCCCCCTCTCCATACACACAAACACCCTGTCACACACTTCTCCATCCGCCCCTCCTCCCCTTCAGTTGAAAAGCAGCTGGCAATGTAGCAGGATACCCATGGAACAATGGCATTGGGAATCCTGCATCATGTGACACTGTGCCTGCCCCATGAGGCATTGCAAACCCTTCCCAAAGTACCCTGCGGTCAGTTGCGCAGTGAGAGAGCTACCACAATGCACTGCTGTCCTTGCCATTGCACAAGCTGCTAGTGTGGATGCACTCCACCGTCACAAGGAGCACAGTCTGGACACGCAACAGAAGTTTAATTCCACCGGCTTAATAAAAGTGGTATAACTTGTGGCGCAGAAACTTGCCAGTGTAGACAAACCCTTACTCTTGCTATATTTGAAGGGATTTTGTGTGTATGCAAATATTATTGATGAAAATAGATTACATTAACACCTCTTAATCTCACTTTCCTAGAGTTTCTGGGGATGAACAGTAGTACAACTGGGGTAGTCCCAGCAGTAAACTCCTCTTGAAGTGTATCTGAGATGGATGGCTTTAAATGTTAAACCACAGGAATTTTTACCTCCATAGAGAGGATTTTATGTTGATCTTTTGAAATGGCTGAAGATAAGCTCTTCCATTGGCTATGAGAGGATGATACACATGTGGAAACTAGCAAATCCTATATTAAGGATGTTTATCCTGCGGCTTGTAATCTGAGTTGTCTTTTTTGCTATTTGAAATATTTGCTGGAGGTTTGTTTTGTTTTTTTAATTGGCATTCTTACAGCATATTTTCCTTGAAGCTGAATTCCTCTTTTAAAAACTAAGTAAGATTTCAACTTGTTTCATCTACAGAGTCCATTTTCAAATGCAATAATAATTCAAAAATAGAGTTGACGTTAATCAGAAATTCATCAAAAGGGCGAGGTGCAAACTGATTTTAAATTGAGGTTCAGTATACCTTGTCACTACTTAGTGTCTGAAAGAAAAATGTGTTGTAACAATTTCAATAAAGATAATTCATAGAAGGATTGTGCACAGCAGTATGTTATGAAAATCCCCCGCAGAAGGAGGGTAACATAGAACGGTGGTTCTCAAACTTACTGGGTAACGCCCCCTTCTTTGTGTCTGTACTTTGTGAGAAGTCTGTGTCTATGTCTGTGTCCTCATCACGCTCGTCACCGCACTGCTGTCGCCTCCTTGCCTGGTTTTGCTTTTGCAGGTTCTGGTTCTGCAAATACTCCAGGATAATGCGCATGGTGTTTACAGTGCTGATAATTGCCACGGTGATCTGAGCAGGCTCCATGTTCCCAGTGCTATGGCGTCTACACTGAAAAAAGGTGTAAGATGATTGTCTGCTATTGCTCTGACAGAGAGAGAGGCGACTGACGACATGGCTAACAGAGAATTAAAAAAAAAAAAGGGGGGGGTAGCTTTGCATCAAGGAGAAACACAAACAACTGTCACCAGAATGGCCCCCTCAAGGATTGAACTCAAAACCCTGGGTTTAGCAGGCCATTGATTTCACGGAGGGAGGGAGGGGAAGGGAGTGGGGAGCAAATGAATACAAAACAAATGGGGTCAATTTCTTGTTTTGATCAACTCCATCTATCTTTTACATTTTAGGCTGGCAGCGGATGGTGCAGTACAATTGCTAGCCATCGTCATGTCCTGGGTGCTCGGCAGAAGATGGGAATGACTTGGCTGAGTCACTCCCATGTCTGCCTAGGTGCCCCTGACTGACCTCACCGAGGTCGGCTAAAAGAGCACCCAGGAATACGACAACGATGGCTACCAGTCGTAATCCACCGTCTGCTGCCAAAAGGCAGTTAGCTGCTGCTGTGTAGCAATGAAGTCCCAAGTCTGCCAGCACCCAGGAGACATGCAGTAACGGTGAGCTGAGCGGGCTCCATGCTTGCCGTGGTATGGCATCTGCTCAGGTAACCCAGGAAATAAGGTGCAAAACAATTGTCTGCTGTTGCTTTCACGGAGGGAGGGAGAGGAGGGCCTGACAACATGTACCCAGAACCACTTTGACACTGTTTTTGCTCCATCAGGCATTGGGATCTCAACCCAGAATTCCAATGGGCAGCAGAGACTGCGGGAACAGTGGGATAGCTACCCACAGTGCAACGCTACGGAAGTCAACGCTAGCCTCAGTACTGTGGACGCAATTCGCCGAGTTAACGCACTTAGAGCATTTTGTGTGGGGACAAACACAATTGACTATAAAACCGATTTCTAAAAAACCCATTCCTATAAATTTGACCTAATTTCATAGTGTAGACTAAGGCCTGGTCTACACTACGCATTTAAACCAATTTTAGCAGCGTTAAACCGATTTAACGCTGTACCCGTCCACACAACGAGGCTCTTTATAGCGATATAAAGGACTCTTTAAATCAGTTTCTGTACTCCTCCCTGACGAGAGGAGTAGCGCTGAAATCGGTATTACCATATTGGATTAGGGTTAGTGTGGCTGCAAATCGACGGTATTGGTCTCCGGGCAGTATCCCACAGTGCACCACTGTAACCTCTCTGGACAGCAATCTGAACTCGGATGCACTGGCCAGGTATACAGGAAAAGCCCCGCGAACTTTTGAATTTCATTTCCTGTTTGGCCAGCGTGGAGCTCTGATCAGCACAGGTAGCAATGCAGTCTCCTGAGAATCGAAAAAGAGCACCAGCATGGACCGCATGGGAGGTACTGGATCTGATCGCTATATATGGGGAGAGGATTCAGTGCTAACAGAACTCCGTTCCAAAAGACGAAATGAAAAAATATTTGAAAAAATTTCCAAGGCTATGATGGAGAAAGGCCACACCAGGGACTCAGTGCAGTGCAGAGTGAAAGTTAAGGAGCTCAGACAAGCCTACCAGAAAACCAAAGCAGCAAACGGAAGGTCTGGGGTCAGGGCCGAAAACATGCCGCTTCTACGCTGAGCTGCATGCAATTTTAGGGGGCTGCGCCACCACTACCCCACCCCTGTCCGTGGATTCGAGGTGGGGGTTGTAATCTCACCATGGCTGAGGATTCTGCGAGACGGGGGAAGATGAGAGAGGAGGAGGAGGAAGAGAGGACGACCTTGCAGCGAGCACACAGCACTCCGTTAGCCCCAACAGCCAGGAGCTTTTTGTGACCCAGACGGAATTACCCTCCCAGCCCTCCCAAGCCACTAGCCCAGACAGTGAAGCCATGGAAGCGACCTCTGGTGAGTGTACCTTTGTAAATATAAAACATGGTTTAAAAGCAAGCATTTTTTTAATGATTGATTTGCCATGAGGGCTTGGGATGCATTCGCGGCCAGTAAAGTTACTGGAAAAGTTTGTTAACATGTCTGGGGATGGAGCGGAAATCCTCCAGGGACATCTCCATGAAGCGCTCCTGGAGGTACTCCAAAAGCCTTTGCAGAAGGTTTCTGGGCAAGGCAGCCTTGTTCCGTCCACCATGGTAGGACACTTTACCACCGCCATGCATGTAGCAAGTAATCGGGTATCATTGCATGACAAAGCATAGCTGCGTATGGTCCCGGTGATTGCTGGCATTCAAGAAACATCGTTCTTTATCTCGCTCTGTTATCCTCAGCAGAGTGATATCGTTCATGGTAACCTGGTTGAAATTCAGGAATTTAATTAAGGGGACAGAGATGGCCATTTTCCTACTGGGCTGTTGCTTAAAAAAATCCTTCCTTGCATGTAGCCAAGCATGCGGGGGGGGGGAGGAAGGATAGCGCTGAGCTTTTTTTGCGTTTGGCTAGCAGGAATCTTCCCAGCTACCAGCCAGCGGTGGGGGGGGGAAGGGGGGTGATTAGCAGTGATCTTCCATGATACCAGCCATGCGGTGGGGGGAGGGGTAAAGCAATCATCCTAGAGAATTGGATTGGATGGGGGGGTTTGGGCTTCTGCTGCTGCATGTTAACAGGAAAGAAAGAAAGCATCAGAGGAGGGCACTGTGTATATGAAGGCTGGAGAAGCCGAAAGACAATGGCTTACCATGGCCGCATGCAAGCTGAATTCTGATGCCCGGACCTGCGTCTGTGAGATCTGTAACACCAGAGCCGCAGGCACTCAATATTAAGATGCAAAATGCGACCTTGTAGTGAAATCACATGTGCTATGTAAGGTGAATAGTGTTGTTCACTGTGAAAGAGTATAACCATTGTTCTGTAAAATGTATCTTTTTAAATACTTCTCTCCCTTTTTTCCCTCCCTCATGCAGCTGCACATTTTTCAAGTCTCCCTACTCCATCCCGAAGGCTATCTCAGATATAGCAGAGGAGGAAAAAGAAGACGCGAGACGAAATGTTCTCGGAAATCATGGAAGTAACCCGCAATGAAAGAGCTCATCTGAATGAGTGGAAGGACGTGGTAGCAAAGTACAGGAAAAGATGCCAGTGAACGTGAGGACAGGAGGGACCAACGTGAGGATAGGAGGGACAACGAGGATAGAGGAGAGACGCTCGAGATGAGAGGTGGCAGGCAGGAAGATCAGAGGTGTAGGCAGGAAGATCAGCAGTGGTGGCGGGATGCAACGCTGGAGCTGCTGCGTGATCAAACTGATATCCTCCGACGTCTGGTGGAGCTTCAGGAAGAGCAGCGGGGTCACAGAGTGCCGCTGCAGCCCCTGTGTAACCACCCTCACCACTCACCATGTTCCATATCTTCCTCACCCAGACGTGTAAGAAACGCGTGGGGGAAGGCTTCGTGCACCCCGCCCACTCCACCCCCGTGGACAGTCCAACCAAAAGGCTGTCATTACATTGAAATGTGTTTAATGGCCTTTTCCTTCCCTCCTATCCTCCTCCCAAACCACACCGGGATACCTTGTCAGTTCTCTGCCTCTTTTTATAATTACTTTTTAATAAAGAATACATGATTTTTAAACGATAGTGACTTTATTTCCTTAAGCAAGCTGTAATCGAAGGGGAGGGTGGGTTGCTTACAGGAATGACTTACAGGAAGTGAGCAAGCAATCAAGGGGGGAGGGTGGGTTGCTTACATCAATAAGGGGGGGTTCATGAAGGGGAAACAAACACAGCAGTCACACCGTACCCTGGCCCGTGATGAAACTCGTTTTCAAAGCTTCTCTGATGCGCACCGCTTCGTGTGTGCTCTTCTAATCGCCCTGGTGTCTGGCTGCGCGTAATCAGCGGCCAGGTGATTTGCCTCAGCCTCCCACCCCGCCATAAAGGTCTCTCCCCTTACTCTCACAGAGATTGTGGAGCACACAGCAAGCAGCAATAACAAAGGGGACATTGGTTTGGCTGAGGTCTGAGCGAGTCAGTAATGTGCGCCAGCGCGCGCCTTTAAATGGCCAAATGCACATTCTTACCACCATCCTGCACTTGCTCAGCCTGTAGTTGAACAGCTCCTGACCACTGTCCAGGCTGCCTGTGTATGGCTTCATGAGCCATGGCATCAAGGGGTAGGCTGGGTCACCCAGGATAACTACAGGCATTTCAACATCCCCAACTGTTATTTTCTGGTCTGGGAAGTAATTCCCTTGCTGCAGCAGTTTAAACAGAGCAGTGCTTCTGAAGACGCGAGCGTCATGAACCCTTCCTGGCCATCCCACGTGGATGTTGGTGAAACGTCCCTTGTGATCCACCAGTGCTTGCAGCACCATTGAAAAGTACCCCTTGCGGTTTATTGTACTGGGTGCCCTGGTGCTCCGGTGCCAAGATAGGATATGGGTTCCATCTATCGCCCCCCCACAGTTAGGGAATCCCATTGCAGCAAAGCCATCCACTATGACCTGCACGTTTCCCAGAGTCACAACCTTTCGTAGCAGCAGCTTAATGATTGCTTTGGCTAGTTGCATCACAGCAGCCCCCACAGTAGATTTTCCCACTCCAAATTGATTCCTGACTGACCGGTAGCTGTCTGGCATTGCAGGCTTCCAGAGGGCTATTGCCACTTGCTTCTCCATTGTGAGGGCTGCTCTCATCTTGGTATTATGGCGTTTCAGGGCAGGGGAAAGCAAGTCACAAAGTTCCATGAAAGTGCCCTTACGCATGCGAAAGTTTCGCAGCCACTGGGAATTGCCCCAAGGTCCCATCAGTCTGTGCTTGTTTCCCGGGCCCAAAAATGGCATTCAATGGCTAGAACCTGCCCCATTATCAGCAGGATCTCCAAAGCGCAGGGACCCACGGTTTGAGATAATTCTGTGTCCATGTCCTCACCACTCTCGTCGCCGCGCTGCCATAGCCGCCGCCTCCTCCTCGCCTGGCTTTGCAGGTACCGGTTCAGCATAGACTGCACGAGAATGCGTGAGGTGTTTACAACGTCCACGATTGCGGTATTGATCTGAGCAGGGTCCATGCTTGCTGTGCTAATGGTGTTTGCACAGTTCACCCAGGAAAAAAGGCACGAAATGATTGTCTGCTGCTTTCACGAAGGGAGGGATGAGGCTGTACCCATAACCACCTGTGACAATGATTTTTGCCCCATCGGGCACTGGGCTCTCAACCCAGAATTCCAAGGGGCGGGGGAGGCTGCAGGATAGCTACCCACAGTGCAACGCTCCAGAAATTGATGCTAGCCTCGGACCATGGACGCACACCGTCAAATTAATGTGCTTAGTGTGGCCACATGCACTTGACTTTATACAATCTGTTTTACAAAACCGGTTTATGTAAAATCGGAATAATCCCGTAGTGTAGACGTACCCATACCCAAAGATGTGGAGTAAAGGAAAAGAAAGATTAAGGAGAGAGGAAGGTGGACCTGTGATTCAGGCAGTGGACTGGGACTCAGGAAATCTGAGTTTAATTCCTAATGGCCACAGACACCTTGTATGACTTTGGACACGTCACTTAATTTCTTTGCCTTACTTCCTATCTGTTTTAATGAGGATAATAACCCTGCTTCCCCCCGAACTTTGTCCTTCTTGTCTGTTTACACTGTAAACTTTTCCAGGCAGGGATTGTCTCTTACTAGTTTTTGTATAGTGCCTGGCAGTATAGGGCCCTGCTCATTGCTGGGGATTTGTGCGCTACACTGTAATACAGATAAGAACACAGTATAAAGTCTGTTTGAGAAACATGCCTCATGTTGCTTTTAACTAATTTTATTTAATTGTATTATAATCAGTATACTGGTCCCTGGAGATTGAGGGCATCAGCATTAGAAAGCTAACCAATAGAATTGCGTTTTGAGAATGACGAAGGTGGAATTACTTTTTAATATTTTTTTTTCCTGTAAGAGAAACAGTGTCTTATCTACCATGATCAACATCCTAACAGTATAAAACCAGTACTTTGTAATGAAAACGGATAAACAATGCAGAGTAAAAGAAACTAAGAAAAGTTGCAAAGAAGAAAATTCACAATATGTTAAACAGAAAACAGACTAAAATACATTAGGTGAAACTTGTTATTAAAAGGATCTATTTGGAAACTGATTTTTAAAAAATATTTATGATGTAATATGGAAGGAAAAGACCAAAACAAAAAAAAATTAGTTTATAGGTCAATCCAGTTGAGTATTTTGATATGAGATGGTATCTCATTTCATGTTGGAGTAGCTAATGATGATATCAGGAACATTAATATAATTTATGAAGAACAATATAATTTTTAAAATGTTTTCTTAAGAAATACTGTTACTTAAAACTATAAACGTAATAGGTAGATATTTTTCATACAAACAACATCTGAGGTTATAATAACTGAAAAGTAGGAAAAAATATTTTTCTCTCTTTTTTCAGTTTGTTTATATTTTGCATTTAACATCACTTTGTTTATAGCTAATTGCATCATTTTCCATTGTATTGTCAGTCAACTTCTCATGTGGTTTGTCTGGATCCTTCAGACAGCAACAGGAGGGAGAAAAATATATACATATTTTTAAACAAGAAAATGTGATTGTAAAATGACAAAAATTGTCAGGGAGCCATAGAGACAGATGTAGTACCTGCAAATACATTTACCTCTTTTAATTTAAAAAAAAAAAAAAAAAAGAAGAGAGAGACTAGCTTTCAAGATCATATCTCTTTAAATGCATTAAACACACATTTGACAATGAAATGATACCTTGAGTCCCATTATATGAGGATCCTTTCTTAGAATAATATTCAGAGTCATTCTTTTTCCAAACTGGGATGTAAATATAGACTTGATTAGCGCATTTTTTTTCCTCCATGTAAACAGTGTCTGAGATTGTCTTGCTATATTGCTCATTAGTTAGTCTGATTTTTTTTTAAATAGGTGCCCACATGCTCATATCCATGCACTAATTGCTTTGAAAGGACACAGAAATTTAATTACAGTCTATCTTTCTTTATTTGTCTTATGAGCAGATAAAATCTAATGATCCTTTTCTTTCTAGGTGATAGATATCCACCTTTTGTGGGTTGTGCTCTTTCTTTCTGCATTGTGAGATACAATAAGGTATCCACAAAGGAAAAACTGATAATTGTCCAACTTTCAGTGAATGTGGCTGAGTTTGCTTATCCTTTTTGTCACGTTTTCCCTGCCTCTGACCTGTGCAGAATAGAATACTTTAACCACTACTGTGCAAGCTGATCACGTCCTTACAATCCCATCACATGTCTGGCTTGTCTAGTTATAATTTAGCCTCAAATAAGGCTGATTGGTGTGAACATGATTTGGGCAGAACTGTATTTTCAGGAGGGGGGAATGTTTCAGTATATGAAGTATGCATTAATTTCCTCCATAGTTTTCAATACCTCTTCTTTTAATCATTGGTACCAACAATTGGATTGTCCAACCACAGCATCTATCTAATTAAGCTTCCCAAAACCAGCCATGTCAAAGAAGGGATGTGTGAGTTTGTGAGTATAGCTTCAGCGAATTGAGGTATGGACTTTTGTAAGAATCATTTCTATTTTATAACACGCCACATTTTTCAGGCAAAGATCTCAAAACACTTTACAGAGTTGAGTGAGTGTGATTATCTTCATTTTATGCATGAGAAATGATACCCAATATCATGAGAAATGATACCCAATATCACAGAGAAGTCCATGGCAGAGTCTGGAATAGAATCCAACTTTCCTATGTCTCGGGATCATACAGCCAGTGATGGAGTAATGATTTGCTGCCCTTAGGCCCTGAAATAATTGTCACCCCACCCACCCCTGGCCCCGCCCCGACCCCACACTTTCCCTGCCCCCATTCCAACCCCTTTCCCAAAGCCCTGCCCTAACTCCGCCCCCTCCTTGCCCCTATTGGATCCCTTCCCCAAATCCCCACCCCGGCCCCACCTCTTCCCCCAGCGCGCCGCATTTCCCCTTCTTCCCCTCTCCCTCCCTTCCCCATGAAACAGCTGTTTCACGGTGCAAGTGCTGGGAGGGAGGGGAGAGAAACAGGACGCAGCAGCACACTTGCAGAGGAGGTGAGCTGGAGCAGGGGAGCTTCTCCGTGGGTTTTCAAATTTGCCGCCCCTTCAATTTTGCTGCTCTAGACCTAGGCCTTTTCGTCCTAGGCAATAATATGCTGCTTCATACAGCTATGGCTCTCAACCTTTCCAGACTACTGTACCCGTTTCAAGAGTCTGATTTGCTTGCATACCCCCAAGTTTCACCTCACTTAAAAACTACTTGCTTACAAAATCAGACATAAAAATACAAAAGTGTCATAGCACATTATTACTAAAAAATTGCTGACTTTTTCATTTTTACCATATAATTGTAAAATAAGTCAATTGGAATATAAATATTGTTCTTCGAATGCTTGCTCATATCCATTCCAATTAGGTGTGCGCGCGCCGCGTGCACATTCGTCGGAGAATTTTACCCTAGCAACACTCGGTGGGCTGGCTGGGCGCCCCCTGGAGTGGCGCCGCTATGGCGCTGGTATATACCCCTGCCGGCCCAGCCGCCCCTCAGTTCCTTCTTACCGCCCGTGTCGGTCTTTGGAACTGTGGAGCACAGCTTTGCTGATCTCCACATCCCTAGCTTACTTGTAGTTCTCTTCTCATCACTGTGTATATAGTTTGTGTTTTTTGTAGTTATACTTAGTGCCTAATTTTGTAGTTAGTGTATATAGTTGAAAGGGGGATCGGGGATTAGCCCCTTTCCTCCGCCCCGGTGTGGGCCGATGCCCAAGGCACTGGGATTCAAACCGTGCTCGGCGTGTCAGAAGCCGATGCCAATAGGGGATCCCCACGACTCCTGCCTGAAGTGTCTAGGAGAATCCCACCTTGTGGACAAGTGCCGCATTTGTAAGTCTTTTAAACCTAGGACGAAAAAGGAGCGGGACTTTCGTTTGAAGCAGCTCCTTATGGAGTCGGCACTTAGCCCCGCAGCAGCGCCCAGCGCCTCGGTACAGAGCGCGCCTTCGGCACCGGAGCGTCCTGGTACCGAGAAGGACTCTCGGCACTGACCTGTACCAGCACCGATTCCCCAGCACCACTCCCTTTCCCCGACCGGGAAACGGCATGTTGCTACAACTTCATCCTCCCAGAAGGAGCAGTCGTTGAAGACGGTTCGCTGGGCACTGTCATCTGCTACGTCACCATCGCCCATGGCGGCACCGCCGGTAGCTGCTCCTCCTGAAACGGCACCATTGATTCCGGTCCCACAAGGGCCGTTGAGTCTGGTGCGTGACAGCTCCCCACCTACAACTGGGGTTGAACTCGTTCTCTCTTCTACACCGGAGACCTTCTCGACAGCAAGGGTGCTCATCTCGATGACGGAGCCGATGCATCAACTCCCGGCACCGCTGGTGCGGGTTATTCAATCCATCGATAAGCCGACCATAATAAGGCCTCCGTCCTCAGTCTCTTTCAAGAGATGTCATTCCAACTCGCGGTCTCGCAGGCGCTCTCGATCTCGCCGTTCCCACTCCCGGCACCGCTCGCAGTCCCAGCACCACTCGAATTTGCGGTACCGGTCGCACTCATGGCGCCGCTCCACTTCACGCTCACCGGGCAGGTACTCCCGGTACCGCTCCAGCCCTCGGCACCAATCTCGGTACCGGATATCCTGCAGTTGCTCCAGACATCGAGGCTCGAGATCCCGGTCGACCTCCCGGCACCGCCATGGTAGAAGGTCCTGGTCTCGCTCGTGGTACCGCCACAGCCCCCGGTACCGCACAGGGATCGAGCATCCAGAACGATGCCGCCTTCACAGGGTCCATCGGCACCTCTGTGGCCTTCGAGAGACACATCAATATCGTCTCAGGCCGCTAGTGCATCTTACCATCACGAGGGTGACTCTGATGTCCCCAGCCAATTTCCGGAGGGACAAAGCCATGAACAAGGGCCTCATCACTGGTCCTTTTGGACACCATGGGCTTACCATCAGGCCCAAGGTGCCCCATCACTGGCTCCCCGCTTGGCCCACTCAGAACATCGGGCTCCGGAAGCGACGGTGAGCCGCCCTCCCCCTGCGGGCACGGAGGAAACTCCAGTTCCTTCCATGGACTCAGAGGTTCCTCCTGATCCAGCTGATGCTCATCTGGTTCAAGACCCACCTCAGGACCCTTTAGTCCCGGGCCTATCTTCCTCTTCCTCGCCTGACGAGGCAGTAGCAGGCACATCCTCCTCAGGGCCTCCGCCTATTGATCTTAGGGCCCATCAAGACCTCTTGAGGCGGGTGGCCCAGAACATGAATTTGCAAATCGAGGAGGTTACTGAAGTAGAGGACCCGGTAGTGGACATCCTATCAGCTGATGCACCTACCAGAGTGGCACTCCCGTTCATCCGCACTATTCAAGCCAATATGGAAGCCATTTGGTAGTCACCAGCTTCGATTCCGCCTACAGCTAGGGGAGTGGAGAGGAAGTATGTGGTCCCCTCAAAGGGATACGAATACCTCTACACCCATCCACCTCCCTGCTCTCTGGTTGTCCAATCGGTGAATGAACGGGAGCGTCATGGCCAACAAGCATCAGCCCCTAAGGCGAAGGAGGCTAAGCGCGTGGACCTCCTAGGCCGCAAAATATACTTGGCCGGGGGCCTCCAGCTTAGGGTGGCGAATCAGCAAGCCTAAAAGTCGGTACAATTTTAACACCTGGGTATCAATGGGGAAGTTCACAGAGCTTCTCCCCCAGGAGTCCCGTTCCGAGTTTACGGCCCTGCTCGAAGAGGGTAAAAAGGTGGCAAGAACCTCTCTGCAGGCCTCTCTGGATGCCGCAGACTAGGCGGTGAGAACACTGGTGACCGGAATGGCAATGAGGCGTATCTCCTGGCTCCAGGCTTCCACTCTCCCTCCTGAATTGCAGGAGACCATTCAGGATTTACTCTTTGAGGGACAGGGCCTCTTCTCCGATAAAACTGACCCCAGGCTTCAAAGCCTTAAAGACAATCAGCTCATCATGCGCACACTGGGCGTGCACACCCCAGTGACCCAGCGAAGGTCCTTCTGGGCCCACCCATACCGCCCGTACAACCAGACCAGACAGCATCAGGATAACACCAGAGGGCGCGGCAGGGGTAATCAGCGCAGGCAATCTGGCCCTCAAGAGTCCCAAAGCCAAGGGCCCCCTAAACCACCGACAGGACCTAAACAAAACTTTTGATGGGACGCCCGAGGACAGCCCACCAGTCATCCTTCCAAATCCTTCTCCCGCCTTTTTCAACCGCCTCTCCCATTTCCTCCCTGCCTGGTCCCAGCTAACCTCCGATCGCTGGGTCCTTCGCACAGTGGAATCGGGATACCACCTACAGTTTGTTTCAACCCCTCCCTCCCACCCTCCCTGCCCATCCCTCTTCAGGGACCTCTCTCACGAGCAATTCCTCTGGCAGGAGGTCCAGGCGCTCCTACAGTTGAGAGCCATAGAGGAGGTGCCAAAAGACATGAGGGTCAAGGGGTTCTATTCCCATTACTTTTTAATCCCCAAGGCAAAGGGAGGTCTATGACCAGTCCTAGACTTGCGAGAACTCAACAAATTCCTGATAAAGTTGAAGTTCCACATGGCATCCATGGGGACCATCATCCCATCCCTGGATCCAGGAGACTGGTTTGCCGCACTCATCATGAAGGACGCGTATTTCCATATCGCCATTTCTCCACCACACAGGCGATATCTCCGTTTTGTGGTAAACTGCCACCATTTTCAGTTCACGGTCCTTTCCTTTGGCCTTTCTACAGGCCCAAGGGTCTTCACCAAATGCATGGCTGTAGTAGCCACTGCCCTCACACTGCCCCTGTATCTCGACAATTGGCTTATTCGAGGGACGTCTCAGTTACAAGCATCACAGCATGTGTGCATCGTCAGAGACCTCTTCGGGAGTCTAGGTCTCATGATCAACGTAGAAAAGTCTACTCTCACGCCCACGCAGAGAATAGACTTCATCGGCGCTGTCCTGGACTCCACGTTGGCCAGAGCCTGCCTCCCCCAGCCTCGTTTTCAAACAATGACTTCATTAATTCTCAGTCTGCAATCATTTCTGACAATGTCGGTTCGATCTTGCCTCGGCCTAGTAGGTCACATGGCCTCCTGCACCTTCGTGACCAAGCATGTGAGACTACGTCTCCGTCCCTTCCAAACCTGGCTGGCTTCAGTATACCACCCACGTAGGGACAGTCTAGATTTGGTGCTCACTATTCCCGGGAAAGTTCTCAACTCCCTGACTTGGTGGCTAGACCCTTCTCTGGTTTGCGGAGGAATGCCATTCCACCCACCACAACCCTTGGTACCCCTAACCACAGACGCGTCATCTCTGGGTTGGGGTGCCCATCTCGGGAGTCGTCACACCCAAGGCCTATGGTCGACCCAGGAGCTGTCCCTACATATCAACATGAGGGAACTGAGAGCAGTCCGCTTAGCATGTCAGGTCTTCCAGGACCATCTACAGGGCTGTTGTGTGTCAGTGTTCACAGACAACACAACGGCCATGTTTTACATAAACAAGCAGGGCGGAGCACGATCCTCTCTCCTCCGTCAAGAAGCCATCCACCTCTGGGAATTTTGTATAGCCCATTCCATCTGTCTGGTGGTGTCCTTTCTCCCAGGAGTTCAGAACACTCTGGCAGATCATCTCAGCAGGTCCTTCCTGTCTCACGAGTGGTCGATACGCCCGGACGTATCCATTCTGTTTTCCGGAGGTGGGGTTTTTCCCACTGAGACCTCTTCGCTTCTCGAGAGAACAGGAAGTGCCAGGAGTTCTGCTCCTTCCAAGGACGCTCCCCGGGCTCCCTATCAGACGCATGTCTGATCCGGTGGAACAGACACCTACTTTATGCTTTCCCACCGTTCCCGCTCGTCCACAGAGTCCTGCTCAAGCTCTGGAGGGACAGAGCCCACTTGATCCTCATTGCTCCAGCTTGGCCGAGGCAGCATTGGTACACCCTGTTGTTCGACCTCTCAGTGGCAGACCCGATCCCCCTGCCACTCTGGTCGGACCTCATAACACAGGACTTCGGCAGGCTTCACCATCTGGACCAGCAATCCCTTCATCTGGCAGCTTGGCTGCTCCATGGCTGAGCCAGTCGGAACTACGCTGTTCCGCTTCGGTACAACAGGTGTTCTTGGGCAGTATGAAACCTTCCATGAGGACGACATATCTTGCCAAGTGGAACCGTTTCTCTCTCTGGTGCACCCAGAATAACTTGATCCCAGGACAGGTTTCTGTTCCCACTCTCTTGGAGTACCTGTGGTCCCTCAAGGAGCAGGACCTGGCGGTTTCCTCTATAAAGGTGCATCTGGCAGCTATTTCAGCCTTCCATCAAGGGGAAGGTGGCACATCAATGTTTTCTCACCCCATTGTTTCCAGGTTTCTTAAGGGATTGGATCGGTTGTACCCTCAAGTCAGGCGCCCGACTCCTACCTGGGATCTCAACCTGGTGCTATCCAAACGCATAGGTTCCCCATTTGAGCCCTTAGCCACCTGCTCACTGCTGTACCTCTCCTGGAAGACAGCCTTCCTTGTCGCTATCACCTTGGCAAGACAAGTGTCAGAGCTTCATGGTTTGACTGTGGATCCCTCATATACAGTATTCCACAAGGACAAGGTACAGCTGCAACCACACCCGGCATTCCTACCTAAAGTGATGTCTTCCTTCCACCTTAACCAAGACATCTTCCTCCCGGTTTTCTTCCCAAAGCCCCATTCATTGCCCCGGGAACGACAACTGCATACCTTAGATGTCCGTAAGGCTCTCGCCTTTTATATCGAGAGGACCAAACCCTTCCAGAGGTCACCCTAGCTCTTTGTGGCCGTGGCGGAATGGATGAAAGGCATGCCGGTCTCTTCCCAAAGGATTTCATCTTGGGTGACATCATGCTTCTGAACATGCTATGACTTGGCTCACATTCCAGCTAGCCATCTCACTGCCCATTCTACTCGAGCGCAAGCCTCATCTGTAGCCTTCCTGGCCCATGTCCCCATCCGGGAAATATGTCGCGCTGCTACCTGGTCTTCCATCCACACCTTTGCATCACACTACGCATTGGTCCAGCAGTCCAGAGACGATGTCGCCTTCGGCTCAGCGGTCTTACATTCCGCAATGTCTCGCTTCGACCCCACCACCTAGGTAAGGCTTGGGAATCACCTAATTGCAATGGATATGAGCAAGCACTCGAAGAAGAAAAGACGGTTACTCACCTTTGTAACTGTTGTTCTTCAAGATGTGTTGCTCATATCCATTCCACACCCGCCTTCCTTCCCCACTGTTGAAGTAGCCGGCAAGAAGGAACTGAGGGGCGGTTGGACTAGTGGAGGTATATATCCGGCGCCATAGCGGAGCCACTCCAAGGGGCGCCCAGCCGGCCCACTGAGTGTTGCTAGGGTAAAATTCTCCGACGAACGTGCACGCAGCGCGCGCACACCTAATTGGAATGGATATGAGCAACACATCTCGAAGAACAACAGTTACAAAGATGAGTAACCGTCTTTACTTGCATTTCAGAGGATAATATATAGAGCAGTATAAACAAGTCATTGTCTGTATGAAATTTTAATTTGTATTCACTACAGTAGTGTTTTTTATGTATCCTATTGTAATACTAGGCAAATAGCTAGATGAGTTGGAGTTGATGTACCCCCTGGAAGACCTCTGCATACCCCAAAGGGTACGTGTACCTCCAGTTGAGAACCACTGCTACACAGTATCTATCCACATAAACAATTATATAAAAACAATTTCAAATCCAATTTGGAGGCAATGATTAGGATGATTCAAAGCTTTGATCTTCTGTAGTCCAAATTTTCTAGTCTTAAAACATTATTGCAGAATTGAACCTTTTAACATCCTTTACACTTCTAAATTATTGAAATGAACTGGTTAACAGAGAATTATATCCAAGCAAAGTAACAAAAACGAGGTATGTCATTGAATGTTGAAGAATTTTAAGATACGTTTGTAATTGTTAGAAATATATAGCTTTGCATATATAACTTATAAAATATTCCACACAGGCAGTCTCTTCAAAGTTGTTGGTTTTCTTTTTCCCCCTTGAAAAAAAACCAAACCAAACCAAACCCAGATTGTATTGGAGTTTTAAAGTTCTGAACTGCCAGCAGTAAGTCAAGATGCTATTTGACAGTAATTGTTGAAAAGTATTGCAGATGATGTTGTAATGGTTACAAGAGAAGACTGTTACCAGGGTATTTGATATGTGTGATGGTGGTTCTTGCTGTGAAAGAGCCTGAAAAATGATATCTTTGGAGATTTAAGGAAAACATTTATGTAATTACATTAGCATCACCCCATTCACTTTACAGACAAAAGTTTAATGTGGTGATTTATGATTTATAAATTCCTGTGTTTAAGCTTGTCATTTGTGAGCTCGCTCTGTTTAAAGTAGATTTTGACTTAAAATGTCATTTAGAATTAGTATTTATGCACCACATCAAGACTGTGAGAAATCCAACAGCTTCTGCCCTTGGTTATACTAATGAGATTAGCAGAAAATGTCATGCACATTATACTGATGCCAAAAGTAAAAACAAAGTTACACAGATCTACCTGGAATGTTATATAAACTACAGTGGCACATATACACTTGTTGAGTGTTGGCTCATGACTGGGAGAGCAGCAAAGTAGAGCAGGCCAGCACTCATATCACAAATGATATCAGACTCTTTTGGCATGAAGGAAGAGTTCGTCATTGCTTTTATCAATTTGCTGTTTAGGATTCCAGATATTTTTTTTCAGTTAATTATCTTTGAAATTAACATGAACAACAGAAATCCTCTGTTGCGATGGAATATTTCATTATGGTGAAACTAACCAATTGGAATGTTCCAACGTCCTGATAAGTGTTTTAAACTAAGGCCTGGTCTACACTAGGGAGGAGGCTCGATCAAAGTTACGCAATTTCAGCTATGTGAGTAACATAGCTGAAGTCAACGTACTTAGATCAACTTACTGTAGTGTCTTCATCGTGGTGAGTCGACTGCTGCCACTCCCCATTCAACTCTGCCTCTTGTAGTGGTGGAGTACAGGAGTCGATGGAAGAGCGCTCTGGGGTCAATTTATCGTGTCTAGACTAGACATGATAAATCGACTCCTGCTGGATCGATTGCTGCCAGCTGATCCGGCGGGTAGTGTAGACATACCCTTTGTTCTCTTTGGAGAGGGATGAAAGGAAATGAAGCTTCACCCTTCTCGAGCAGCTTGTATGGTGATTTGGTCATTCAGGAAGGATCATTTTTGTGTCATATCTGCAAAGTACTACATATTATTCACATTGAAAATATATTTTTTTAATTGTGATGCATTCAAACTTGTTACCTGAAAGATAGACCAAACACTGGTAAGACTGTGCCAAAAACCTTACTGCGGGAGATAGGAAGACTGCCCAGTCTTTGCCTCACTGTGGAGTAAATCCTACTCAGGGAGGAGTCAGGGTGTGCCAGGGTGAAAGAGGTGATGAAAGATTTGCTCTCTGGGAGACAAAAAAATACATTTTCTTTTGAGAAGGAAGGTGGGCTGTGGAGTTTATTTGATCCGTTGTCTGCAGATCTTAGCCCAAAGTGAAGGTACGTATCCATGATCATTGAAGAAAATTCCGAATACCTTGGATAAAATCTTGACCCCATGAAAGTCAGTGGAAAATTTCACTCTCTGGATTTTGGGTTTGTTTTTGAACCTTGCAATGGGAGGTGGGAGGAATCCAAACAAACACTGATGTAGTAACATCACTTTAATTTTTTAAAACAAATTACTTTAAAAGTAGTTTATAGAAATGTGCTTGAATTCTGGAAGCTGACATCCTCTGTCTACAGAACAGGCTCCTCTCAGGCAGACAACAGTGCAAGCTTGACATTGCCTGACAAGGTATCTCAGGCCTGGTAGGAAGGGACAGCATATATCGATGAGAGGATAGCTCATTATCAGCAGTTCATTCAGTCTTTGATCTTTGCTGCAACTACCAGGAAAGGCGATAATTAGAACAACTTTTGCCACCAGTAGACTGGTTTAGATATGAACTAATGATCTCATTACGCATTCTGACAATCAAGTTCCCTTCTAGGATGGTTGTAACTGACCATTATATCGATTCGAAATAGAATAAACTGCAAAGATGCAATTTGGATGATTTTTTTTTTTAATAACATTCAGAATACCAACACTCCCAGCCCAAACTCCAAAATTCAGATGCAACATTTTCCTCTATATAATATTCTATAACCTGATGCAGTGTAACTTGCCAGAGCAACCTACAGAAAAATAATCCATTTTATGTGTACCATAAACATGAAAAATTCATATAAATACTTTTGGGTTTGAAGTCCTGAGGGATTGAATGAATAACTTTTAAAGCTTGGGAGGGAGATCTGGTCCTAGTGAGTTGTTGTGGATTACTTCCACCATCTGCTTTACATTTTAAGGTTGGGTAACATAACTTTCCTTTTCTGAAATATTGCCATGCACATTGTCATGAGTATAACTTTAGTCAATTTATATTGGCTAGATGCTGAATCTTTTTCACACATGGAACTAATTTTCTCCCCCACCACGTTTTTGCCCCCCTCTAAAAAGAAAAAAAAAAATCCAATACCTTGTTGCATTTTTGGCAGTTTTTCAGTTTTCCTTTACTTTTCTCTCATTGTAAAAGCCTGCAGTTTACTAAGGGGACATGTCTAGAAGTGCTGTACTCCAGCTTAAATGTTTGCTTTCAGGGAATGTCATACCTAATTACTACTCTCTGGTTGTGGATATAATGGTTGAAACAATGAGCTGCTCTTTATAAAGGCCAGTATATCGCATATCCTATTGTATTTACCAGATTATAAATACTATCTATGTGGCTTTGTACCACCGGAAGCAGGAGGAACTTGGATCTTGACATCACTAGGGTCAGTTCAAGGCCTGACTGTTTGCACAAGACATCCCACATTAATGATGACCGCAGGATAACTGGCAGCATCTCTTCTAACATCACTCACAATATGGAAGAAATGTTGCATACATGGATACCCTGATCCTGTCAGATGGTGTTTGCATCTAAAAATCATACATGGTGTTCAGTTATCACCGTGATAGGTGTACTTAAAAAATACTGAAGATACATTTTACTTGAATTAGACACACAACCTTCATTAAGATATAATTGAGGTTTTAAAGATACATCAGTTACTCCTGCTAAAAGTCATAAATGCTAAGGCTAGAAAAGATCATTGCGATTCTTTAATCCAGTGGTTCACAAACTTGTTCCGCCACTTGTGCAGGGAAAGCCCCTGGCAGGCCGGGCCAGTTTGCCATGTCCGCAGGTTTGGCCGATTGCGGCTCCCAGTGGCCGTGATTTGCTGCACCAGGCCAATGGAAGCTGTCAGAAGTGGCGGCCAGTACATCCCTCGGCCCGCGCCACTTCCTGCAGCTCCCATTGGCCTGAAGCAGCGAACCGCAGCCAGTGGGAGCCGCGATTGGCCAGACCAGTGGACGCGGCAGGTAAACAAACCGTCCCAGCCCGCCAGGGGCTTTCCCTGCAAAAGTGGCAGAACAAGTTTGGAAACTACTACTCTAGTCTGACTTTCTGTAATACTTAGGCCATAGAACTTCCTCCAAATAATTCCTAGAGCAGATCTTTTGGAAAAACATCCAATCTTGATTTAAAAACAGTCGGTGATAGAGAATCCAGAATGACACTTGGTAAATTGTTCCAATGGTTAATTACTCTCACTGTTAAAATGTATGCCTTATTCCAGTCTGTATTTGTGTAACGTCGGCTTCCAAGCATTGGATCGCATTATACCTTTCAAGAGCCCATTATTAAATATTTTTTTCGCCATGTAAATACTTACATACTGAAATCAAGTCACCCTTTAATCTTCTCTTTAAGGTTAAGCTAAATGGAACTGAGGTCTTTGAGTCTGTCTCTAAAAGGCATGATTACTAAACTTTTAATCATTATTGTGGCTCTTCTCTGAGCCTTCCCCAGTTTATCAACATCCTTCTTAAATTATCGGCACCAAAACTGGATACAGTATTACAGCAGCAGTCTCATCAGTGCCAAGTACAAAGGTAAAATAACCTCTTTACTCCAACTTGAGATTCCCCTATTTATGGATCTTAGGGTCACGTTAGCTCTTTTGACCACAGTGGGTATGTCTACACTGCAGCTGGCTCACGTCCCAAGGCTCAGGCTGACATGGGCCAGCTGCAGGTTTTTAATTGCATAGTAGACATACCCGGAATCACAGTGGGAGCTCATGTTCAGCTGATTATCCACCATGACCCCCAAATCTTATTAGAGTTTCTGCTTTCCCAGGATAGAATCCCCTAACCTGTAAATATAGTCTAGATTCTTTGTTCCTAGATGTATACATTTGCATTCAGCTATATGTATATAATCTGCCCAGTTTACCAAGCGAAGCAGATCTCTCTGAATCAGTGACCTGTGGTCTTCATTATTTACCACTACCCCAATTTTTGTGTCATCTGCAAACTTTATCAGTGATGATTTTATGTTTTCTTCCAGGGTTATTGACAAAAATGTTAAATAGGGTAGGGCCAAGAACTGATCCCTGCAGGACCCCACTGGAAGCAGACCCACTTGATGATGATTCCCCATTTACAGTTACATTGTGAGACCTATCAGTTAGCCAGTTTTTAATCCATTTAATATGTGCCCTGTTAATTTTCTAGATTTTAGTCAAAATGTTGTGGGGGACCAAAGCAAACATTTTACAGAAGTCTAAGTAAGTTACTTCAAGACTGTTACTTTTATCAGTCGAACTTGTAATCTCATGAAAAAAAAGATATGAAGTTACTTTGACAGGATCTAATTTCCATAAACCCATATTGATCTGAATTAATTACATTACCCTTCTTTAATTCTTTGTTTTCCAGTGCTGTATCAGCCACTCCATTATCTTTCCTGGGATCGATGTCAGATTGACAGGCCTAAAATTACCCGCATTGTCCCATTTGCACTTTTTAAAAATTGGCACAAGCTTAGCTTTCTCCCAGTGGTGGTGAAACTTCCCTAGTGCTCCAAGACTTACTAAAAATCAACATTAAAAGTCCAGTGTGCTCCTGTGCCAGCTCTTTTAAAACTCTTGAATGCAAGTTATGTGGACCTGCTGATTTAAGTGTCTGTCTTTAGTAGCTTCTGTTTAGACTGTTTCAAGTGGATGTTAATGGAAGGAGTGTTGTCATCATCATATGATGAAACTATATCAGCTATATTATTGTAGTTATATTTTTTTTTAAATCTTGAAAGCTAGGGAATTTTTAATTACAGTTTTTATAAAAAACTAAGTTTGACAGTCTCTGTTTTGAGTAATAGTTGACTGTGTAAAAATAATTTTACCATGAAAAAATCCAGACCTCTTGTATATTGTTAACTCAGAAATAATCAAAATTGCTTTATTGTCAAGGTTCATAGTATTTTTTTTATCCAAAGCTGCCAGAAAGCTTAGCAAGTGATGTTAGAGCCTCACAGTATTCCTGCAAAGTAGATCAGGGTGTGTGATCATTTTACTGACTAGTGAAATGTAGCCATCTCCAGCACAAAATGGAGCAGTTATGTAAAAGCAAACAACACTACAACCCAATAGATTAAGACAGGAAGTGAAGAAGAATACAAGTTCAAAATAAAATTCAAGTGCTGTTTCTAAGCACTACTATGGAAACAGTTTGTTTAGCTACAGCCGAGACTGGAAATAAATCCTATTTTCAACTTGACCAAACACAATTTAATATTTATTTTTCAGAACTTTCCTTCTTTCAGGCCTCATGTCAAAGTATAGCAATCTCATTTCCATTTTATTTTTAAAAAACAAATTTTTCCAGTTCAAACTTTCATTCTTGGTTCCTGGCCTCAACATGACCCTGAAGCTATCATTTACTACAGCTAGAGGTAATGAAAGAATGTCTCAAATGTCTGCTGTGTTGTAGGGAATGGATCCGTGAGGGACCATGAATTTGAACTGACCTAGCGATTAATGATGACATGCAGGCCTCCAACCTTGAACTTTCCATCAGTGGCCATGTTAGTTTGGTTGCAAACATGGCCAAAGAGAATTCACTTGTTGAAGAATAGGATGGGCATCCTGCAGAATAAACCGAGAGGTTAGAGGGGTTTGCAGGTCACCAGGATTTTTTTTTTAACTGGGTACTGTTATGATGACTTCCTATTGAAATGTTTTGCAGGAGGCTGTGGTTTGCTCCTTAACCACTTCTTGCACTCCTGCTCTGTGCCCCCCACCAACCCCGTCCTCCTTTTACTTTCCAAAGCAAGATAACTGCTAGTCAGCAGGCTTTTTTTTTTTTTTTTTAACAGCTTCAGTCTCCTGCACCTTTGTAGTAATACCTTGTTTCAATCACATATAAAGTAGGTTGTAGACTTAACTCATTAAGGTATCCTGGACTATACACAGGGCCCTTTGTTTTCAGTTTTTATTTTATTTAATTTTTCCCGGGAATTTCTCGGTGTTTATTACTACAACATCAAAAACAGCTGAAAATTGGTGCAAAAAACTATTAATAATTTTTCTGGGTAAATATCGGGGTTTATTTTGGTGGATGGAAAAACGGGGGAAATATTAAGTAGATTAATGTGTTGATGAATGTAATTCCATGTGGTTTGCTGCAGAACTAAAACAGAACTCAAACCACAATGCCACCTCTGAGTTTAAGAAAACAATATATCTCTAATCCCCAAATAAAACTTTTCATTTGAATAACAGTTTACTATTGTAGACTTTGAATTATTACCCTATAAATATTTACATATAATAACTGGGCCCAATATTTTAAAATATTTATAAACACTCATTGTCTTATGTGAAGTCCTTCAGTGTGATTTCCAAAAGTCCAACATAGCGTAGATTTGCAGCAATCTTTTTAAGGAATCTTTTCCAAGGCTCATTCTCTACTAACAGCTTCAAATACGCACATGGTGGGCATGAGATTCATCAGTGAGTTCAGATGCACACACACTTCAGAGCTTCTGTACGTGCTTCTTTGTTTATTGTGTGTATCTTATAGACTAATTTATAGCCTTACTTCAACAAGCAGGTATGCATATGCACACAAACTAATGTATTATCGTAATGCATATATCTCATGCAATGTATTGTATTTTATTAGGAAAATGCAAAGTTTTTTTTAGACATTTGAATGATACAAGAGTAGAGTGAAAATCGGGGAAAAAATGAATAATACTTTTTGTAAAACCTAGGGTTTTTCGGTTTAAAAAATCTGTTTAAACAGAAAACGAAGGGGCTTGACTATACACCATCACTGGTTAAAAGGCAAGGTGAAAGCCTGGCTCCATTGATGTCAATGACAAATCTTCCATTGACATCAACTGGGGTGGGAGAGTGGTCAAGATTTCACCCAGAGGGCTTTTGATGGAGTGAAGTGTCATCTGTGTAATTCAGGTGATGATGACTATGTATTTGTGGTTCCCAGCCAAGGCCAGGATTGGTGTACTAATGCACCTATATTTTCTCTGTTCCTGAACATGTAGCTATTTTGTAGACTAGCTTACTTGGTTACAGTGTTAATATATCTTAACCAATAAAGGTTCACACCAAGCTTGTACATCTGTGTATGTCTCTTGCACTTCAAAACTGTAGGACCTTGCTTTATATGATTGGCTTTTACTGTTTCAGAAATGGATTTCCGACAGAGACTCTTTCTCTCATTTCTCATGGTCTCAATCCAGCAAAGCACTGAAGCAGGTGCATAACTTTACGCATACAAATAGTCCCATTGACTTCAATGGGTATTATAATGTGCTTAAAGTTATACACATGCCTAAGAGCTTTGCTGTCCCAGTGCCCATGTTAGCCTGCGGTTGCTCTGAAAAACAGGATTGTCGACTTTGGGCCATTGACTTCAATGAGAGTTAGACCAGGCCATTTTTGCACAAGCATGTCCGTTGTTGGAGCCATTGATTGTCTTATGTTTGCAATAAGTGTTCTGATCTTATTGGTGCTTTTTAAAAAACACATAAAGCATTAATAAAATAAGAAACTGAAGGTTGAGGTAGTGATATGTAATTCTAAATAAACCAGGCCAGGACTGCAAGGTTGGCACTTCTGCTCCTGTGAGAAGCATCATGGAATCTTGAATTACTTCTTATTTCTCATCCAAAAGACTGCACTTTCAGCAGTACAAAGAACGAGGAGTACTTGTGGTGCAAGCAGTACAGTGATCTTTAAGAGCATACTGGGGCATTGGTTTGGTATTAACTCAGAGGAGAACAACACCCAAGCCCTGCCTCTCGTACAAGTACTGGCCTAGCTTATTTCTGGCACCTTAGAGACTAACAAATTTATTTGAGCATAAGCTTTCGTGCGCTACAGCTCACTTCATCAGATGTAGCCCACAAAAGCTTATGCTCAAATAAATTTGTCAGTTTCTAACATGCCACAAGTACCCCTGTTCTTTTTGCGGATACAGACTAACACGGCTGCTGCTCTGAAACCTAGCTTATCTCTATGTCTGACTTCTCTCTGTAAGTTTAGAATGTAAGTTCCTTGGGCAGGGACTATGTCTTCCTTTGTCTTGTGCAATGCCAAGCACACTGTGCTTAACAAATAATGTAATAAAGAGCAATAATTAAAAAACTTTCCTGAAAAGACCTCTTTTCTGTCATCCACAATCAGTAAGTATAACTGAACCACTAAAAGTACCCATGGCTACATTAAGTAACTCTATAATTGTACTGCTATAACCCTCATTCTAGGGAGGGAAAAAGCCATTGTAGACAGTGACACCTTGTTTTGAACAAATTGGTCTAATGACCTTACAATGATCTGTTACCCCCATTTGGTTAGGAAAACATAGTGGGTAACTTTGAAACATTTGTCTCTTAGGGCTTTGTTTCCCACAAGGGTTTGCTTTTGTGTTGTGTGGTTTCCCCAAAAATATTTCCCACCACAGTTACCATGAGTAGCTCTGCCAATGGTAACAATGGGAAGCATCAGCCATTTGAAGCCCTGCCTGCCCTAGTATTCCTTCCCTTGTAGCTGAACCAGTGATTGCAACAGTTGGAAATTTTTTGCAGAGATGCCCAGTGTTGAGACAGGCTACTGTGGTCTGCTAGTGGAGAGTTTTACTGCCATCCCTGAGGCAGCAGTTATTTAAAAATCTCACAGGAAACTGGAAACAAAGCATTCGGAGACAATAAAGAGTTCTTTAAAAATATGTCTTGTGATATAACTGCTAAATTAGCTGCACTTCATTTACTATTTACTGAATGTTGCACAAATGTTTTACATTTAATTTTTTTTCTGACTTTGGCCGTCAGTATGTTTAATCTTCAGCAGAAAAAATGCCATCCAGTTTGAAAGCTGGATTCAGTTCTAGTCTGCCATTTCTAATTCTGGTTAACAAAACCGATATGCAAATAGTTTACTGCTTTGACTAACAGTCTGAGCCTGTATTCTTGACTAAGAGATACAGTGTTAACAATCACGTTTGTGTATGTTTGTGAAAGTAACTGCAGGATGTTGCTGCTGGGTTCACTTTAATCTTCAGGAGCTGAGGAAACAACTCAGCAGTGTACGTTTTAGTTTCTGATCTGAGCACAGTTTAGAACCATTCCCCAAGTTTAAAAAACAACCCCCTGCCCACACACTTCTTTCACCTTTAAATTTTGCATGGTAAGCCTCAAAGTCCCATTCCACTCATCATTAAGATTATATGAATTGGGCAGCATCAGAAGCTGCCTTCTCCTTGCAGATTGGTTGCTGGTTTGTTTACTTTATCTGTTCAAGGCCCTGAAAGCTTCAAAGTCATTGGTGAGTCAGGACAGCTGTGCTGGAAAGTGCGTAAGTACATATAAAACCCCAAACCATGAATAGATGCTAAAGAGGAACTTTGAGAAATTTCAGGTTAATCACACTAGCTGTTTTTGAGTTCTGTATCTTTCAAAAAGTAGAGTCTTAACTTTCTGAAAACTTCTGTTTGGGGAAATTGGGTTTTTTGTATTATAAAGACTTCCAGTTATTTCACATCCTTATCCACACAAAGCTAGGACAGGACTCTTCTGAAAACCATAAATATTTTGTGATTTTAGTTTGGTATCCGCCTGCCCCTTGGAAGTTCTACATTAGCCCCTGCAGATATTGTAATCTCCTCTCTAAACTCCAGTGTAAGTATAATCCTTGTGCTCTGATGTTGAAAGGAAAGGGAAATTGATGGTCAAGTATAGGAGTAGTGTGGAGAGGGTTCTGAATAGCAGGTGATGGAGCTGGGTATGGTCCAGAAGACATGTACAGTTGGGCTCTTATGTGGGTATATAGAAGTCCATACTGCAGACTTGAGAATTGTTTATTACCATGGCTTGTATTACCATAGCACCATGGAGACCTAGTCAGGAACCCGGACCCCATTGTGTTAGGTGCTGTATGAACAGGGAAGAAAAAGAATGCACCTGAAGAAGTGTTTTTTTACCCATTATGCCCAAGTAAATCTGTTAGGCTTTAAGGTGCCACTGGACTCCTCGTTCTTTTTGTGGATACAGACTAACATGGCCACCCCACTGATACTTGACAGGAATAAAAAGACAGTCCTGCCCCAAAGAGCTTACAGTCTAAGAAAGAAGATAACAGATAGAGACAGGTAGATGGGGGAATACAAGAGAACAAAGAAGCAATAACCCTCCTAAGAATTCATCAATCTTTGTGGCGCTTATGACATCTGCCAGAGTTTGTACATTTCACCGGCGTATAGCCCTATCAACAGAAGACGGGAGAACTATATGGGTGGGGGTGAATCAATCTCTGGAAATTCCAAGCTCAGGTTCCATAAATAACATTAACTCTGCCTCTCTATCTTGCCATGGCCCACTTTATGGTGTATTATGCTTGAAGACTATGTGTAGCTGCTAAGATACATCAAAATGTTGCTTGTTGACTATATTGGGAATGTCACTGAGGGAGGGACAAGTCTGTATTTGTTGAAAAAGAGACTGGATGTTTTAGCTGGCTCATTCAGAGAGGGTGAATGAGAAGGTTGTCTGGCTAGACTGGTATTCACTGTGTAATGACAAAATTCTAGGGTAGTGTATGGGCTACTATAGTAGGAGATATGTGGCTCATCGCAAAACTAAAAATTAATGGTAGCTTTTAGCTACAGGTGATCATGAATCTGATCACATTTATCATTTGCAAGCAGAACATAGTCCAGACGAGTAATATGTATACATGGTGCTTTAATAGGGCCAATTTTCACAAAGCTAAAAAGAAATTATGAGCCAAATCAGTAGAGAGAAGAAATTTAATCAGAAAAAATGCAAATGATGATGGTGAATCATATGAGAACACCTTACTAAATGCCCAAAAAGCCACAGTCCTACAAGTGAGGAAAAAGGCGGTGCTCGTTAAAAAACTAACCTGATTTAGAGGGAAAGTGAAGGCAGCTATAAAATATATATAACAAAAGGAAGAAAGTAGAAATTGATGGTGGTGAATATAGGTCAGAAGTTGGAAACTGTAGAGAATTGATAGGGGAAGCAAAGGGACACAGGGAGAAGGCTATGGATGGGGAGCTGGGGGACAGTAAGAGGGAATTATTTTTAAAAATATATTAGGACAAAAAGCATGCTGACAATGGTATTAGTCAATTACTGGATGGAAGTGGTAGCATTATTAATAGTGGCGCAGAAAGGGCAGAAGTGTTCAATAAATGATTCTGTTCTATCTTTGGGGTAAAAACAGATGTTGTTCTTCTTTGAGTAGTGTCCCTATGGGAGCAGCACTCTAGGTGTGCTTGCATCTCATATGCCTCAGATTGGAGATTTTAAGTGGCAGTGTTTTTTCAGCCCACGCATGTGCCCTCTGCAGCCTGGTGCCCTACACTGAGAATATATTGAGTTGTGTGGGAGAACCGCCCTCAGTTCTTTCTCAACTGCATCAGCAGTGTGCGAGTTGAGCATACCTCAACTGAATTTTTCTCTCATTCTTAATATTTAGTTGTTAGTTCCTTTTGTGTTACTTAGCTGTAGTAATTTTATAGTTTTTAAAAATAAAACAAAAAACCTTAAAGCAAAAAGATTTTACGTATACTTTCAGAATAAGGATCATTCTCTCTCCACCTCTCTATTTCAATAGCATGTCTTAATATTGTTCCCATCACAGAAAGACATAAAGCTGTGACTTAGACATCCACTCATACATTTGCTGAACCCTATGCAGTCACTCATGCCTCAGCTTCTCAGGCCATATTTGTCTCTGCTGTTCTGTCATCAATCCTAGACTTCACTCTGAAGCCTCACCCCTCTGCGGAGGGTACTACTCGATAATCACCTAGAGTGGAGCACCCATAGGGACTCACCATTCCACCTTGAAGAATGTAGGCTATGCTTGAAGAATGGTGGACTCTGTCCTGAGAAGCACTGCCTCTGAAAGAGATTTGGGGTACGTGGTGGATGATTATCTGAACATGAGCTCCCAGTGTGACGCTGTGGCCAAAAGACCTAATGTGATCTTGGGATGCATAAATAGGAAAATATTGAGTAAGAGTAGAGAGTTTGTTTTGCTTCTGTATTTAGCACCGGCGTAACTGCTGCTGGAATACTGTATCTAGTTCTTGGTGCCCACGATTATGGAAGAATGTTGATTAATTGGAGTGGATTCAGAGAAGAGCCACAAGGGTGATTAAAGGATTAGAAAACATGCCTTATAGTGATAAAGATAAAGAGCTCAGTTTAGTTACCTAAACCTTAGAGAAAATATTAAGGGGTGACTTGATTATGGTTGATAGGTATTTACATGGGGAACAAACATTTAATAAAGGGCTCGTCAGTCTAGCAGAGAAAGGAATAACATGAACCTGGTGGGTAGAAGCTGAAGCTAGATAAAATTTGGACTGGAAATAAGGCATACAATTTTGACACTGAGCATAATTAACCACTGGAACAATTTAACAAGGGTCATGGTGGATTCTCCATCACTGACAATTTTTAAATCAAGATTGGATGTTTTTGTAAAAGATCTGCTCTAGGAATTATTTTGAGGAAGTTCTGTGGCCTGTGTTATTTAGGAGATCAGACTAGATGATCACAATGGTGTCTTCTGGCCTTGGAATCTATGTCTATTGGAAATATGAAAAGATACACTGAGTGGGTGCAAGGTCTGTCCAGTATAAAAGTAAGGTGTTCAGGGATACATAAGGAGGAGAATTAGGGTGGTTTGTGGAAACTTACCTCTAACTTTCCAGACTTTCAAATGTATGTATGTGTGCACAAAAAACCTAGAATGGTCTAGTGTGACTTTTAATAATAATTAATGACCATTGTTCAAGAATTATTGAGGAGTTTTTATGATTTTCATGTAAAAAAGGAAGTGCTGGAACACTCTTCTAGTTCTCCTGTTCTGGTACTATCATTCAGAAGAATTCTAAAAAAAGTAATAACGCCTGAATGGTGTTCTGGAATGTACCGGCGTGGCTCGAACCTACTAAAACCTGGTGAAATTAGAGGGTGATCAGAGAAGAGTGACAAGACTGATTAGGAAATGGAAAAGCTTTCATATGAAGAGGCTGAAAAGAATGGGATTGTGTACCTTAGAAAGATGATTAAGTGGGAACTTCATAAAAGTATCTAAGATAATGAATGGTGTAGAACAGGTAGATAGGGAGCTTCTACTCTCCGTGTTACAAAACACAAGAACAAGGGCACGTGAAATTGAAACACTGCAAAATTAAAACTGAGAAAAGGAAATATTTTGTCACATAATTTATCGAAATTTAAAAAACTGGATAACCACAAGAATGACCAAAGTGGTGGTGATTGATGCCAAGAAAAAAAAGTACTGGAAGGGGAATGAAACTTTACATTTCAGGATGTAAGACAATCTCTATTAGAATTAGAATGACACCTTCGTTTGGGGGAGGGGCACAGATAACCCCACATCTGCCTACCGTAGGATTATTTGCACCTTTTGTCAGAGGCATCTCTGGTGCCTGGTCCTGTTGTATGAACCTTGAGTCTGACCTAGCTTGGCAATTCCTATGTTCCTAGAGCTGTTGTTGGCCTGAGTGATGATAGGTCAGGACAAATAATCTTGAATGACCATCTCATTAAACACTTGTCTAATTATTCCTGTTCAAGTGAGCTAGGATTCTGCTGCCATCTGTTAAGCAGACTCAATTAAACAGCAAGGGGTGGGGAGAATAAAGTAAAGATGCTAATACATTGTGCAAATATTTCTCTGTTTTGTTTTTTTTTGTAAGTTTCTGGAATTTAAATTTACCTTTCAATCTGTGGAATCTCTTCAACTTCTTTTGGAAGTTGACTAAAGACACTTTTTCTGTTTAGAGAATTAAATAACACACTATGTAAATGTTCGCATGTGCTTTGTGCTCTAGTTGAATAACAATAAAAGGCAAAAGGATCAGGGGTTCTTATCTGTGCATTGCTCTATGATTTACTCTTTTCTCCAGTTGGTACAATCCTTAGTGCAGATTACTGGTTTAGATTCATTGTTAAAAATTACACTTTGGCTAATAGGTTTCTTTCTTTTTTTGCATAGTTCTAATAAAAATGAGAAAACTGAATGTTTGCAGAGATGATTTTTTTTTATTTTCGTAAGATTAAAATTCTCCTGATATACAGAGGGAAATAATTTTTGCTCTTTGCTCTTTTTAAATTTTGCTATAATAGCTGTATTATATAGGGAACAGATATCTAAGTAATATAATTGCTAGGAGAGGTAGAAGAGCAATTCATCTGTAACCTGAGTGAAGGATCAGGGGACCGTATCTATGAATTGCTCCCTGATTTATCCCTATCTTCAACTGGTGGGATCCTAATTTAGTGTGGATTTCTGGTTTAATTCATTGTTGAAAATTGCAGTTTGGTTAACATGTTTTTACTTTTCTTGTATAGTTTTAATAAAACTCAGAAAATTCTATGCCTGAAAAGAATATTTTAAAGAATTTGATTAAAACTGATCTTAACCCAAAATAAGCTTAAAATAAAAAAATTTATTCCAGTGGCCAAATGAATTACTGTAAGTAGTGATTTTTTTTGTAACTGTTCATAACATGCTCTCTCATTATTTTGATAGTTCATAAACACGCTATATTTAAAGGCATGAGGGAAAGGTCAGCTTTGTATTAAGGACAGGAAGCTTCATTCTTGCTAGCTAACAGACTGTTTCATTGTTGTTTCTTTTGATATCTGGAGATTAAATGCTATGTGGGGAGAAGAATTCAATTAATTTAAAATATTTTGCATTAAAATGACACCCTTCAGTGTATTTTTCTCAGATGTTAAATGTATCTTCTCATCTAAAGGAAAAAAAAATGTTTGTAGTTTAAATACCTGAGCAGAGCTTTTAACAGAAGTCTGGAAAGAAGAAGAAATCTGCATATATGTCTTTAAAGTAGTTGCATTTTGCTTTTTTATCCTTCTAGGCTCCCTGGGACCTGTGAACTGAGGAGGTTTACTGCTGCCCTTCCAAATGATGCTCTCAAATTAAGAGTTCAAATTTCTGAAATTCCTAAAGTCCTCAAGAGGAAAAGGGATAAGGGAAAGTGACGGTCATAAGCAAAGATTTTCCAGAGTGCCTCTGCTGGCTGTGTGTGTGTACATTCTGACTAAAAACAAATAGGCCAGACTCTCACCTGGAAAACTCATGCAGTTGTTGAACAACTTCTTCTGTTAAACTTCATTTGGTTCAACGTTAAACACCTTATGTAGCTCTAAATAATGCTGATTTTATATTGTTAAAACTTAGGAGATCTGAACGGAGGGTCTGGGAAGTCTGTTTCAGACTTACAGCATTGCTATAAACATGAAGCAGTTTGTCTACTTCATGTCCTCCACCATAGTGTCTCTGAATAGCTGTCATGGCACATATTTAGCCAGTTAGGAACAGCTGGTATTCTTGCTGCTGCATTTCCATGCATTGGGCTCCATGTTGATGTATGCGATGTCCACTCTCTGGGTGAAATCCTGACCCTGTTTAAATCAATGGCAAAACTCTCATTGACTTCAGTAGAACCAGGATTTCACTCTCTTTTTTCTTTTGTGTCATTGACATTTTACTGTCTTTGAAGTCTATAATGTAATCCCCAATGCTTCACTCTCTTCTCTATGTGAGGCTCCGGTAAATGGTAGAGAGGCTGCCATGGGCCATAAGTTTTTGTGGAGTAACTTCAGTTTAGATTGTGGTGTCGGTTGTTTCCTTTTTTCTTCTCAGAAGTAAAATGATAAGGACAGGTGCAGAAGCAAAAGTTTTAATCTGAGTTGTATTGGTTAAAGCCTTCAGTAGGGAGCAAAATGACTACATATTCTACTGCAGCGTTACTACAGGATTCTTAAATAAAGGAAAACATCACTGAAAAATGAGTCACTTTAATATGTATAAAAATCCCACAGTAATAATTTATTATGACTTTTGTTGTTTTTTTTAAAGGTATGTCCCTAAATATTAAACATTAGTTAACATTGACATTCAAAGGGCCAACTGTTGTTTTTTTAAATTATTTTTGTATTATTTAGTCTTCTTAAATTTTTGAAGTAATATTTATTTAATCAAAAATTTACTCCATTTCCATTTCAAACAGTTCCCTCCCCCCCTTGTTTCTGCAGTACAAACCAAGAAGTTGCACCTCTGATGGTTGGCTTCTTTTTTTCTTGCAAAGACCATGAGGTCAGGTATCTGGGTGAAAGCTGTTGTATTCCAGCAATGAATGGCAAATATTTTAATTAATTTTAAAATTTCCCCCTCCCCAGCATGTGACAAATCTATCAGGAATTCGTGTTCTAATAGAGCAAGGTTGGGGTGGGGCAAAGGACTGGACAATCTATTCATTTATTTTCTGCATTAAAACTACAATCAATCCCCATAGCTACTGTTGAGATTTTGTGGTTCCTGATGAGTCTGATGCTGGGTAGAATCAAGGAACTTAAATTCGATGTGATTCGATTCAGTTCAAAAGGCTTTATTCAGTGTGGACAAAAGGAGAGCCCCGATACAAAAAATCAGGCAGAGTCCCTCCAGCAAGGAGCCCCTCCCCTTGCTATTTTATAGCACATGGCACTTACATAACAAGTTACATAACATGCACCTCTAAACGAATAAGAGTTAACCTTTCCATAAATGGATTTGTTTATCACATAGTCATAGTTCTCCATTCCACACGCTGAGCTCACCCTCCTCCCCCTGGCCTTCTCTAGAATGTTCCTAGGGTGGTGAGCCACAGCATGCTTCCCTATGCATAAACGGCCTGCAAACCACATTTTATTCAAAATGAACACAAGCATACCCTTCAGCACCTGCAAGACATTCCTGGGCAACTAAATGTATTGAGCTGTGCTTCATCAGAAATAGTTGTACTTTGTTCCTGAATGGTCTTCTGAGTGTATTGATGGGTGTCGTTCCATGTTCAACTTGGTATTTGAAGTGGGGAGTCTTATATAAAACGTTGAGAATATCTTCCCCAGGGACCTTTTTGTAAATACCTACCCATCAATTTCATCTGGTCCATCACAAAAGCAAAATGCTGCTCATTTGAAGTATTTTTAATTTTTTTATTTTTTTTTAGATCTGGGAATAAATCATCTGTGGCAGGGATTGTTTAGCAGTGCTCTGTTGAATGTCAGAGGTGTACTCGCAGTATAAATGCCTAGCTGGAGCTGTCCCAGGGAGATGAAGAACTCAGATGTTTTGAGGTGGTTTCCTTGCACCTTATTTTGAATTTGATGGCAGAATTTAAACAAGGTGCTCCTGCGAGTCCTTGCCAGGATATAACTACAGTTGGTGATGATATAAAGCCTATGAGGGCTCCACACGCACGTAAGAACGGTCATACTGGGTCAAACCAAAGGTCCATCTAGCCCAGTGTCCTGTCTTCTGACAATGGCCAATGCCAGGTGCCCCAGAGGGAATGAACAGAACAGGTGATTCATTCCCTATTGCCCATTCCCAGCTTCTGGCAAACAAAGGCTAGAGACACCATCCCTGCCCATTCTAGCTAATAGCCATTGATGAACCTATCCTCCATGAGTTTATCTAGTTCTTTTTTTAAACCCTGTTATAGTTTTGACCTTCACAACGTTCTCTGGCAAAGAGTTCCACAGGTTGACTGTGCATTGTGTGAAGTAGTACTTCCTTTTGTTTGTTTCCTGCCGCCTATTCATTTCATTTGGTGAACCCTACTTCTTGTGTTTATGAGAAGGAGTAAATAACATGTCCTTATTTACTTTCGCCGCAGCAGTCATGATTTTATAGACCTCTATCATATCCCCCCTTAGTTGTCTCTTTTCCAAGCTGAAAAGTCCCAGTCTTATTAGTCCCTCCTCATACGGCAGCCAGTCCATACCCCAGTCATTTTTGTTGCCCTTTTCTGAACATTTTCCAATTCCAATATACTTTTTTTGAGATGGGTGACCACATCTGCATGCAGTATTCAAGGGCATACCATGGATTTATGTAGCGGCAATATGATATTTTCTGTCTTACTTATCCCTTTCTTAATGATTCCCAGCATTCTGTTCACTTTTTGACTGCCGCTGCACATTGAGTGGATGTTTTCTGAGAACTATCTACAATGACTCCAAGAACTCTTTCTCGAGTGGTAATAGCTAATTTAGACCCCATCATTTTATGTGTATAGTCGGGATTATGTTTTCCAATGTGCATTATTACTTTGCATTTATCAAGATTGAATTTCATCTGCCATTTTGTTGTCCCGTCACCCAGTTTTGTGAGATCCTTTTGTAGCTCCTCGCAGTCTGCTTGGGACTTAACTATCTTGAGTAGTTTTGTATCATCTGCAAATTTTGCCACCTCACTGTTTGCCCCTTTTTCCAGATCGTTTATTAATATTTTGAACAGGACTGGTCCCAGTACAGACCCCTGGGAGACAGTTTATTTACCTCTCTCCATTCTGAAAACTGACCATTTATTCCTACCCTTTGTTTCCTATCTTTTAACCAGTTACCAGTCCATGAGAGCACCTTCGCTCTTATCCCATGACAGCTTACTTTGCTTATGAGCCTTTGGTCAGGGACCTTGTCAAGGATGTTCTGAAAATCTAAGTACACTATATCCACTGGATCCCCCTTGTCCACATGCTTGTTGACCCCCTCAAAGAATTCTGAGAGTCCTTTGCTTTCCAACTCTAGAAGCTTAGACTGGGATAGTAATTGCTGTTACACCAGCATCTTCTGACGTGGGGATATTCAATGCCAGTCTCACTTCCTAGCAGGCATACAAAATCAGGTCTCATTCTCATGTCATCCAAACACAGAGACCCACCTTATAGTCTCTAGCCCACAGGCTTTTGGATACAGGCAAAAGCCAACAACTGGAGGATCAGAAATGAATTAAAAACTTGGAGAATATGGAAAGAATAACTTTTTGAAAGAGCTTTATTATGTTAAATGGTTAGTATCTGTAAATAATTATAGTATTTAGAGGTAACAGATTTTAAATAGGAAACATAGATATTTTAAATTATATCAGTTGGATAAAATAGCAGAGGTTCTGCAAATAACATCCTGTATTTTTCTTTTTAAAAACATAAACATCTGCTTTACTTATTTAATTATAGAGGCATGTATTTCGCTTGCATAAACGTGGTTATCTTTAGCTAAAGTTAACAGTTTTAAAAACCTGTTTTAAATGACTCATAATATGAAATCTGTCCTTTCCTAACATATTGCATTCTTATTATTTTTTTTTGTCCTTCAATATTGCTTGAAATCAGTATTATGCCAAAGTCCCTTAAGCATCATTTCTGATTTTATTACAGCGGATATTCAACTCTTTTGTGTATACTGAAAAAATCTCAAATGGAGAAAGTGAAGTTCAACAGGTAAGGAAAAAATGGAATGTATAAAAATCCCTGGCCACCCGTTGGGTGAAAGTGTTGGGTTTTTAAAGGGACACAGTCAACTTATATATCGCACTTTTGTCTGAATTTATTTTATTGACTATTCTTACACATGAAATCCGAATGAACGATAACTAAAGGTTGTTTACTTCGTACCCATCTGGTAGCTTTGCTCTCCTCTGAATAGTAAGGCAATTTACTTTTCTGTACGGGTTTTTCACTCTGCAACAAGGGAGTGAAAAACATGTCTAGTATAGGCAGGACTTGGAGACAGATATAGTATTGACACCGCTTTCCTAAAAAAAATTGACTAGATTTCAGGTTGACTGTGCCCTTTAAATAATCTTCACTTTAGGTGCATGTTTAGTGATCACTAACACATTGACATTGTATGTGCAGTGTTGTGTACTTGTGAGCTTTCAAATTTAATTTCAGCTGAAGCAGATATATGATATATGATTAGCTTATTACATCTGTTTGCATCACTCAAATTTTTGTCTGTTTATTTAAAATAATAGATTTGAAAATTCAACATATGTTTGGGTTAAAAAAATTAAATCTTGAGTTTAATATTAGGTAAGTGTAGACCCTCACATTCATTATTTCTGTTTTAATACACTGCAGCGCATGAAATAAAGGCTAAAGGAACAGATTGAATGAAAGACAAATCTAAAATTCTAATTTTTCTTTCAACTTGCTTATTCTCAGAACTCCAGCTCATGCTAAATGTGATCAATTTTGATAGAAATGGCAAACATTGTTTTATGTAACTGATCTAGGGGCTAGAACAAAGAACTGGCTTTTGATTCCCACTTAAACCACTAACTCACTTATGTGACCTTATGCAAGTAACTTGACCTCCTTAGACTCCATCAAACCTATTTTAACATTCAGTAAAAACAAAACTGCCTCAGAGCAGAGTTTTCTCAGGGGAAAAATGAATTGCCCTCAAAACATGCAAGTAATTTTTAATTTGGTGGCTGGACAGTTGTACTCTTTCAAGAGCATTTTACAACTTTGCATCAGCATATACATTTAAATTGGATGTGCAGATAAGTAAACGAACTCTCCACGTAACTAACTAAATGAAAGAAGCTATCAGACATGAATTGCTTTCCAGGGCAAAAAGTCAAAATAGAGAAGGGCTTGAATTAAACTCTGGATTCAGATATAGTATACTCAAACTTTAGGCAAATTGGGATTTGAAATTAGAGCTCAGCCCTTCTCCAGTTCAAAGGAAATACAGTAATTTGGATATGGTTATGGTCATTCTTGGAGTTGAGTTAATACGTGGAAAATGGAATAATATAAGAAAAATTCTAGCAATTTTAGGTACTATTTAAAAAAAATCTTTGGTTTTAAGAATGTTATTCTTTGCTGGAGTTGAAATTAAGGTGCATAATATATCAGAGCTCAACTTTCCTGCTTGTCTATGATAGTATGATTAGTGACCCAGGATGAGAAGTAGGCTATCGGATAAAATAAATCATACATTTAAAAATCACCCCAAGTGTAAGTAAGCCCAACTTTAGTTTATGAAATCTCAAAGATTGGTAAAAAGGAAATTTTACTGTTCATCTTTGGTGCTTCTTTTGAATTCTTTTGGTACTATTTGAATTCATGCAGGTTGGTGAAACTAGATTGGTTGGTGTGATAACACTGTTCATAGGAATTGACAGGGGAGATTCTAGTCAATTATCCTGTCTCTGACAGTTACCAATACTAGACGCTACAGAGAATGGTGGATAAAGTCTAGCAATGGATATTATGCAATAGCATGTGCTTTGTGGGAGAAGTTGTTTTTTTTCCTAGTACCAATTGAGGGTTGGGTTGTGTCCTGAATTGTAGATGATGATGTTTATATGAATATCTAATCTTTTTAATGTATCCTGCTAAGCAGTTTGCCTCAATATTTTGTTGCAGTCAGTTCCATGCTTTAAATGTGTTTGTAAACTTTCAATTCAGTTGTGGAGTCAGTTCCTTTGTGCTTGTAATATGCGAGAGGAGGGGGAAGTATGATAGGAGGGCCTTCTCTGTTCCATTTTCTGTTTCCCCTGTATAGCTCTGTACTATCATCTAAGTCATCTTGTATTTGTAGCCTCTTTTAACTAAATTAAGTGGAAGACTTTCCATGTTTCTAAGAATTTTCCTTATCCTTCTCTGGACTTCCTCTATTTCTGTTTTGTTTGTTTTTTTTAAGCGGAGGTGATCAGAACTGGACACAGTAATGAGGATCAGGATGTGCCATCAATTTGGTATAAAGGCCTTGTATTAGTTTCAGTATTATTCTCTATCCCATTCCTGACAAAGCATTCTCACATTGCTGCTATTTTAGACTATTCTTGTGACTCAACTCGACAGAGGTTTTTAGGGAGCTGTTCCCAATGACACGCCAGTCTCATTCTGTCAGTGGTCTGTGTCTATAAAAATATTTTTTTCTTGAACCCACCTATGTGAACCCACCTATGTGTTTGAGAAGTTCAAATTATTTCTTCCCAAGTGCATTACCACTAAATTTCTAAACTACATTTCATTGTGTTGCCTAATTGCCTAGGATGGATTCACTTTTCTGTTAATATTTCTGCAAAATATTTGTATATAAATAAAATTTTAAAAATTTCAATTAACATTAGGTCTTAACAAATCCATTTGTTCTAACTAAATATATATTTTTATCCTAAACTACCTGACAGTTTCCCTTTCTAAAATTTAATTACTCATTGCGATATGCAGCATTGTTCCCAAGGAAACCATGGCAACAGTGCTGAGGAAACAAAATAATAATACCCATGAAGATCTGAGGACATTTCTAATGTATTTAATTCATTGGTGTTTTATGCACTAGGGTTTACTTTTGTTTTATTAGGAATTTAGTACTTAGTATAGCTGCATCCATCCGTATTATATATCTAAATATCACACAACTATCCAAAACATACAAAAATTCACACTACTTTCTCATAATTGGACAAAAAATGGCTTTTTGTCATTAAGGACATTAAAAGGGCTCAGTGATTATACTGTACCTAAAAAAGATCTCTTGTGTCATAGTATCAAACCTATATACTAGTGAGGAGTAGTTGAGTTTACAGTACTGTTCATTGTCTGGAATTTTCAAAAATATTGCCGGTCATGTTGTTTGGTAGGTTCCTAATTTTTTCTTGAAAGAAGTTGAATGCATATCGGTAATATAGTATTTTAAAAATACTGGATTAATGACAGATTCTAAAGTTTTCATATTACTATTAGTCTTAAATTAACATACTGTACATTAATATTGAAACCAATTTAAAGGGCTGTGTTAATTATCACAATATAATATTTGGATTGAACCTGGTGCCACATCATATTCTATTTGTATAAATATGCACAGAATCACTGGTGGTGAAGATTAATGTTAAAATCTGTGGCTGCTTGGATTTAAAAAGCTACTCTGTTGCCACTAGGTTTTAAAAAAAATTATTGCCCCCTGGAGATTACAGGGGGAAAGGAGGGAAAGAACCTTGTATATTCTTCCACTTTAGATACACTGGAACTTATTGTGATGGTTCCCCCCCGGGGTGCCACCTGGAACTGAGGTACCACTGAGTCCTCTGACTCACCAGCCTGAGTTTCCACTCACATAGTGCTGCTGTGACAAGCTGTAGACCACTCCTGCTCTTATACTCCAACCATCATTTGCACAGGCAGGGACACATCCAGCTGCAGTTACATGAGGCTGACCAGCCACTGCATGAACCAACCATAGAGAGACTATAGTTAAGATATCACCAGCTTCTCAGCCTAGGACCCCAGAGCTGTAATGTCCTGCCCTGACTGAAACCTTGACCAGTGTGAATTTATTGCCCAGTTTGCCCCCCTCTCAATGAGGAGAGGAATATGCAACAAGCCTGTGTTAAACCAAGCTGACACTTTTCTCCAGACACTTCACTTAAAGGCACAGTGGTTTAGATGAAACATAAAACAAGTTTATTATCTACAAAAGATGGATTATAAGTAGGGGCCCTACAAATTCATGACCATGATAAACATGTCACAGACTGTGAAATCTGGTCTTTCCCCGTGAAATCTGGTCTTTTGTGTGATTTTACCCTATGGTATGGGACGAGATTTTGAAAAATGAGAAGTGATTTGGTGGCCGTAGTTTTTGGATGCCCAAATTGAGACACCTTAAAAGGGACTGCTTTTCCAGAAAGTGCTGAGGCAGACTCTCAATGGATTGACCATAAGATGTCTTAGGTTGGGCATCCAAAAATGGAAGCAACCAAAAACCATTAGTTGCCTTGAAAAATCTATGCCATACTATATATGGTATTAGAAAGAATGTGGCTTATTGTGCAGTCCATTGTAAAGAAATTTGTTTCTGTATGAGCATGCACAAATGTGTGTGCTTGTGTGCAACATGTCCAAAATGGGGCAATTGTCATGGTAAGTTGACGTTTTAGTCCTTAAATCATCCTGACTTTGGTAAAGAAGGGCTCACTGGCTTTCATTTAAAGTTGAAGAATAATATCTTTACTACCTTTTCTGGGTGGTCTGCACACCACATAAAAGTCACATGGGTAACTTATACATATCAGATGGCTTTTGAAAGTAAAAAGTGTGCTTGGGAAATTCAGAAACTGAAGTGGGTCTTCTTTATTGAAGCCTTCACTACACTTTTTTTTTACTTGAGGAAAAAAAACACACTAGCTTAAATCCCCATCACAGATGCGCACATTAACTCTAGACATTTATTTATATCTACTTAAACATTGTAAGTAGTGTGATGAGTACTTAACTGTCACAGAAGAAAAATGGGGTTACAACAGAGTATAATTACTGTGGTTAAAAGCTCAATATTGAAGTGGATAGAAGAATAATTGAGCACTTCTGATTTATTAATAACTTGGTCTTTCAGTCCTAATGAATCATGAGTAGTATAACTGGAGTTTTATGAGTAAGAGCGATACATCCAACTGAGCATCTTGAGCAAATGCAAATAAAATGTAAGCAAATTAAATCCCCTATGACTGGCTCCTTTTTTTTTGGTCAGTCATTAACATTTTCTTACTAACTAATGCCCGAAGGCAATTATTTATAGTTTTCTGTCAACTGGGAACTTTTCTGGAAGGCCACTCAATTTTTATTTAAAAAACAAAACAAAAAAAACACCATGTAAACAATGATGTCTAGGAAACAGAGAGGGAAAAACTACAGCTGTTGGCTTAAGCACCAGCGGTTCATACAATCAACTGTCTTTATGCCACACAAGGAATGGTTTTAAGTTTAAAACTTTAGGCACTTTGTGCTCTTAAAATCTAGAGCTGTCTATTTCTTCAGAGTAATCTATACAGTAGAATTCCATGTCATTCTGTATGTCACTCTGAAACATAGAATGTCTGAGTCCATGTGAAGCGATGGATAAAGCTATAAGCATAGTTGAGTGCACTTTTTGTTCAGAATATCATAAGGTTCAGTCATCATTTGGATTCACAGTCTGTTACTATCTGGTTATTAAGTTCTGACCTATTTTTACTACTAGTGCCATATAACCCTTTCCACGGTGAAGTATTTGCTCCATAGATGTGGGGCATGGTGTCATTGACTTCCCTATAAAGAGAGTTTGAATCTTAACCGAGTTACATGCATGAAGAATAGTTTTAAACATTTCTTCAAATGGGTGGTTTAAGTCCCACATGACACAGGCAATATTCTGGGGAGAGTGGAGAATTTGCAGATGAGAGCGGAGAGCATCTGTTCAAGATTGTGAGACATCAAGGTTCCTGCTAGTTGAGAGAATGTAAGCTTAGAATCCAAATCAGAGATGATAGTTTTGATTGAACAATTTTTTGATCAATTTAAGATATGTTGAATTGAAGGAAGTTAGGACAGGCCCAAGAGTTTTTTTTAATAGCTTGACAGAAGTGAATTGAAGAAAGAGTAAAGGGGATATAGCATTTGAACTTTGGACTCATCCTCTATCTCCCCTCCCCTCCCCTTTTCCACCCTCAACAAGCCAACCTTCAAACCTACCTTCCTCTGTAACTATTTCTCAGTCTCCCCTCTTCTTTTCTTTTTAAATTCAAAATTCCTTGAATGAAAAGTTTACAATAGCTGCCTCAAATTCATATCCTCCAACTCTGTCCTGGATCCTTTCCAGTCGGGCTTCTCTCTTCATGTCACTGATACTTTTCATCTAGGGTTTAATGATTTCAAAGTCCTCAAATCTGGCCAGGTGTACTCGTTCTTCTCCGTGACTCCCCTGCTGTTTTTGACTCTGTTCACCACACTGTTTTTCATGGCAACTTATTCTCCTTTGTCTTTTTTTGTGACACCGTCTTCTCCTAGTTCACCTCCTCCCTCACTTTAGTTCCCATAGTGCCTCCTTCACTGGATCCATCTAGTCTATGTATTTGTATGAACCCTCCTTATAGCAGTATCTGATCCACTCCTATTTTCACCTAGAAATAATCTCTCGCCATCTTCCTTCCTTCCTTTGCAGCTTCTTGTGTGGAGTTTGATGGTGGTGGTGGTTGGGGCTTTGTTTGTGAATTTTTTATTGAGGAAAAGCTTAGACAAAGAGGAGAGGAGCTTTGTATTTTGTATTGAACACAATGCGTGATGTTGCTTTTCTGGTAGTGCGTTCCATAGCCTAGGTTCTCTTCCTTTCTTGCAGTGTCTGTGAGTTTCCCACAAATTCGTGTCTTAGACCCTCTCTTCTTCTTCCTCTACATATTAACTTTGGGTGATTTCTTTTGAACACATAACTTCAACTGGCATTTCTATTTTCCCTGACCATTCATAAATGTGCCTCTTCACTCCTGATCTGTCTCCATCCATTCAATCTCTGTTTCTTTGATCCTTTGCCATCAAATTAAACTTAACCTAGCTAACACAAAACACCTTGCTTTCCCTCTCAAACCCTCTCCACTCCCTTCATTTCCTATTACTCTTGCACAGCCAGGGGAAAATAAGTTAGAGGAGGGGTCAAGCAGTGAATTGTAAACTCTTGTTTGTCACTCTTTTATACGCCTGTGCCCCAAATACCTTGTCTCTGCTGCTCAGGTGGATAGTGATTGCCCAGCAGGAGTAGCAGAGTGATATAGGCTAGCTTACGCTCTGCTGTTGATTCTGCTGTCACAACTTGGTAAGATCAAAGTGTTTTATGGAGCTTGTAGTTCACTTAAGATTTTTAATGAAATTCTGGGCCCACAAAAATTGAAGGAGTTCATTATGTATTTTCCTCCATTGTATAAAGGTATTCTGTGTGAGATGCTATTAAATAAGCAGGTCCATATGAAAAATACACAAGTTATTCTGCTTGCGTAGGATTTTCTAGAACAGGGCTACAGAGAAAACTGACATGGGCATTCCCTTTGATACATATTACAGAAGTAGCATTTAGCTATTTTACATACAACAACTTGTGTCAATGGCTTGTGAAAAGGATCAGGAAGTGTCACTGTTGTATAAACAAGCCACCATGTCAGACTTATTATAGCACTAAACTCTACAGAAGGTGTTAGCATGGTTCCATACGATACATTACAACTGAGAGATAGTAGATATTCCCTAGATCTTCTGTTTGCAATCCAACCTGTCATAAGAAAGAGCATAAGTTGCTTTCCTAAATCCAATAAAGAGTTAAGAAAGATATCGGATACAATTTGGCAATATACAATACAATATATACAATATATCCTTCTGAGGAGGATATAATAAAATTATTGTGGTTGAATCAAATACCCTCATTTCTCTATTTTGAATCATAGAATCATAGAACATCAGGGTTGGAAGGGACCACAGGAGGTCATCTAGTCCAATCCCCTACTCAAAGCAGGACCAATCCACAACTAAATCAACCCAGCCAGGACTTGGTCAAGCCTTAACTTTAGAAACCTCTAAGGAAGGAGAGTACACCACCTCCCTAGGTAACCTATTGCAGTGCTTCAACACCCTTCTAGTGAACAAGTTTTTCCTAATATCTAACCTAAACCTCCCTCACTGCAACTTGAGACCATTACTCCTTGTTCTGTCATCTGCTACCACTGAGAACAGTCTAGCTCCATCCTCTTCGGAACCCCTTTTCAGGTAGTTGAAAGCAGCTATCAAATCCCATTCGTTCTCTTCTGAGGACTAAACAATCCAAGTTCCCTCAGCCTCTCCTCAAAGTATGTGCTCAGCCCCTAATCATTTGTGTCCTCCACTGACTCTTTCCCAATTTTTCCAACATCCTTCTTGTTGTGTGGAGGCCCCTGTCATAAAACAGATAAGTAAGAGTTAATTAGAACAAAGTACTTGCGATATCTCTATTTGGCCTGTAAAGGGTTAACAGATTAGTGAGCCTGGCTGTCACCTGACCAGAAACCATCAGGGGACAGGATACTTTCAAAATCTATGAGGGAGGAATTTTTTTGTGTGTGTGTAAGAATTTGGTGGTTGTTCTCTCTGGGTTCTAGAGTGACCAAGACGTGAACCAGGTTTTCTCTCCAATCTCTCCGACCAGGCTCCTTATAAGTGTTCAGAATAGTGAGTACAGTTAATAAGATGAGTTAGGCCTATGTTGTTTTCTTTATTTGGCAAATGTGTTTATTTTTGCGGGAGGAGTTCCATGTGTATTTGGCTAAAGAATTTTAATTTGTAATTGTTAGCGTTTAGGCTGGAGGGTATTCTCCAGTGTCTTAGCTTGAAAGATCGTTGTACTTATGTACCTCATTTTAATTTATCTAAAGATAAATTTTATCTGTTTTTTCTCTTTAATTAAAGTTTTTTGTTTTAGAACCTGTATGTTTTTTTATCTGATGTGAGACCTCCATGTGGGTGCGGGGTCTGGCCATTCCACCAGGGTATTGGTGGGAGAAAGGAGGGAAGAGGGAGAGAGAGGCTAAATCTCTCTGTGTTAGGATTACTGTCCTCTCTCAGGGAGAAGCTGCGGAGGGGGAGGGAAGGAGTTGGGGTAGGGCATTTCCTCTTGTTTAAAGATTCAATGGAGTTTGAATCACAGTGATCCTTTCAGGGTAACCCATGGGAGGGTAGAGCCCGGGGGTGAGAGGCACTTTGGTTGTGAGTAAAGGGCTTCTTTCCTTTGTGTTAAGATCCAGAGGGTCATGGGTCTTGAAGGTTCCCCGAGGTCGTGTTTTGGGGGACCAGAATGTCCAGGCACTGGATCCTGTCGATGCAGCATCTACAGAGTACTAACGTTGGTATTGAGCATTGAGGAATTCAATGCCTGTGTACTCGATCCTATTTTGGACGCTGCTAAGGTTCAGAGTGGTGAATTAACCATGACAGCCCAAAACTGACACAGTACTCCAGATGAGGCCCTCATTCCAGAGTGTTGATAGGGGGAATTGATCAATGTCCTTAATCTGTCTGCCTGCCCCGTACTTATCAGCCCAAAATTCTGTTAGCCTTCTTGGGCATCGAAAGGAGACACTATGTGACTTATGATCTGCTTACTCATCCACTGTAACCCTAAGATCGTTTTCTGCAGAAACTGCTGCCTAGCGACTTGGTCCCTAGTTCTGTAGCAGTGCATGGGATCTTCTCCTAAGCACGGAACTCTGCAGCTTTCCTTGTGAAGTCTCATTACATATTTCTATTTGGTACAATTCTCTAATTGTGTCTTAAGTCCCTCTGTATCACTATTCCTTACCTCCAGCAATCTTACAACTTCTTCCAGTTTAGTGCATCTGCAAACTTGCTGAGGGTGCAGTCCACAACCAACCTCCAGATCATTAATGAAAGATATTGAACAAACTGGCCCCAGGACTCACCCTTGGGGTCATCTCCGTTCTGGATAACCGGCTGCCAGCTAGCATGGAGCCATTGATCACATACTCGTTGAGCGCGCCGATGATCTAGCCGCTTTCTATCCACCTTATCTTCCATTCATCAATCCCATACTTCTTTGAACTTGGCCGCAAGAAAACTATGGGACACCATATCAAAAAGCTTTGCTAAGTTTCTTAACATGGTCCTGAACCACTTCTTCTCTCTAACAGAGGGCTGGTCCTCCTCCCCATGTTGTGCTGCGAGGCTGACCTTGTTTGTTGAGACAGAGGCAAAAAAAGCATGCAGTACATTAGCTTATTCCACATCCTCTGTCATGAGGTAGCCTCCCTCATTCAGTAAGGGGCCCCAACTTTCTTTGACTTTCTTCTGTTGCTGACATACCTGAAGAAACACTTCTGTTGCTTTTTAACATCTCTGCTAGCTGCAACTCCAAGTGTGATTTGGCCTTCTTGATTCATTCCTGAATGCCTGAGCAATATTTTTATACTCCTCCTGGTCATTTCGTCCAATCTTCCACTTCTTGTAAGCTTCATTTTTTGTGTTTATATCAACAAGGAATCTCACTGTTAAGGCAGCTGATTGCCTGCCTATTTACTATTCTTCCACCTTAGGTGGGTATGGGTTTTTTCACTGCACCGCGGAGCAATAATGGAGTTGCTCGTGTAAAAAATACAGCACGCATCTCCTGGCCCTTTCGTCCCTCAGTATTCTCCCAGGGCAGGGATGCCGGTGTGCCATCGCGCAGTTGGGCCCTGAGGGAGGGGTTTTTTTTTATGTTCCCGGTGGGTTTTTTTTTTTCCAAAAGAAGAAAATGTCTGCTTTTGTGAAGTCCAGGTCAGTGTTTGCTGGTCCTTTCTCCTTGTGTGCAGTGTTCCGTGAATCTCTCTGACCATCTCATGGTCACTGTCCTTCCGGTTCTCCATTCCACTTTTTATTTCCTATAATTTCTTCCCTGTTTTGTGTGTGACCAGGTACAAGAAGAGCTCTGCCCCTAGTTGGTTCCTCCAGCACTTGCACCAGGAAATTGTCCCCTACACTTTCCAAAAACTTCCTGGATTGTCTATGCACCACTGTTTTGCTCTCCCAGCAGATATCAGGATGATTAAAGTCTCCCATGAGAACCAGGGCCTGTGATCTAGTAACTTCTGTTAGTTGCCGGAAGAAAGCCTCATCCACCTCATCCCCCTGGTCTAGTGGTCTATAGCAGACTCCCACCACGACATCACCCTTATTGCTCACACTTCTAAACTTAATCCGAAGAATCTCAGGTTTTTCTGCAGTTTCATACTGGAGCACCGAGCAGTCATACTGCTCTCTTACATACAATGCAACTCCTCCACCTCTTCTGCCCTGCCTGTCCTTTCTAAACAGTTTATATCCATGCATGATAGTACTCCAGTCATGTGATTTATCCCACCAGGTCTCTGTTATTCCAATCACATCAGAATTCCTTGACTGTGCCAGGACTTCCAATTTTCCCTGCTTGTTTCCCAGGCATCTTATATTTGTGTATAGGCACTTAAGATAACTCGCTGATTGTCCTGCTTTCTCAGTATGAGGTAGGAGTCCTCCTCTCTTATGCTCTCCTGCTCGTTCTTCCTTCCGGCATCCCACTTCCCCACTTACCTCAGGGCTTTGGTCTCCTTCCCCTGGTGAACCTAGTTTAAAGCCCTCCTCACTAGGTTAGCCAGCTTGCTTGGGAAGATGCTCTTCCCTCTCTTCGTTAAGTGGAGCCCATCTCTGCCACATGAGAACTTTTTTTTTCACAACAGCTGATAATTGAAGTTGATGTATTTTCCTTCTAACATCCAAAATTTGTTCCTTCTTTTTGCCCCCACTGAAGAAATTTCACTAAATAGTAAAGTCTTTAATGAGATTGGCTCTTTGAGCCATTTTGACTTCATACCTCTTTTAAAAATCAGTTATGTTCATGCTTGGTTTTCCATATTGCATTCCAAAATCATTCACTGTGTAAGAATGCAGAACATAAAACTTTGTTCTAAAAATCTCAGTAAAGGATATAAATCATGCATGACCCAACCAAAGTAAATTAGATACTGGGTGAAGCTCATGGACCTTGGGTGAATTAGTTTTAGGGATCAGATGTCCAGTATGCAGACCAAGTTGGCTTGATGGGTAACAAAGGGAACAAAATAGCACATGCACGCAGCATAAAAATCCCAGAGAATCAGTCGTTGAAGCCTTCTTCATTGGAGTTTTAGCTTATGGATTCCTTTGTAGGTGGGGTTCTTGTTCCACATCAGACTGAAGTCTGGCAGGTCTGGCCCCTATATCTGGGAGTTCTTCGTCCCCACTAATTTTCCATTTACTCATTTTTCCCTGCAGCTATTTGGATTTTATAACCCTTTAGATACCCAGGAGGTTTGCAGCTAGCCTGCCGAAATATATACTGTAACTCCTTCTCTAAAGCTGCTCCTGGGCCAGCCTCTCTGGGCTCCTTCCTTTGGCCAGCTGACAGATAATTCAGTTAGGACTCTCCTTTTAAAAATTCTTGGATACTCCGTAACTTCATTAACTTTTTCATTAAATGTTATGTTGTAGCCGTTAAGCTATGGGAAAGGACACCAGGGTATCTATACCTATGTTTTTCCCTTCTCCATCCAGTGCTCGGACAAGCACCTTTTTATAGAGAGCAGTCCTACACAGCAGTCTCCTTCTTTAAGGGAAATACCTGATGCAAAAATGTTACAAAATATATTAATAGCCTTCAATAAATATCAAAGAGCTGCTTTGCCCTCACACTAACGATCCAACAAATAAAGGGTTCTTCATCACTTGAAGTATTTCAGTCAAGACTGGATATCTGTCTAAAAGGTGTGCTGTAGCTCAGCTGGAAGGTGTAGGTTTGGTGAAAAAATTTCTGGGTGAGGTTCTATTGCCTGTGTTATGCAGGAGTCCGAGCCAAAGGTCAGAAGAGACCACCAGATCATCTAGTGTGACCTTCTGTACATCACAGGCCACCAGCATCACTCGCACACTACACCCAACAACCAGAATTAGACTAAAGTATTACAGTCCACAGGAGACTCAATTATTGTGTGTGACAGGCAGAGAATCGTAGAATCGTAGCACTGGAAGGGACCTCAAGAGGTCATCTAGTGCAGTCCCCTGAACTGATGGCAGGACTAAGTATTAGCTAGACCATTCCTGACAGGTGTTTGTCTAACCTGCTCTTAAAAATCTCCAATGATGGAGATTCCACAGCTTCGATGGGCAGTAGGAGGGACTGAGGTTCCTCATTGCCTGAGGTCCCCACAATGGCAAGGAAATGATTAAGTGAGAGAGACCCAGATAATCCTGGCAGGTGACCTGCACCTACATCCTACACAGGAAGGAAAAAGAAACAACCTAAAGTCACCGCCAGTCTAACCTGGGAGAAAATTTCTTCACAACCCCACATACAGTGATTGGTCAGGCTCTGAGCATGTGCACAGGAATCAGCCAGAAAGCACCTGAGAGAGAGAGGGAGAATGCATGGTGCCACTTCAGTGCCCTGGCGCATCCCAATGTCCCAGCTCCGTCTGTGGCCATCCCTGATGCTTCAGAAGGAGGTTAAAAAAACAGAATACACTTAGGGAGAAAAATCCCTTCTTGACCCCTTGCATGTGGTCAGATAGTGTCAAAGCCAGGGGTGGAGCCAAGAGTTGAACCCAGATCTGCCAAGTCCCAGTTTAGGGTGTTAGCTCTCTCCTATTTCCACTAATTGTTCTGTTTCTTGTTGCGTCAGAGGGAAGACTTCGCATGTCATATAATGCAAACCGTGGTATCTCACCATCTAGTCCAGAGTGGAGCACAATCAATTTTTTGGTAGGAAGGAGGGATGAATTCCTGTGTGAATTTAACCCTTTTGCAGTCCATGAGACAAAGTGTCTGAAGATCATAGTGAAATACATAGGTTCTTGGGTCTACAAACCAGGAAACTGAAGAACAATCTACAGTTAATCTCAGAACAACGGAGGTCAGACTAGATTATCATAGTGGTCCTTCTGGTCTTAAAAATCTATGGATCAGGTTGATGCATTTGTCACTGATGCAGGTCAGATACTGCCTAAAATGTTCATGTCACACAGTCCAAACTCAAGCAGGAGAAGAATAATGCTGCCATCCACTTCCCCTCAGTTTCACGTATCAGCACTCCATGTCCATGTAGTCTTGACCTTAAAAAACTATCAGTCAGTTCTAATGTTCCTCAGCTGAATACCCAAAATATTAACAGGAAAAGCACACCAATGTTTCACTTTAAGATTCTTAATAATAAAAGGGACCTTTTGTTAGAGGTCCCTTATCAGTCAGATATGATCCAGCGTTGCCTTGGGTGCTTCACTACCAGAGCCAGTCTTGATGTGAGTGACAATGGAAAAAGCCGTGAATTTGTTGTAATCGATCTTGTATGTTAGCACATAAATTGGATTCTAACAAAGGTTAAGTAGCATATTGGGAAGGCAGGCTGATTTTTTTTTTCTCTTGCAGTAGACATAGCCCTTTAAAATATTTTAAGGAAAGAGAGAAGAAAAGGATACGTAAAAAAAAATAATCACTGAGGGTATTAGATGACAGGGCTTTCCTTACACAATTACCAAACAAGTATTCTGTGATCCTTGTAGGGTGAAAGGAGTGTTTAGCATGCCAACACTTCATATTAATGGTGTAAGTGACAATTTTTACTTAATACTGAGAGAGAGCCAATTAAAAGGTAGCCAATAAGAGGTGTGAAGATGTCTGCCCTTTTACTTAAGAGATTGTCTAATGTAACTCTGAAAGATAAGCAGTCATGAATGAGGTTCACTTGCAGATTTCGGTAAGAAATGCATCTGCAGGTGTTGTCTAAAGGAATTTGGAGATCAGTGTTTTAGATAAGTGACATTTTGACTCGTGCATTATCTCCTCAGCTGCTTCCACATCTGTAAAATGAGGATATACTTCCAGTAGTGTTGAGACTTAACGTTTTTAAGGTACATTGATAAAATGAACCATATAAATATTGATGTGATTATAATAATTGTTTTCAGAGTGACTGTCAAGGTACTAGGGCTCCCTTTTAAAATTTTTGGAGTAGACGACAATTGAGCTGCTAGAAAAAGCTTTCAGGGTTTCCTAGTATGTGTGGTGGGATGCTTTGCTAAAAGTACTGAAGGACTGGGAGGCTGAACTGGGATCTCATTATTTTAATAAAAGGAGAATTGCTGGTTCTTCATATATTGGTAAAAATAGTTCTCATTTCTCTGAATTATACTGACAACAATATGAATCTGTAATAGTATCAATTTACAAATAGCTTGGGATGTTTGTGAGCCTGATGTGCTTAACTCAAGCAGAACTCAGTGATCTGCTCTGAGTACGGAGGACAGCAATGGGCCTTTTAAGAATAAAAGGGATACAGAAGAGTAAATATCATTTGAGATGGTCTAGAATGCAAGACTTCATAAATCCCCAAGATATCTATAAAGTCATGATGTAAAAAATATTATGACTCATTGGGAATTCAAAAATAAGATATTAAATACATTCTTCAACATAAAAGTGAAACTTTCCTGGATGTTAATCCCCTGGTATAAGTGAGTTATATCATCCATGCTTGTCAAATTCATTGATACATATTTTGAATACTGTCTTTGACATTAAAATTTATTTAACTTTAAGGTACAGCCATAAATAAAGTGAATTGAGTAACTTTCCTTTCTCTGAACACCCTCCTAGGGCTCCCCCCAAAAAGAAGACTTCAGAGATGTAGCGCTTAGAAGTAAAAGGAGCTTTAAAAAGGCTCTAAGGGAATACACAATGAGAAAAATGTCTCTGGAAAAATTAAAGTGAAATTCACTGATGATGTGATGAAACATTGTCAGTAGAGATGAAGACATTTGAAATGCATTACACATAGATAGCATCATAACACAAAATGGTGTTATTGTTCAACCTGACTGTTAACTAAAAAATACCAGGTCATCGTTATTCAGTATCACTTCCAGAAGGAAAAGGGGAAAATGTGTTCTTCTTCCTTCAGCCAATTGGGCTCTAGGGCTCTCTGAATTTTCTGTCTCACACCACACAATGCACCACTGTGTCAGAAGATTGTATGCAAATTGCAGCTTTCTGTGATCTTAGACAACTCCTTTCTGTGCCTCATCCATAAAGGGCGGGTGACAATACTTGTCAACTACAGGAGGTGTTGGGTAGCTTGGAAAAATGTGTGTGAATCATTTTTGAGATCATCTGATGGAAAGGTGTTATATAAGTTACATCAGCTTCGCGGTGGAAACTCTGTTTGGTGGTGCAGACAATTCTTCAGAAAGATTTGTCAGACTTGTAGACTTTGGTGAATGTACAGAGGGATAGTTGCTCATAGGGATGTGAGTTTTATTACCAGTTGAACTGCTAACGTAAAAAAGCAAATTCTATGAAAAAAACTCACTAGTACAGTATTCAGTTAACAAAAAACTAACATTTTTAATTTAAATAAGTGTTTTATGTACTTTTTTCTACAGGTAGTTTGTGTCAATGTTTTTGTTACAGTTAGTTGCATCATCCATTTTTATCAGCCGGCACAAATCTCTCTGCTACCCATAATTTTTAATAATTAATGAAAGCTTGACCCACAGCCATTCAGTTACCCAAACTGAGAGAAAAATATTCTGAAGACATTATTGAAACATGATATTTTAAAAATTTTGGCTTGTATATTTTTTAGGAGGGCTAGATATTCCAGTGTTACATTTAATATGGTGATGAATACGGTTAATCAAAAGAAAGTTGGCCTGAAAACAGAACGAGAGAGAACCAACTCAGCTTCGTATTATCTGACAACTGAAAGAGCTGTAAAATCATTCTACAAAACCAATTAGATATAATTCTACAACTCATTTCATTTGAGCAGTAGTCTTTTAAAAAACTATGCTCCTTGGAGACCTGTAATTGAGCTGTACATTTGATGGAACAATGGAGGCAAATTCATTGCTGTTATCAGTGTGGGCCTTATTATTCATATAAGAAAGTAAATCATGATGCAATGTTCTGTTAGTAATAGTTAGGAAAGACATTTGTCAGTCCTGGAGATCTGAACTGACCAATTGCATTTCTCAATGTATAAATTTACTAGTGTTGTCTGGTCATTTCTTTAGCTGAAGTATTGGCGTTGGAAGGGAGCAAAATGATGTACGTATAGTAATTAAAGAAATTTCTTCAGCTTTGAAGATACAGTTAATTAAAATGTGAAGTGAAACATTTTTGAATATTCACTACTGGCAGTAAACTGTTAAAAGATTATTGCTTTTCATTCAGAATGCAAGCTGTAGCCTGCAGAGGATATTTCCAGGTGTGCCAAACAAAATCATGCTCTTGGGACCTGATCCATTTCCACTGACTTCAGTGGGTTTTGGATCTTCTTCTTAGCATAAGTGAAACATGCCTCAGGTAGCATGTGGCCAGGTTTCATCACTGAATTTGGTCTGCTGGGTGGCTCATGAGCTTCCTTGGCCCAGGCAGGGTACTGACAGGGAGTGCAACACGAACGCTGATCCAGGCACCCCTGGGCTGATAGGCTAAAAGCAAATATCCCAGGGAGGTTCCTGTGTGATGTTTACTAGATTTCAGGGAGATACAGTTTCTTAAATTAGAGAGATATAGCCAAAATTACCAAATAGTGCCTAAAGTCAAGCTCCTAAATTCAGCAAGAGTCCCTATTTTTTAAGACACTAAGCACCCACATCTGTCATTGAAATAAGTACAACTTGGAGTGCTCACGCTGTTTATTTAGGACCCTAGATATGGATTATGGGGCCAAGCCTTAAGTACTTATGTTTAATAATATTGTTCTGTTTAATTGAATCTCCATCATATTTTCTTTCAGCCTTCTCAGAAAAAATTATTTGCAGTATTTGTGTTAGATGGTAAATGCAGCAACAGTATCCTTAAGCAGTGCACAAAGGATCTGATCCAACTCTGACTGACAGCAGTGGAAAGACTCTCACTGACTTGAAAGAGAGTTAGATCAGGTCCTGTGCTAGAAGATGTGAGGAGTAAAATATGAGAATGAAGTTTGGGTATCTTTCAAAGGCTGAGAGCTATGTACCAGTTTTCATTTAAAATGGTTAAATGAAGGTACTCTGACGTATTACTTTTAAGAGAGACAAGATGAATGAGGGAGTATCTTTTATTGGACCAACTTCTGTTGGTGAGAAAGACACACTTTTGAGCTTACGCAGAGTTCTCCTTCTGGTCTGGGTCCAGTAAAGAAGCTGGTCCAATAAAAGATATTACCCGATCCACCTTGTCTCTCTAATATCCTGTGACCAACACAGCTACAACACATCATTATTTTTAATGCATTTTGAAAGTATATTTTTCACAGTGCAAAATTGGTGATTTTTCATGACATCTGGTTCAGCTAGAGCTAAATTAGCATGGCTGAAAAGGGTAAAATTCTTGGATATCTGTTGCAAGACAGTAAATATATTTTAGCTTTTTGTATCATTGCTTAGTATGGCCATTTTATGACTCACATGATGATTATTTCAACCTGCACAGTGAAAACTAAGTGATATGTTGCATAAAGCCTGGAATTTTTAGCTTTAATGTGTGCAATTTGTTTTTCCTTTAACACTGTTTCATTAGCATGACAGAAGATAGTACAAAGAGTCTTTGATTTAATTTTAAGTATTTTTGTTTTCAGCTGGCAAAAAAAATTCGGGAGAAGTTTAACCGTTACTTGGATGTAGTGAATCGCAATAAGCAAGTAGTGGAAGCTTCATATACTGCTCACCTGACATCACCCCTGACTGCAATCCAGGACTGCTGTACTATTCCACCGTCTATGATGGAGTAAGTATTTAGTGCTAAGATTACTTATGCTTTCAATTAAGTTGTGGAAAAGGAAAGACTGTAGTACAGGAGTAAAGTGCTTGCAATAAAGATGGTGTTGTCTGCCACTCTTGTGGCTGCTGGAAAATGACAAAACAGTAGTCCTGATCCTGCTTTTACCAATATTGTTAGGCCAGATTGTGTTGCCCTTAATTACATTAAGTAGTCTCTTACTCTTTGAGAGACTACTTAATTTATTTCAAAGGGATTCATTGTGGAGCACAATACTCTTCAGTGTAGCTATACTGAAGATAATATTGCAGCTCTGGTTTTCTGTGTAACCATTTTCTCTGTAATGAAATCATTGGCTGATTTATTTTGAAGTCCCAGCTTCTCTTATTTTACTGGGTGTAAATGACGAAGGAAGTCATTTCTGGCTTGTTATGAAGTGCACCAGAGAAAGCTCAACTCAGAGATCTTAGATTTTGAAACCCAGACTGGATTAAACAGCCTTTCCGGAAGAGAAAAATGGGTTGGGTTAATATGTGTTAAAGGCAGTTTCTGCAAACTACATTCATTATGTGTCCAACTTTGTAGAGGTATCACAATAACATGTGTTTACTTAGGAATGGAAATATATTAATAAAATGTAATTATTCGCTATATTCAGATGTCTGAGCACAGCTATAATCCAGGGCTATGGCATGGTTTCAGGTGTGTTGGAAAATGTAACCTGTTTTGTTTGTATTTATTTGAACTGGAATATGGGCCCCAATCTCAACATGTGTCAGAGGGGTAGCCGTGTTAGTCTGGATCTGTAAAAGCAGCAAAGAGTCCTGTGGCACCTTATAGACTAACAGATGTATTGGAGCATAAGCTTTCGTGGGTGAATACCCACTTCGTCGGATGCATCTCAACATGGTTAGGCCCCAGATGGTTACAAATAAGCTTTTACATCACTCTTCAGTGGTCTGTGTGAAGCAAGTTTGGTGGTCTCAATCCAGTTCGAAGTGGACAGATGCCCACATCAAAATAGTAATGCGACTAATGCTAATTAACGATATTTTGGCAGCCTCAGCAAAGAAGCCAAGGATTAGAATAAAATGGAAACTGAGCTACCCTCTCATCTTTTAGAAATGGGCCTGCCACTCAAGCACTGCAATTTGCAGTGGGGGATGAGATAGAGGTGGTGTGGGTGAAACTCGTAAGCCCATTGCCCATGTTGCATAGTCTTTGTTAATTAATAGAGCGCGTCTATCTTAGCATTTTTCATAGGCTCTAAATTTACTTCAGCTTTGTCCTAGAAGCAACTTGGAACCTCAAATCTATTGACAGTGTAACATGTTCATGGATCCAAATTACAAATTCCTCACAGCAAGTGATTTAAATAAATAAATAAATAGGAGCCATTGCTAATGAAAGATAGAAGAAGCAGGTGAGAATGTTCTATTAAAGATATTCTCTCTGATACTGATTAGTGGGCAGAATAATACTGAATCAGTTAAGTGGTTCCCAGTTGGTTGTCTGCTCTTGTTTGACAGGGTCATCCAACTAATTCTATGGAGAAGGCCAAACTGAATGTGAAATTATGATCCTGGGGCCAGGATTATTATGCAGAACTATGTAATTACTCTAAATCCACAGCAGATATCCCACAGGTGTCAGTGAAAGGTTATACAAAGAAAAGGAGTGTTGGTATTTATTAACTGCCTTACTGTCACATTCAGCATCATTCACATCATTCAAAAGTAGTATCTTTACTTTTGTGAACATTGATTTCTTTCTTTCTTTCTCTCTTTCTCTCTTTCTCCCTCTCCCTTCCCCACGCAGCAACTCCCAATTCCACTTTGTGGGTGTCAGTCCCCTTTCTCACCTAATCTGCTAAGGTGATCATCAAAGGAATAGTTAACCTTGACATTTAAGGTGGCATTATTGGGTCTTAGAGTTAACACTCCAGTGTGGTGAACAGGGAGGTGAAAAAGTTCACAGTTGTCAAGAGACATTTGTTTCAGACTGTAAAAGCAGCAGAGAATCCTGTGGCACCTTATAGACTAACAGACGTTTTGGAGCGTGAGCTTTCGTGGGTGAATACCCACTTCTGTCTATTTAAAGAGTCAGGAAGACTGCTACCTCCATTATGTACTGTGCTATCGACCTATAAGCCCATAAGAGGAGAGGAATCTTGTGGGCTGCAGGGACGTGCTGGCCATCGTTTCCCACGGCCCCCATTGGCCGGGAACGGTGAACCACGGCCATTGGGAGCTGCGGGGGACCGTGCCTGCGGACGATCAATGTCAGCAATATGTCTCGTGGCCCACAATCAGATTACCACAGGTTGCCCACCACTGGTCTAAACACATCACCCCATACTATGAATGCTCCTGCACTGTAGTTATAATTTAGTTATAATTTATCTTAGGACATCGAGCTGTAAGACCCTCTTAAACAAAGGGATGTGACACCATTTAATACTTCACTCTTTGTCTCTATCTGGTGGTAAAAGCGGGAGCATAATCCAAGCATCTTGACTAGTGTAAGAGAATTCCAAAGAAATCAAATTATTGAATCAAATTATTACCAGACACCCATAGAAAGCGTAGCCATTTCAGTTCTGTATATAATCAGAAGCCAAATTGTTAGCATTTATTTTTATCGTCGATTTTCCATATATTTGTCTTCCAGCCTTTTGTAATTTCAGTACTATGGAATTTTGCCAGCATCTTATGGAAAATTGGAATGGAGTATTGGTAGCAGGCTAGTATGGAAAAACTGATTAATGGAATAGTGTTTTTTTTGTGTTTGTGCATGAAAGAGGAGGGTTTTATTTTGACAAAGATGATTAAAGTGTGACAGTTTATTGTTGATATATAGCTTAGCAATCTGAGCATTGGTTTAGAAGTAAAATGTATACATTGCTATATTGCTTAAGATGAATGAAAACACAAGAGTACAGCAACTAGGTAGTAAAAATAAACCAATAAAAAAAGAAAATAGAACCAATAAAATTGGAAATTCAACATAAAATAAGCTTGACGTTTTAGTCTCTACTTTAATTAAAGTAGTGAGAGATGACAATGAAAACAATGTGTAGTTTATTGCCATTATGTAGAACTGGAGATAAAGCTCATATTGTGCAGAGTCCAAATGAACAATATTTATAACTGTGTGAAGAAGTTTGATATGAACAGTTGGTTTTATACAGGCTTGTTAAACCATATCTCTGTGTAATGTTTAAGATTTCTAGAACTGCATAGATATAGGATTCATTGGAAAACTACTACAGATCACTTTCCAAGACACTGACAAGTAGTAGTTTTGTATTTGTAATTTGTATTTTATTGTACTTGCAATGTAAGTTTGAAAATATATGTCATCTGACCCTGCCACCCACTGTGTTCCAAGCGCAGCTGAGGGCTGTTTACATTTAGCAGCAACATCAACCCTGCTAATACACAGCTGGCGTTAATGTACCAGAATCATGGTATGACAGAATGCAAATGATAATTTGTTGGGTGACTGCTGCTGTCATGTCAGAATGGGGAACACATAACACTATTTCTTGGACTTGGAGCCCCCAATCTGTACTATTCTATTCTGTATAGGTTCTTATACCACACTCGTCACTGTAGTATCTGAGTCCTTTCCAGTAGTGCATTAAGCACTGTGACTGACATCCTGTCATGTTTGTTCGTTCTCTCATCCTCTCCCCAGAGGGGAGTGTGTGCAGAGGAATGGTTTTTATTTCAGAATTCTCTTTTTCTCGCTCTCTCTCTCACTCTCACACTCCACTTCAAGTCCTTGCACCAAGGCAGAGCAATAAGTGGCTGTTGAGCAGTTTTGGCACCAACTTCTCCATATTCTCTAATTCAGCAAAGCATTTTAGCATATGCTTAAATCCATCCCTATTCAGCAAAATATTAAAGCATGTGCTGATGTTAGTGGGATTTAATCACATAAAGTTAAATACACAGTTAAGTGCTTTGCTGAATAGAGATGGACTGCTGAATCAGAGTCACAGAATGTTGCACCTTTCTTCACCAGGGTTTGTGTTTCTCTGCTTCAGCTGCATTCACAGCTGGACTTCAGCAAGGTTTAAATACAGAACAAAATAGCAATATGTAACGCGGGGGTGGGGGGAGATGAAAGCGTTATGCAAGTGCATCACATACAGATCAATTTTTCTGCAGTGGAGTGATTCATAAAGTACTTCAAGCCCCACAGAAATTTGCAGTAGGACTTCCATGGGTGTCTTCTCAAGGCTCAGATAGATCAGGCCTACATTCTCTGAGAAGGGTCTCTGCCTCCACAGTCTAGTATCTTCAGACACGAGGTTTTGCATGTCCTGAGTCTGGGCCCTTTGTTAACTCCAAAGCCTAGTGTACCTCTTGCACCTTCTTGGGGAGATTCAGTCTGTTTCTTAAAGGCAAAGTAATATGCTGCCTAGACTGCAGACAGGTACAAATCTACTTTACTTTATCTTCTGTCAAAGAAGCCCAAAGAAGGGCAGTGTGGAAGAAAGAGCCAGCTGTGCCTACGAGAGGACTGCTCTTTCAAAGGAACTTAAAAGTCAACCCCAAGAAGAATTCCCTGTAGTATAGGGTTTCTCAAACAGGGGTCGCCGCTTGTGTAGGGAAAGCCCCTGGCAGGCCAGGCCGATGTGTTTACCTGCCGCATCCGCAGGTCCAGCTGATCGCGGCTCCCACTGGCCGCGGATAACTGCTCTGGGCCAATGGGGGCTGCTGGAAGTGGCGGACAGTAAGTACCTCATTAGCAAGCCCCCTTGGATGACTTCTAAAGAACCAGAAATCCCCTTCTTTCCCAGCGATTTTCCAACATCCTAAAATGTTCCTTCTTATATGGATCAGTAGTTATAACTCTGTATTGCTGGCGGGGAAAAACTGGTAGTCAAATTATCACTCCCTGCACAAATGAACTCATAAGGTCTGCTTTCTACTGCTGACAGGAGTCAAGACTGAGGTCCTTTTTGAAGGAGCATTCCACTGATGAGAGAGAGCATGTGTTTGGCCAGCCTTTTCCCACCTTCCATTACATTTGCCTCTGGGCTTTTTGCAGAGCAGAAAGGGGCTAATGTCAGACAGGTGGTTTGCAAGACGTCTCAGCTTAGTACAGAAGCAGAAGGTGCAAAAATGTGGTATTGGCCAAGACAGTCCAATGGTAACAAAGTATGTCAGCAGTCAGGAGATCAGAATTACAGATTTGAGCTTTTTCCCCGTTCCAAGGGTTTAAAAGTCTGGGAGCACTGCCGTGCCAGCACACTGAGCCCTTGGAAGAGAGAGCACATATCACTACTCCAACCCACCAGAAGAATGTTATAAGAGGCAGATAAATCTGTGCCCAGCCCTTCTCAGCCAGAAGGACAGCTTGCCTGCTGTGTGGTAGAGAAGGCGGAGAGGGGAAAATAGTATGGATCTTTTAATCTCATAACACGTCCTGGGAAAAATTAAGTGTGGGTTTCCACATTAAAGGAGCCTGAAGAATCCATGAAAAACAGATGTCAGGCAGGCTCCAGACATAGTTTATGATTGAATTGGGGTGGGGTTTTTTTTATAAAAACACTGTTTAATTCAATTATGTTGCTCCTTGACTTAATAAAACCCTATTGCGTAAGATTACATCGCCCATTTATAATGCTTAAAACACTCCTCTCCCAAGGAAACACAAATGAAGTAGTTTGGAAACTCTAAGGATGCAAGTTGCCCATTTATCTGTGTGCTGATTTGGCAATCTTGCTTTAATATAACTGCAACTACTAGTAAATCCCTTCTTGTAGGACCTAGGAAAAAACTTACATGTGAGTTTCTCCCGGAGCAGTGCATCAGAGTGGGGTCATCCCGTTAGTACTGTATATGAAAGGGGCTCTAACACCATCAACAAAATAGTGGAAATAAGTTAAACATAAAGTGCTGTCAAATGCACAAAGTAAATGAGCTGTAAAAATAGAGAGGATTTTTGGGGAGGGGCCTTGACTTAAGTTCTGATCCTGCAGTTCTTTGCATACAGATTCACCCCGACAGCCACGCAGAGCCCCACTGAAGTCAGTAGGGCTCCATACCAGCACAGAGATGCACTCACACGAAATGAACTTGGACATTGGGGCCCAGAGTGTTGTTTATTATACCGAGTACAAAATTCTCAGGCAGAATTTTTTTCAATTGACATCCTTTAAATATTAGTTAAAATTTGGTTAACTTTGTTCCAGGTGTGACATGCTGTCCTGGGTATCAGACCTGTGTATTTTATAGTCATTTCAGCATATGTTGAATTTAAAATCCTGAACCTGGAATAATTTTGGTTGCCTTCCACTGTATTTCTGTATTGAAAAAGGCAATTAGAACTGAGTGCATATTCTAAATGAGGTCCCATTATGGGCTTGTCTATAAGGACAGTTAGTACTCCAAGTTGGAGGGTAAGTTGACCTCGTACTAGCCTGTGGTAGACTTTCATTACATTTGTCTGTGGCTTCTCGTCCATGTGAATCCTGTTCCCATGCACTTGAAGTACTATAGTGCACTTTGATCTACTCCTGTTTCAAAGTGGGATAGATCAAAGCACACTATAGAACTTGTAGTGTGCAATAGCAGGCTTTGCGTGGTCAGCTCATGCAAGGTCGATTTCTTAGGACCAAATCTTCTGGCTTAAGTAAGGGGCCAAGATGCAGCAGAAGCAGCCCACTTTATGGCACACGGGTGTTGTATCAACCAAGCAAGGTACTAACAACTTCAACAGGACTTTATTTTTACAGTGGAAACCTCTGTACCAAGCTGCTGCTGCATCATATGTAACTCTCACTCAGCCTCCTCAACTCCTCCCCCCTCCTTCCTGTTTCCTGTCCTTTCAGACTCCCAACAGCCAGTGCTCCCAGTTCTAATAATTACAAGCACATCTAAACACTACAATGGGAGAGGTAACACAGGGTTGTCTCTGCATCCGCTTTACACCATGAAGCACAGTTTCACAATAGGCCTGAGGATGAGAGGTTATGGCTAGTTAACTGACAGTTACATGGATCCAGTAGCCCAGCACTGCAGGGGCTGCCCAGAAGGCCATGGATGCTACTTCAGCCTCAGCTTGCACGGATGCTTAGGGAGGAGAGTTTTGATTAGCACAAACCATTTACAGTGATGGTCTATGGAGCATTTTGGACTGACTGAGAACAAGCCACCCAGCCCAGGTTGACAGACTTGGGCTAACAGGACTCGCACAAGGGCTCTAAAATAGCTGTGTAGCCAGCACTTTGAAGTTGCGAATCAGGTTGGAGTTCAGGATCTGATGCCCACCCTTCTCCCTGGGCTTTAGCTTCCATAGATTTCAAGGACTAAAGATGTATTGCCTAGCTATATTTCAGGTCTCCAGGGAGACATACGGCTTCTTACATGATTGGGTCCAAAGACAGTGGCAGCCATGTTCTGCACTAGCTGATTCTTCTGAGTGGTCTTGAAAGGTAGCTTCTTTATAGGCACCATTTCAACAAAGTATTTACGCCTGTGAGTAGTCCCACTGACACTTAGGGTATGTCTATACTGCAAAAAAACCCCAGAAACATGACAATCGGTCTTAGAGCCTGGTCATCTGACTCAGGCATGCGCTATGGCAGGGGTTCTCAAACTGGGGGTCGGGACCCCTCAGGGGGTCATGAGGTTATTACATGGGAGGGTTGCGAGCGCTAGCCTGCACCCCAAACCCCGCTTTGGCTCCTGCATTTATAACAGTGTTAAATATAAAAGAGTATTTTTAATTTATACTGGGAGGTCACACTTGGAGGCTTGCTGTGTGAAAGGGGTCACCAGTACAAAAGTTTGAGAAACCCTGCACTATGGTGCTATAAATAGCACTGTAGACATAAGGGTCCAGCGTGGAGCCTGGGCTCTGAAACCCAGAGTTGGGGTGTGGGTCTCAAAACCTGAGCCCAAATGTCTGTACTGCTCTTTTCAGCACTGTTGTGCAAGCCAGTTTACCTGACCTGGTTCTCTGAGACTCGCGGCTGCAGGTCTGTTTTTGCAGTGTAGAGATAGGTACCTTGGGGCCATAGAGCACATTGCAATAGTGCAATCTGGGGATCATAAAGCCATGGATAACTGCAGTAAGAGTTGTTTCAGAAGGAAGAGATCCCGACCACTTACCCAAATGTATGTGTGGGGGTAACATGAAGGAGCTAGTTCTGCTGCTGCCTGTTCTATCCTTGTCCTGAAGACAAGACTCCATTTCCAGGGGCTTGTCAGTTTCTTAATCTTCATAAGAGCTACCATTCACTCAAGAAGAGAAGAGGCAGAGAACTGATTTCCTACTAGATAGAGACTAAATTATCTCTAACCCAATCTGGGGTTTCCCTCTCCCTCCTACATACTTTAAAAACCCCTCCTCAGGCAATCTTGTGTCCATGACATTCTGCAAGTGGCCACAGTGGGTCATCCCTGAGAGCAATGAGGAACTTATTTGCATGTGTGTGTGGCATATGCAAGCACTCGAACACATGTGCAGACCCCTCCCTCTGCCCGGGATAAATAAATTTCAATACTAATTTTTATATAAAATTATTTTAGGAGTCTCCAAAAATCTTTATTTAAAGTACTCTGTGATGGTATTTGTTTCATGTTAAGAGTACGCAACTTTTCCTTATATTTAGCTGACATTGTTTACACACCTTTGGGGCTACTTGAGGTCTGTTTTCTGTGCTTTAGTCCGCACTGCTGATAAGTTTATGGAATGCTTTTATTAGTCTCAATTTGTGAAAAGATAGAATGGAGTGATACTTATCAGTATGACATATTACTTGTCAACTCTGCAGTACATCCATTAGTGTAGCTGTTTAAATAAGTAAACCTACAAACTTGTTTTTGAAGATCATTTACTTTATGAATATGGTAGTTCCTTCAGAAGTGGGCTGGGCTTTTCTCCTTTTTAAACAGGTGGTTAAATATTTGCTAACGCTGTTCAATTTTATCACAGTTCTTGCTTTGTTTATCCTTCCTCTCATGAGCAGTTAAGTGGGAGATAAGGGGAATCCCACCAATTCCTTTAAAATGTATTGCTGTAGTTAGTATTTAAAGTGCTTCACTTCCAAAAGAGAACTGGATTGGACCCTACTAAAGGAAATGTAAACTGTGTTGGCTAGAGCTGACCAGACTGACAAAGATGGCTGTGGGTGTTCAAGGAATCTGGAAGGCTTTTGTTGTGTGAACCTTGGAGTTATATGTAGAAAAACAGACTTTCAAATTAATGGACATTGAGGAACTGCTGGCTGTCTTGGAATGTAACTTTTCCTTTGTGGGAGGAAGTGTGCCTGTGCTTCAGGCTAGAGGGGGTTTGCTAAGGTATCTTGTGTCAATATATGCACTGCTGTGTTGCAGTATTTCTCCCAAGCACATGACTCAGATAATTTACCTTCTTTTTTTGTGACCGAAAGCATGCTCTTCCTCTTTCAGGTACTGCTTGAAGTCAATGATACTACTCATATGTTTAAAGTTAGGCACTTACTTACATACCTTGCTGAATTAGGGCCTCCATCAGTAGATTTGCCTGTGAGGCCATTTTCACTTAACCTGAAAAAAGCAAAATCAAAACCACTGTTTCTTTCCCAAAGTATTTAAATATTTAAATCCTACAGTATGTAAATATATATATAAATAAAATATATGAGTAGAAAGGTATGTCTTGCTATCAATAAAACATGCCAGTTTGAGAATTTTAAAGAAAATGCTGAATTTTGAGTGAATGTATTACATTGCTGCATTTATCCACCAAAACCACGTTTACAGGAAATTAAACAAAGAGTGAGAGAAAAGAAATCGACCTTAATACAATAGGCAAACTCCAACAGATATGTGTCACTTTTATAAACATTCCCTTATTTTTTCTAAACTGAAATTGCACAGAAGTTGATTTACACTGAACTGAGGCCGAATGAAATCCAATTGGAGCTCACTTCAACACTGTTTTGATGTAAGATTTAAAGCTCCTGCAAATTTATTTTATCTTCTGCATTTGCTGATCTCCTGCTTGTAAATCCTATTGAAGGAGAATAAAAATGACTGCAGCCTGATGGGAATTAAATGTCTGAAGTTCAAAGCAGTTTGCACATCAGAGCAAATGTCAATCAAATGAACATCTTGCAAGCTAAGCAGGGAGTGAATTTCTCCATGGGGAAGAGATCAAAGTGGGAGTCACAGTTCTGTTTTCTCCCTCGGGATGCAGTTTCGATCAGTTGTTCTTTAAAGTGAATCCAGAAGGAAGGCTTTTTATATATATGAAGAGGAGAGAGAGGGGATTGGAGTAAATGTTACTTCTCTTAAAACTGAATTTCAGCCAACGGTCTGATCTTATTTAAGTATGTACAGAGACTAATTACAACCAACTATATAGTTTTTCTGGGGGGATTTTTGACAGACAATTTTTTGAACAATGTCACCTGTATCATTTTAGGCCAGATTTCAGAAGAGGTCTTATCTGTCATCTGTGTTGCCCAATTAGTCTACAAGCTAATATTTCAGCCTGTAAAAATGTAGGATACTGCTAAAAATCAGGACTTATTTATATCCAGCAGTGGAGGCAATCAACAGTTGCCTGCAAATTTCACTTCTGTGAAGTTTATATCCTCTTCTAAAGTAAATGATTTTCCCCGTTGTACATTTTCGTATAGGGTAGTTACAAGATCTGTAAGTAAGTCAGTACAGAAGCTAGAATTAACATCAAGTTACGGTTAAGAAATCAAGCCGTCAGAAGCCAGGAATTTTTTTTAAAAAATCGATTTACTGCAGAGATATATTTAGCAATACATCCTAACTGGTGTGGCTTTAAGTTAAGTCAGAAAGAAACAAATGGTAAATTTTGGGGTATATGCATAAATACAGATTATAAACATGATCTTACAAATACAGATTATAAACATGATCTTACGAATACAGAAATGTTTGCTTGTTTTTTTTCACATTTGTTTTCTGACAAAGGACTAAAAAAAGAAACCAACAATTTTATGGCTATGTGAATGTCAAAATTTCATTTGGAACATGGATTGCCTCCTGCCACAAAAGTGACTGAACCTGATTTAGCTTAAATTTTTCAAAATAAATCCCTTTTGGAAAATGTGCAAAACCAGTTTCAGTGAACAGCAACTGAAAATAAATTTAGATACTGTTCCCAATCTAACCTTTACAGGAGCATTCACTACTAGCAAATGCTATAATAATTCTGTCTCAGGGCTGCTGTCAATCTTTTATTCTGCATATTTTATTAGCTAGATTGCATATTATAAATGTATCTATTTTGTATATGTTCTCTGCTGTTTTAACTGCTTGAATGTATTAACAAGGAATAGAATGTGTAGAAGGAATAGAGGTGTAGTTGTCAGAATGTGAGGCAGGGGCAGGACAGGGTTGACTCCTGGGTTCCTTTCTAGCTCTGCTGTTGAGATCTTTGAAGATATTACAGCCTTTCTGTGCCTGATTTTTACTCATTGAGAAAATGAATTTATTAATACTCCTACTTCTTTGGTATGTTGTGTGGCTTGGTTGGCCAGTTTTTGCATTAAAGCATTTTGACACACCAGGGTGAAAGGTACTATGTAAATATAAAGTGTTACTGTTGAAACACCCACCTCTAATGGCGTATGACAGTTTTTTCAAGGATGAAGCTTCTCTATCAAAGGGCAGTTAGAAAGGGAGCAAAGGTTGGTTTGTGGATGAGATAAAATCATTTGAATAAGGAAGGTGGAGGAGAGGGATCAGTGAGGGTAACAACTTCTGTTCTTGGAGTGCTTGTTCATGTGCATTCCACATTAGGTGTGCGCGCACCGCATGCACGAGTGTTGGAAACTTTTCCCTCCCATCGGGCCGGTGGGACCCCCGCCTGAGTGGCACCACTGCACTATGCATATATACCCCCACTGCCTGACCCCCTCCAGTTCCTTCTTACCATCTGTGGTGGCGTTGGAACAACCTCTTGCTCTCATACAAGAAGCAATCCCTTAGCTTTAGAGTTACATGACTATTATCAGTTTGTTAGCATCTCTTTGTTGTGGACAAAGAGGTGCTTGGAGGCTTCCAGCACCTGCCCCAGGTCGTGGGGCATGCCGCAGGCCCACAGGTTTAAAGCTTGCGCCACGTGCTGCAAGCCCATGCCAGTTAGTGACTCCCACGACTCCTGTCTACGTTGCCTGGGGGAAGCACACCAAACGGAGCGGTGTAAGATTTGCAAGGCGTTTAAGCCAAGAACAAAGAGAGAGAGAGACTTTTGTTTGAAACAGTTGTTGATGCAGACCGCACTGCAGCCACTGGGCCCAGAGCGCCCAGTGGCTGCAGCTCAGTTCCTCGGTGCAGCGTGCCCCGGAGTTGTCAAGAGACCTGGTGCCGGTCAAGCACCACAAGCCATCGGCCTCGGAGCGCCAAAATAGGCCCTGGCACCACTCATCCTCCCTGGTGTGGGCCAAGACGAAACCGAAAGAAGGGCACAGATGTTCCCCGCAGAGCAGATTGGCACCATCTAAGGCCCTGGACACCAGGAAGAGCGTGATGGATGCTGTACCGGCGCAATTACTGTTGGTACCGGTGCTACAAGTCCCACCAAGTCCAGCTATAAGTGAACTTAGTGCGGACGACGGGCTCAAGGGAGTAATAGATCAGCCCTCCACGCCTGACACCACTGAGGTGGCGAAGGACCTCATCGGGTTATCAGCGGCGAGGCCCCTCCCAGCCAGGGAGAAGACTTCGGTACCCGTGCCCAGGGTGCCATCGAGGGGAAAGTCGGCAATGGTGCACCGTTCAAGGGCACCATCCCGGTATTGTTCCCGGTGTTGGTCCTGGTCATGCTCCGAGTTGGTGGACTCCCAATTACCCCTGTCTCAGAGGGAATTCCCAGTACTAGAGGCGAGTCAATGTGTGGAATTGGTGGAAGGGTCACGCCACTCTCTGGCACCCCCCAGAGGTTGGCACCAGGAGGAGACGAACCGGTCATCGCCGAAGGCTCCCAGAAGACACCGGTCCCAGTCTCGGGAGCACTGGTACCAATCCCGGACCCAAGAGCAGTGGTACCGGTCCCACTCCTGATAGGCAAGAAGTCGCTCGCTGACCTCCTGCCGGCACAGATCGATGGCACTGCCGTAGCCATTGTGTTCGGAATTGCTGGAGTCCGGTGCTGACTCGGGCTGGTACAGCTACCTGCACCGGACAATATGGAACACCAGGCTGGTTGGCACCCCCAATGGGGGCCGTTGGGACGCTGGCCCTTCTGGACCCATTGGGCCTACTGCCAATGGCAAGGAGCTCCCTTCAGGGCCAGCTACTCAGTGTAGTGGTCCTGGTCCCCACACCAGCGTTCATCCATGCGGGAAGCTGCTGTGTCCAGACCACCTACATCTTCGTCAGCCGAGAGACCGGCACCGAGTCCAGTGCTGCCCCAATGTCATCTGCCCCAGCCCAGGCCAGAAGCACCTCCCCTGGGGAAGAGGGACCAGGGAGCCCAGCAGGAGGAGGCTGAGCAGCTGCTGACCTCCTTGTCATCCCCGGATGAAGCGGTGGTGGGCACAGCGATATTCAGGCCCCCACCAATAAACCACAGAGTCCATCAAGGACTGCTGCATAAGGTCACCCGTAACTTGGGGTTGCAGGCCGAGGAGACGGTTGAGCAGGAGGACCCCATGGTGGACATTCTGAGCCCAGAATGTCCATCCAGAATAGTGCTCCCGCTCATTAAGACCATCCAGTCAAACTAAAACTACATGGCAGACCCCAGCTTCCAGTGTGCCAACAGCCAAAGGTGTGGAGTGCCCCATCAAAGGGATATGAGTTCTTGTGCCACCACCCAAACCCATGTTCTCTGGTAGTCTCGGCGGTGAATGAGAGAGAACGCCATGGGCAGCATGCCCCGGCCCCCAAGGCCAAGGAAGCGAAACGCCTGGACCTGTTCGGCAGGAAGGTGTATTCATCAGGGGACCTCCAGTTGAGGATTACTAACCAACAGGCCATCCTCAACAGGCATAACGTCAACTCCTGGCCAGCAGCGGGGAAGTTTAAGGACAACCTTCCGCAGAGCTCCCAACAGGAGTTCATGGCCCTAGTGGACGAAGGCAAGGCCATAGCAAAGACCTCTCTCCTGGTGTCCTTGGATTTGGTTGATACGGTGGCCAGGACAATCGCATCTGGTGTGGTCATGCGGCGATTGGTGTGGCTTCAGGAGTCAGGCCTGCTGTCTGAGGTCCAGAATTCACTTCAGGACCTCCCCTTTGAAGGGTCCGGACTTTTTTTGGACCAGATGGACGCAAAGCTACATAGCCTCAAAGACTCAAGGGCTATACTGAAGTCGCTGGGTATGCACAGTCTGGTGTCTCAGAGGAAGCCCTTGAAGCCACAGCCTTCACCTCATCGCCACTACCAGCCTCGGCCTAGTCATGAGCCTTACCACAGGTGAGGCGGAGATAACAGAAGGCGGTGCAGTAACAGCAACTCCAATAGGCCAGACCAGAGCCAAGGCCAACACAAATCACAGTCGGGCCCTAAGCCAGGCTTTTGAAGGTGCACTCAGGGACAGTGTACCAGTTCAACCACTGGATCCATCCCCTTGTTTCCTACACCGCCTGCCTCGTTTCTCCCAAATGTGGTCCAGCATTACGTTGGACTGTTGGGTGTTGTGCACGGTGAGAAGCAGGTATATGCTACAGTTTTCCTCCTTCTCTACCCCCCAGTTTTGAAGACTATGAATACTTGTGCTAATTAGTTGAAGCTCTGCCCTCTCTTCTTTATTTTTCCCATTAGGTAATGGTGGTACTTATTGGCTTAGTTCAGTTATTGTATTATCATCCTTTCTACTGCAGCTGATCTACTTTCGGCTGTGATCTCACAAGCTCAGCAAGGTTGGGTATCAAAGGTACTCGGAGGCAGATCTCTAAGGAAATCCCAGGTACTGCAGGAGGGTGTTATTGATGATACAATGGGTAATACCAATGCCAACTAAGCCAGCACTGAATCAAAGCACCAACACTGACCCTGTGCTACTGACAGTGCTCTTTTGGATGAGATGCAACAAGCAGCTCTGAGCATATGTGCTCAGTGAAGAACAACACAGTATTTTTTGTAAGAGCAAGGATTTCAGTCCCAGGACCCTGGTGAAATTACAGTGTGGATAGTTACGTTCTCTCTGTCTATACCGCCTACCTCCCCCCGTATTTTCTGCTTCCTGTTTAAACTGTTGTGCAGTGCTGCTGCATGAAATTAAACAGCTACCACATCCCACCACTGAGATAGTTGTACTTCAAGTGATGGGTGAGGGTATGTGGGATGGGAAAGAATAAGCAGGGTTGTTGATTGGCATATATGTAATAACAGTGTATAGATGCATGTGAGAATGTGTAGTGTGCATTATAAAATTTGTATGCAAAGTGCTTAGGGATCTTTAAGATTAAGGTGACCAGACAGCAAGTGTGAAAAGTTGGGACAGGGGGTGGGGCGTAATAGGAGCTTATATAAGAAAAAGACCCCCAAAATGGGACTGTTCCTATAAAATCAGGACATCTGTTCACCCTATTTAGGATGCAAAAAATTAGGCCCTATATATCTTCCCAGACAAACATACTGCATTAAGATGGAACTAGGGTTAAGACGTCATGTAAATTATTTTAGGAGAAAAACTCGGGGGTGTTAATTGTCCAAAAACAACCATTATAATCAAAATTAATGTTAAATTTAACAGAAGTCCAGACATGTTATGGTACGAAAATACACAGTGAAAATACACAGTGACGGCCAAAGAGCCATACCTCTGCCCTTTAGTGATACTTTCAATAACCATATATTATGATTAAGACATTGTAGCATTTGTGTCACAGATTAGATTAAACTGATTTTTAAAGACATATTTGATATTTTTTAAAACCATTTTACTTCATGGTGTCACCACAGGGTAGATTTAACAGTCATGAATACTTAAGTTTAAATGCCATCTTATTTCTTCAACTGCAGCCACTGCATGAAATTCCAATGAATTCTAAGTACATGCAAAATTAGACTTTGTGCTATTCTTTTATTAAGATCATATTATTAATCATTAAGATCAATAAATGTTTAATGCAAGTGCTAAATTTTCTTACAAGATTTTTAAAAAATGAATTGTAACTCAGAAACATGCTATGTTACAAAGTGGTTGAATCCCTATTTTAAGTGCAAACCTCAACTCATCCTCAAATATGGAGGATGGAGTCATGAATAGCACAGCACGCCGAAAATGCGAGAGAATGCTGTGTTGTTAGAGCAACACAAGGTCCTGCTCTCAACTTGTCTGTCTGTAACACAGTCATTTTTGAAACCCACATCCAATCAATTCCCAAATTCCAGGGAATGGTCTGGGGATCAGTGGGCAGATCCTATTGGTTTTTGATGAAAATTGGAAAATACTGATTTTTCTCTAGGGTTAGGCCCATTTGGCACTTCAGGCAGAGGAAGCTCTCTGGCACCCTCTGTTGCTGCCTACACATATCACAGGCAGGAGTTTACCGGAGGGTAACACGCTTTGTTAATTATATATGCTGAACTGTCATTCAGCCATGCCCCTTGCCACAATTGCCCCTTTCTGCCCCTCCTACATCCAGCACTGCCCCCAATCTGACCAGCTCCCACACCCAGGCTTGCATTTGCACTTCAGAAGTTGGCTAACACACAGCTCTGCCTACACGAGCAACAAATTATTCTTCCTCTATATCACTCTTTTGTTTTCTCTTTACTTGTTTCTCTAACTGAGCTCACTGGGAAGTGTGTTTATTATTTGTATTGTGATGGTGCCTAGGAGCCGCAGCCGTGGTAAGTGTTGTACGAGCACAGAACAGACGATCTCTATCCCTAAGAGCTTATTTACTATTTTAGTTTCTAATGTGGCTAAAGTGGAACTGCTCATCTTATCAAGCTCCAAGTTAGTGTGTGTGACTTCTTTAGAGAGCTGATCAGAATTTTTTCTGAATTTTGAATTTTTGACCACTTGCTTGTAAATTAAAAAATATTGTTTTTAAATGAAAATCTGTGTTGATAATTTTTTTTCAGTGGTGGGGGCAGGGAAAGAGGAGGATGACCAGCTTCACCTTTAACAATTTTAGCAAATAGATATAGCAAAGCACTTGTGTGTGTGCTTGACTTTAAGCAGCTGAGTAATCCCATCACTACTGAAGACAATGAAATTTAAGTATGTGCTTAATTAAATCCTTTACTGAATGTGGGTCCAAATTAATGAATGAGAGTGCAGTGAGGTGGATATTATATAAATACGCACCAGATTTTTTGTTTACTAATATTGACACACAGTGGCCAGTATTTTTACTGATTTAATGTTACCAAAGTATTTTCTACAATTAGAATTTTTAACTAAAACTGTAAGACTGGAAATTTGATAGTCTTGAAGAATTTTCCTTCCCCAATTTCTTTCCTAAACTTGCTTTCCACCAACTTCTTTTAAAAAAAAGACTGGGTTCTTTCAGAACCTCACCTCATGAAGACTCAGTGTGCAGGGGAACTTATTATGATTTCCTAGGGATAGATTAGTGACAGAGTATTTTTGACAGGAAGTGGGTAATTGGTGAGGATCCTTAATAATACGACTGGGTGTCAAATACTACCAAGGTGCTCAGAATCATTTTTAGGCATTGCTGTGCTTAGCATCACAACACCTAACTGATTTAGGGGACTAAATCTCATTGTCAAAAGGGATTTAGACACTTAGGAGCTGAGTCCTGATCTGTGCTTACAATTTAGATCGACCTAGCTATATCACTTGGGAGGTGTGATGAAAAATTCACACTCCTGAGTGCCACAGTTAAACCGACCTACTCCCTGGTGCAGACATGGCTAAATCCATAGATGATTTCTTCAGCTGATCATGTTCCTGGCTCTCAGGCAATGGATTACCTACATTGACATAAACCCCCCTTCTGTTGACATAGGCAGTGTCTACACTACAGCACTGCAGCTGTGCCACAGTAGCACCTGTAGTGTAGATATGCTCTAAATCCCACCAACAGTTGATGGAGTTTAGACTCCTAAGTGTCTAAGTGCCATTTGAAAATGAGATTTAGGCTCCTAAATTAGTTAGGTGAGTGCAACAACGCCTAAATATCTTTAAAAATCTGGGCCTAAGCTATAGCAAATAAGATACACTGATGCATCACATCTATTATTTTTATCAAGTCTGATGACAGGGTTCCCTTTGATCAGATTTTGATTTGTAATTCTAATAAAATAAAGGCTTATAAATGCTGTTGCTATCTAAGTACTTTACTTTAAATAGGAAGCACATTTACATGATACGTGAAGGGGGAGAAGGAGTAGCAGCTCCGTTTGATGGACACCCAGCCACCCAATTAGCTATAAAATCCCTCTTGGTCTGTTCTCTGCTTGCTTTACCTGTAAAAGTTTAACAAGCCCACAGGTAAAAGAAAGACAGTGGGCACCTAACCAAAAGAGCCAATGGGAAGGTAGAACTTTTTAAAATTGGGAAAGAAACTTTCTCTTGTGTCTGTTATTCTCTGGCCTGCAGGGACACGGAGCAGTAATGTTGTAAACAGCTTTAAACCAGGTATGATTATAGATTATCAGTTCATACCTTGAACCTACTTATCTGGAGCCTCAGATAAGTAAGTAAAATTAGGGAATGTCTAAAAAGACAAAATTAGGGTTATTTATTTTATTTCTTATTGGCTTGTGGACTCCTCTGTGCTAACTCCAGATGCTTTTGTTTGTTTGTAACCTTTAAGCTGAACCCCAAGAAAGCTATTTTGGGTGCTTGGTTTTTGGAATTGCTCTTTTAAAATATAACAAGAGCCTAAGTTCCAGATGTATTTTCTTTTTGTTTTTAATAAAATTTTCCCTTTTAAAGAACAGAATTGGATTTTTGGTGTCCTAAGAGGTTTGTGTATGTTGTTCAATTAGCTGGTAGTAACAGCTAATGTCCTTTGTTTTCTTTCTCAGCTCTTCCCCGGTGTGGATGTGTGAAAGGGCTTGAGGGTACCCCACAGGGAGAAATTCCCCAGTGCTTCTTCCTGGGTTCAAAGGGTTTTTTTTGCATTTGGGTGGCGGCAGTGTTTACCAAGCCAAGGTCAGAGAGAACCTGTAACCTTGGGAGTGTAATAGAAGCCTGGAGTGGCACGTATTAATTTTTCAAAACTTTGCGGGCCCCCACTTCTGCATTCGGAGTGACAGAGTGGGGATTCAGCCTTGACATGTGGCATTTTAAAAAACAGACCAAAATGGAGAATGTCTTCGCTTCATTAATGTCATTGGTGAGTTGTATATGGGTTTGATTTGTATTTTTGTCTCTAAAATGAGGGTCAGTTACCATTTCTCAATTATTTCACCTGGTAAATATGGAAAACGCAAAATAAAAATGTAATAAAATATACTGCGGGCAGCATTTCTAATTACACTGGGAGTCCCCATTCTTTTCTACAGAAAGTAGGCTTGTAACTGCCTTATGTATAGACTTTCAGAGACCAAAATATAATGGTGAGAGATGTAACCATGTATAAATACAGTGTTTGAAGACTGGGAATACAAGGCAGGGAAGAGGAAATGTTCAGGCTAGTAAAAGGGTGTATAATTAAGAGCAGTGGAATGAAGCCAAGAGAAGAAAAACATGAAACCAAGAGAAGAAAAAAGTTTGCCCACCCTGTCCTGAGGGCCACATCTGGCTATGGAAATTGCATGGCCGGCCATGAATGCTCACGAAATTGGGGGTTGCGGTGAAGGGGGGGTGAGGGCTCTGGAGTGGGGCTGGGCATGAAGGGTTGGGGGTGCAGGAGGGTGCTCCAGGCTGGGACTGAGGGGTTTGTGGGGCAGGAGGGGGATCAGGGCTTTGGCAGGGGGTTGGGGAATGGAAGGAGGTCAGAGTGTAGGCTCTGGGGAGTGCTTACCTCAAGCAGCTCCCAGAAGCAGCAGCATGTCCTCACTCTGGCTCCTACATGGAGATGCGACCAAGCGGCTCTGCGCCTGCCCCATCTGCAGGTGGCACCCTCTGCAGCTCCCATTGGCTGTGGTTCCTGTTCAATGGGAGCTGCAGAGGCAGTGTTCGGAGCTCCCTGCCTGCCCCTATGCACAGGAGCCAAAGGGGGGACATGCAGCTGCTTCTGGGAACTGTGTGGAGTGGGCAGGCCCCCGACCCTGCTCCATGGCAGGAGCTTGAGGACGAGACTAAAACTTCTGGAGGGCCGGATGTGGCCCCCAGTCCATAGTTTTCCCACCCCCACTTAGGGTCTCTTGCAACTGGACTGGACAAAACTCAGATATTCTGCCAGGGAACAAACCAGCACCGGCCTGCAGATTAACATAGCCTTTTACAACTCTAATTTCATGATTGCTTTCATGTCACAAGGAATAAAGTGAAAATATGCAGCACATTGCATTGGTGAGTAGGATACGGCCTGTAAGTGGGGAGTTTTAACTCACCTGCTTTTTGCTTTGGAATTGTCTTTTGCGTGTGCCATTAAATATGCAAATAGGCTCCAGTTGCTGTTTACGAACTGATCATTTTTCTATAAATCCTTGGCTGCACATTTTACAAAGTCAACTTTTGCTTTGGTAATCTTGTTGCTTGTCGTTTCAGGTTTGATGGGAATTTTAACACCAATGTTTCTAGAACTATTAGCTGTGATAGATTGTCCACCACAGTTAATAGCAAAGCCTTCAATCCAGGACGTGATTTAAACTCTGGTAAGTGATAGAAATATATTTTTATTTTCTTTTGTTCTTCTTTTTTTCCTCCATTAGAGTTTAACATTCTGTTGGTGCAGAGGGTTAACATAGTGCACTATAGCAACATGCTTTTATTTCTCTCTGAAACTGCCATGCAGCTCCTAATTTGAGATTTCATGATTGAAAGATGATACCTAAAGTAATGCCCTTAGTCTAAGTACTTTTTAAATATAAAAATGTCATGAAGACTTATTCCATGTATAATGTTGTTGTGATTTTTGTGCCTCTTCATCTCGCCTGTTCCCAAAGTTGCTTTGCTTCCTAGCCCTGTCTGCTGTGGCATCAGTAGTGTCAGGTGTTGATGGTGCCAAACTGAGGTGCCTCCCTGACCTTCTTAGCTGAGTTCAGGTAATGTGCAGCTGCTTTTGCAATGATATGCAAAAGTACAAGGACATCTTAAAATATTTCCTTTCTTTAACTTGTCATGGAGTTTCTATCTTCAGAGTTGACCCATTTGCTTGATATACACTTTAAAACTGGAAATGTACTTATGAGCTAAGGTGTCTGACTTAACCCCAGAGAATTCAGCCTTTGGTCCCATGTCACAGGCTATTCTTTTTAATATCCTGTAGAATTTGAAATAAATGGGTTTTAATTTTTTTTTAAAAATCACTATTTTTTTGCCTCCATCATTATATCTGCTTATGATGGCTTTGGGTTGTAACTTTTAAAACTATTTTAACTATGGACTTCCATTTAGCATGTTTTTTATTTAACTGCCAGTGCAGGACCAGCAGGAAATGCAAGCAACCTTGATTCTTGTGGGTTCTATCAGAATAAGAAGGTGTTTTCAGCCTCTCACCAATGGGGTTTTCTCCCCATCCCAATCCTCTGTAGTGACTTAGAATTTGGAGATCTTGCAACAAATTTGATAAGGGAAGTACAAATTTGGGTCTAGAACCTCTGCTGTGTACCTCTTTAAAACTCCAAGTGGTCTCTAGGTGATTCATTTCTGTGGTCATAAATAAATGCTGTGAAATTTAGGATTGGCAGCAACATTCACTTTGTTTTTCCTTCCCTTTTCTTCTCTGGGCACTGGCCACTTTCCCTTTTGATTGATTGGGATAGGGATGCTAAAACTTTGCCCACTCAAGATTTTCAACTTGCTAGGCATCTGAAGGCATACATAATTGCTTAAATGGTGCAATTTCAAGCATCCTCACCTTCAACACAGATGTTGGCCTGGAGAGGCTAGATGTCCCAACATAGAATCATAGGACTGGAAAGGACCTTGAGAGGTCATCTAGTCCAGTCCCCTGCACTCATGGCAGGACTAAGTATTATCTAGACCATTCCTAATAGGTGTTTGTCTAATCTGCTCTTAAAAATCATCAGTTACGGAGATTCCACAACCTCCGTAGACAATTTATTCCAGTGCTTAACCACCCTGACAGCTAGGAAGTTTTTCCTGATGTACAGCCTGAACTTCCCTTGCTGCAAGTTAAGCCCATTGCTTCTTGTCCTATCCTTAAAGGTTAAGGAGAACAATTTTTATTCTATCTCCTTGTAACAATCTTTTATGTACTTGAAATGTCTCCCCATAGTCTTCTCTTCTCTGGACTAAACAAATCCAGTGTTTTCAATTTCTCTTATAGGTCATGTTTTCTAGACCTTTAATCATTTTTGTTGTTCTCTGGACTCTCTCCAGTTTATCCACATCTTCCCTGAAATGTGACACCCAAAACTGGACACAATACTCCAGTTGAGGCCTAACCAGCACAGAGTATAGTGGAAGAATTACTTCTCGTGTCTTGCTTACAACACACCTGCTAATAGATCCCAGAATGATGTTTGCTTTTTTTTGCAACAACACTGTTGACTCATATTTAGCTTGTGGTCCACTATAACCCCCAGTACTCCTTCCTAGGCAGTCATTTACCATTTTGTATGTGTGCAGCTGATTGTTCCTTCTTAAGTGGAGTACTTTGCATTTATCCTTACTGAATTTCATCCTGTTACTTCACACGATTTCTCCAGTTTGTCCAGATCATTTTTAATTTAAATCTTGTCCTTGAAAGCACTTGCAACCCCTGCCAGCTTGCTGTCATTCGCAAACTTTATAAGTGTGCTACGTATGCCACTATCTAAATCAGGGTTTCTCAAACAGGTGTCACTGCTTGTGTAGGGAAAGCCCCTGGCGGGCCAGGACAATGTGTTTACCTGCCCTGTTCGCAGGTCGAGCTGATCACGGCTCAGCCGATCACGGATTGCTGCTCTGGGCCAATGGGAGTCGCTGGAAGCAGCGGCCAGTAAGTCTCTTGGCCCGCGCTGCTTCCAGCAGCACCCATTGGCCCGGAGCAGCAATCCGAGACCAGTGGGAGCTGCGATCAGCCGGACCTGTGGACAGGGCAGGTAAACACAGCGTCCCGGCCCGCCAGGGGCTTTCCCTACACAAGTGTCAACCCCTGTTTGAGAAACCCTGATCTAAATCATTGAAGACATTGAACAGAGCCAGACCCAGAATTGATCCCTTCGGGAACACACATGGTATGCCCTTTCACCTACATACATACACTTCTTCACCATAATTAGAATGGAAGGCCACACATGTCTGTCCATATTAAAGGTGAGCAGTCACAAACCACATGATAGAAGTCCATGGGCTACATTTGGCTCCCAAGGCATCTCTTTATTTTTTTAAAGTTTTAATGTTTTAAATTTAAGTTTTAATTTAATGTGATGTTTGTTAAAATGTCTGGGGAAGTATCAGCTTAAAATTGTATTTACAACAAATGTCCTTACTGTAAATTATTAAAACTGAAAGAATTCAAAAAAATCTAATACACTTTTTACTATTTATGACATCTGTTCACTTATTCTTTTGGTTGCTTTTACTGTGGAGAATTGCATTTTTAATTTTTTTTTTTTTAATTTTTGGTCAATTTCCAGCCCATTTCACTTTCCCCTACAATAGCAGAGTGCTGCGATATTTGGCTTGCATGCTCTGAAATGGAGAGAATGTTTGTTTAAGTCAAATTCCTGTGAAAGCATTTATTTTACTTCTGGAAGAACGCCTGTTGCTATTACATTTTGTAGAAGCACTTATGAGAAAAATAACTTGGAATCATAATTGCCCGTAAAATGTCTTCTTAATTAATTAGTTAGTTAATTTGGATTTATGACAAAACAAAAAACTGACACCTATCCAAGACTTACAGCACACTGTTTCAACACAATATACTAAGGATCGGTTCATTAACATTTTGTCATGTTTACATCATTTTAGTTTACACAAGCGTATAGACAGACAATACTGTACTTAGAAACAACCTACCTATCTACATTCTAAACAAGCTGAACCTCAAATATAAATCAATACAGGTGACTTTAAATCGTATTAAAATATGTAGAATCTGTTTGGCCCACACAAGATTGTGCTTAGGTTTATGTGTCCCTCCTGTGTAGTAAGGTTAGACACCATTGAGGTAAACCAAAACAAGACACTCTTATTTGGCAGTAAGAGAATGCACGCATAGAGTAAAGAGTAATTCAGGAATAGCTTTTGTTCTTTAAATTCAAATCTTATGTCTTAACTTTTAAGAGTAAACAAGCGTTGTTGCTGCTGGATCTCTGATTTATTTATTTTTCTGCCTTCTTTCCCTGCTCCTGAATTTTGGGGAACTCCCAGCAAGCAGAGTTTGTATCTGGATGTAGCAGCATATTTGCGACTGGGCCCCAAACTTGCCACTCACTTACACAATGGGTTCATGAGCCTATCACTTCTTCCAACAGGCAGGAGCTCAGCGTGCTTTCTTGATTGGGTCTGCTGTTTTTTAAGTCAAAGCCAGACCAATTTATCTGTAAGCTAGGTTATGCTGCCTCTTGAGTGTTTTATTTTTAAACAGCTCTCTCACAATTTAAATAATCTGGTTTGTAGAAACCATGTGGAAAATATAAATTTAAACATTACTGTGTTCTGTCTGGACCTCAAATCTTAAATGTTAATTTTGGCCCCTTCCACACAGCCTCAGTAACTAGGATTAGAGATGGGTATTTGTAGGGGTTGGAGGGAACTGGAATTCATACCATAGGCTCCTGGCAAACCACAGGACTGTAATACAACAGCTGCTCTAGAAAATCCATGACATGACAGTAGACTCAATTAGTAGGCAGTAGAAGTAGTTGAGAAAAGGTAAGTATATTTCATGAAAAATTTCAAAAGAATTAAATGCATTTATTTTGTTTGACATTTTCCATGACATTTTTCGTTATTTCTATGAAATATTTTTTTAAAAAACACCTTCATTTTGGTCAGAAAATAAAATACTTTTGGAAAATGGAAGGTTGGTAGAAAAAAGCATGAGAGGCTGAGTATGATGTGGTGGTCTTCTCCCCCCCCCCCCCCACACCCCCATTAAATTTAAAAAAATTGTGTTCCAAATGAAAAATTTTGACATTTTTTATTTTGGTTATAAAGAAGTTTTCCATGGAGAGAGAGGGAGGTTGCTGCAGTTTTGGACCAGTTCTAGTAGACAGATATGGCACATGTAAAGAATCAAGTCTGGATCCTGGGGCCTTCATCTGCAAATTATCGGTCTCTACCACTTGAACAAAAGTAGAACTCTTTAACTGGCAGTAACAGGTCCTTTACCACTAGAGGTGAACATTACGCCCAAAGCCAGCATGTTACTTTATTCTTTCATACCCTCATACCCCTCAGTAAGCAGGGTTCCTCTGAACCTTCACCCAGCACAGCTCCCCTATGCCCAAATGATTTTTCTCAGCCTATTCAGAGCTAGTGTAACCTCCTTTTGCAGATTGTAGAGAAGGTACAGTGCCGTGCAAAGCCACTTTGTCTGTGCCTCTGCTTAAGTGTGTGTGTGTGGGGGGGGATTTTGTGTGCCCACTGCAATAGGGTGAGTTTCACCCAAAGAGCTGATATAGTTTTAAAAGTGACACTGTAAATGGCATCTTTTTAGTCATCAAGCCTTTTCATTTATGTTTAGGGAATTGCATCTGCCAACCTTAGTGAATAAGGCTTTGCTATTGGTTAGCCTTGGAAAGCCAACAGAGCTACCCAAGAGTGAGCTGGATTTAATTCTGGCTCACAACGCCAGTAGACTGTTAATTAGGTTGCAGTCACAGAATCTTTTATTCCTGATGATGGTAATGTAAGAGTCGGGACACAGCTTGACTTTCAAATCCAAGGTTAAATTTGCAGGGCTAGCAGGTGGAAAGAACATTTCTTTAATTGTAAACTTAACAAATTCACTCTGGAATCATTGAGAAACAATAAACAAGGTTCTCCTTGATGCTGTTATTTAGAGTCACTCTTTAAAGAACTGCTACATGTGTGTATATACAGTGTGCCATCCTTTTGAAGGATGTTCTCCATGTAGCCTATGGCACTCCTTCAAATTGAATGCTCAACAAGAGAATTATAAGTAACTGTTCTATAATGAATAATCATGTTGAATCTTTTTTTGGAATTTTTGTTTTTTACTAAATGTTTGTGCTACACTTTGAAGGTTAATTAGTTAATGATTCTGCCATGCTTTGATGTAAAATGCAGTCTCTAAGTGCTAAGTATTATCATTATCACATTCTCTTTGAAGTTTTACAAAACTCCATCATGTAGAGGTCTCCTTCTCAAAGTTCTTCATGCCTTGGTAGCAGTTTGTAATTGGAGAGAGAGCAAGAGAATATCCTTAAGTGCTCTCTTTTTTTTAATACTCTTAAAGTTTTTTTCCCCTCATATTTACAGCAGAATTAAAGGACTGCGCCAAAGCTTTTGCACTCTTAATGTTTAAATCTTGACCATTCAGCTTCCACAACCTCTGTCCAACAATGGGCCTTTATTTGGTGGCATGATTGGTTTCAGCCTCTTTCATACTAGTATGAGGTGGAATCCTATCATGTACATTTTAAACAAGATGTATGTATACCATCCTACATGTTAGAGAGAATATGGAGAGAGATTATGATAATGTACTTTTCAAAACTGTCCTGGACACTCTGCAAATGGAAAAGGGAGGAGAAAGTGCATCTTGAACTGAAAGCAGAGAGATCTACAAAAGGCCACTGTCTTGGCCAGGTCTTTGGAGGCACACAAAATAAAATGACTAGCGAAAAGCCCAGCACTATTTCATGAGAGCACCAGCTAGCTTGTAATTCTGGAACTGAAATAAGTTTGACAAATGCAGCCTTAAGTTAGAAGGCAGGCAGGCAGGCAGTCCACTTTGTGATACATTTTGCCAGGCTCTTGTGCTTATAGAACCTGTCCCAAGATTGGGTTTGCTGGAAATATGAGATATTAAAGTATAGTCACTCGTTTTAGAGATTAAAAGGTTTGGGGTGAGGGAGAATAGAACCTAAGAAGAGTATCTGCTTGATTTTATAGCGGGGAACAAGAAAGTAGGAAGACTCTGCAGGGATTTCTTGTTGCTTTAGTAGATGGAAAATAAGAGTGCGCCTGAAGGAAATAAAGCTTATTTTTTCAGCTATAGTAGTCCTTGCTTATCTGACAGGAGATTGTATGCTGTGGTCATAGAAAAATAAACAGGGGGTTATGATAAAATTGGCAGTCTCTGGAGAAGGCCGCCTTAAACTAACTCACTAGCTGAAGGAAATGAACCAGCAGAACTTTTTGAAAAGGAAGAGCAAGAAGTGGCCATTAAGGATGGTAGTGATTTTGGTAATTTAGTTGGAGGTTTGAGAACAATCAGTTCATTAGGAAAGTGAACATATTTGTTTTCTCAAGTGAGGAGCTGAATTTAAAGCATGACAGTTAGCAAAATAATAGAGTCTAGCTTTAATGCAGCAATTATTAAAGTTTTTTTTTTATTTTGCAAACTATTTATTGTAGATGGAATAATACTCTTTGAGTTACTTTTAACTGAGTGGTTAAATCCTAGATTTTTCACTGGTGACATTCAAAAATATATTTTTAAAATCCATTTTAAAATTTTTTATTTTGGTGAAATTTCAGAAATTCAGCCTTTTTATATGAGTGAAAGATTAGTAGCCTAATTGTCAGGGTTGTTGATATAATCACTTCGTTAAATCATAAAAATGTAGGACTGGAATGGACCTCGATATGTCATGTTGTCCAGTTCCCTACACTGAGGCAGGACTAAATATTATCTAAATCAGCGGTCACCAACCAGTCGATTGCGATCTCCGGCAGCAGTGCAGTGTGGCTGCCGCTAAGGGAAATTCCCTGCCGACCTCGGCCCCACACTGCTCCCAGAAGCGACCACTGCAGCCATGGGAGCAGGGGTCTCCCTCCGCACGCTGCTCCTGCCTGCAAACACCACCCTCACAGCTCCCATTGGCCAGGAGAGCTGTGGGGGTGGTGCTTGCAGAGAGGAGCAGCACTCAAAGCCACATGCCCCCTGGTCTCCACACCCCAGGAGTCTCTTAGCCTCGCTGTGCCCACCGTCGACCGGGAGCCACCAGAGATAAGTGCTGCCTGGCGAGAGGTCACACCCCAATCCTGAGCCCCATCCTGGAGCCAGCACCCCAAACCCTCTCCTGTGCCCTGACCCCTCATACCCCAAGCCCCAGCCCTGACCTCTTCCCAGAGCCAGCACCCCATACCCCCTCCTGCACCCCAATTACTTGCCCCAGCCCAGAGCCCCCTCCTGCACCCAAACTCCCTCCTAGAGCTTGCACCCCTGAATTCCTCCTCCCCCCCAACCCCCTGCCCCAGGCTCAGCCCAGAGCCCCCTGTCGCACTGCAAACCCCTTGGCCCCATCCCAGAGCCTGCACCCCTTCCCAAACCCCAACCCCCTGCCCCAGCCTGGCGAAAGTAAGTGAGGGTGGGAGAGAGCGAGCGACGGAGAGAGGGAGGGATGGAGTGAGTGGGGCAAGGCTTTGGAGAAGGGGCGGGGCCTCGGCAAAAGGGCAGGGTAGATCCCTGAGTTGCCCTTAGATTCAAAAAGTGATATTGGGCATAAAAAGGTTGGAGACCACTGATCTAGACCATCCCTGACAGGTGTTTGTCTAACCTGCTCTTAAAAATCTCCAATGAGGGACATGCCACAGCCTCCCTAGGTTATCTGTCCAATTAGGAAGTTTTTCCTAATGTCTGACCTAAATCTCCATTGCTGCAGTTTAAGCCCATTGCTTCTTGTCCTGTCCCTCGATGATTAAGGAGAACCCTCCTCTTTATAACAACGTTTTACATACTTGAAGACTGTTATCATGTCCCCCTTCAGTCTTCTCTTCTCTAGAGTAAACAAACCCAGTTTATTCAACTTTCCTCATAGGTCATATTTTCTATACCTTCAGTCATTTTTATTGCTGTCCTCTGGACTTTCTCCAATTTGTCCATATCTTTATCAAAATGTGGTGCCCAGAACTGGGCACAATACTGCAGTTGGGGGTTTCTCAATACTGAAAAGTGGTTAAATCCCAAAATCTACATGGATGACCTTTTAATTTAAATGTCCAGTGTTCACAAGTTCTTGAGAGCTCAAACGTATGGCATAGCACATACATGAACCTGTAGTATCTTCAAATAAACGATGAGCTTTTCACTTAAGAGCAGAGCCCAAAAAAGTGCTGAACACACTTCTGACATCTTCCACCAGTTATTCCACACCTGTACCAGAAGGAAGCAGCTAAATTGTTTGCTGGCAGTCTTTTAACATTCTGATCTGCCACCCACTAAACAACACAGCAGTTCTCTCCAGCAGCCCGTACTTGTGACTTGCAAAACCTGCTGCCAGGCAGGGAAACTAATAATAAAATGCAAGTTTAAAATAGTGAACAGAAGTTCAGTACTCTGCTACAAAACATTCCTGCACATTCTTTGATGGCCTGATTTTCAGAGATGCTGAACCTCTTGTTTCAAAATGTAAAAAAAAGTAACTTTTTCTACTTTCTAATATTGGGGAGGGGAAAGAGGTACAAAACTGGTTTGTGTGAGTGCTATATCCTATATTTTTTTATGACGAGGAGTTTAAGAGACAGACTCAGCATTACCAACCCTAAGTGTTCAAAAATTGTGAGTCAGGCTCCACAAATCATGATTGGTTTAAAAATCATGAAAATTTAAAAATATTAGATCTGGGTTTTTTTCTTCATGTGCCTTTTGTTTTTTGAGCCTTAATGGTTCATGTTTTCAAGCTTTTCTCCACAATGATGAGGACTAGAAATTCTAGATATTTTTTTTAAATGACACCTAATAACATGACTCCAGGAGTTGGGACATAAAGAAAAACATGAAATATCATGATACACTCAATAGTATTGCAAAAGTTGGCAACACTAAAACTTTTCAGATCATGCAGGATTTCTACTCCACATAAATCACTCTCATCCCAGAGAAAGTATCTTGACAATGGCTAAACAAAGTTTCTACCTACAATTTGCATCCTGTCAGCTAATTACTAGGGTTTGGGGGTTTGCTTGTTTTTTAACATGCACAGGGCAACTATCATGGTGTTGTTATGCTGACATGTCAAAAGTACCACTGAAAAACAATTCCCAACCCCACAAAGCCTCAGAAAACATTTGGGAAATAGCAATATTCACAAATTTTGTTGACCTTCAGGGCAAATGAATTCTAGAGTGGTGAGCCCTCCAATTGAGAATGCTAAGTCCATAGATGCTGATTACTTGTACATCTGGAGAAGTCACTTTGATCATTGCAACTGACCTCAGTTGCTGGCTAGCCGCAGAGAGTGAGAGAGAGGCCAAAATTCTCAGCTTCATTCTCTTGTGTGAAAGTTAAATCATTATTTGGAGAGGAAAGAGGAAGTGAGAGGCAGTGGATAGGGCACTTGACTAGAAGTCAGGAGATCTGTGTTGTCTTCCCAGTTCTACCACTGACCCTACTGTGAGACTCTGAGCAAGTCACTTCAGCTCTGCATCCCCTTTAGTCCTTTGTCTGTCTTTTCAATTTAGGTTGTAAGATCTTCTGATCAAGGACTGTCTCTTTACTGTGTGTTTGTATGGTGTCCAGCACAATGGAGCCCTGAGGTTGTTCGGGATCTCTAGGCACTACTGAAATACACGTAATGATAAAGGACAAAAATAGCAATAACTGTACAAGATAAATGCACTGAGCTGGACAGAGAGAAGCCATATAGTCACAAACAGTCTGGGAAACCCAAGAAGCTGCTAAGCTATTGAGGATGTACTTCAGATAACAATCTTCCACCAGGTATTGGAAGTACATCATCTGTTTGTGGCTTGAAATAGTCCCCTGCATTGATTCCATCCGGAATACTGCAGTATCCTGATAATGTATGAGAACCAGAACAGGAAACTGACTTGCCTATTTTCAGCATCCATCCTGAGGGAAATGCAAGAAGTAAATTCTTTAATAAAGGTGAAATGTTAATTAGATCTTTTCCCAAAATTCTTTCAAGTTTCTAATCAAAGGAGGCGTTTGTAACACAAAGAAATCTACTTTTTTTTACAAAATGCATCCATCTAAAGCTGACTGTTAACACTGTTAGGCAAAAAGCTAAAGTAATTCAGCTTTTAAAAGTTTGGTTTTAGTTTGTCACAAGTGGAAAGGACAATTTGGCTTGCGTGGAATTGAATCCGGTCGTTGTCCTGATTGCATACAAATTGGAGTCTTATGCTAATGAGTTGGTGTTCTCCCTCTTCTGTGAGTTGTTAGTGTTTTTTCCTCTTGCTTTAAGAGGATCAGTGGGAGTGCAGCTGTCTAATGTCATCTGTAGGAGAAACTTAGCAGTTGTGCTGCATATCTGTTCCTTGCTTCATCTTGTGTCAGTCTTTTTTTGGTAACAGGAGAGGTATGCACCTTAAGTGACAGCTAGGAAATCTCCATATGACTGTAAGAGAAAAAAACAATCCAAGTGCTGTTTCTGTGTCTCTAGGTGTAGTTCTTCGGGAGACCAGGACTCATGGTTTTAATGTGTTTTGTCAGAGGTGGTACGAATATGAGTGTCTAATTCTGGTGACTTGAATTTAGTGTGCTTAATCCGGATTTCTGTAATGTCTGTAAAATAATGTTAGTTTAACATCCAATATTAATAATTCTTGATTGTAGATATATAGATATATATCAACCTTATCATGGACAGACAAGATGATATGTGTTTCTCACTGAGCCATGTCTGTTTTGTTAATGTCATTGGGTATAAATTACTGGCATACAGCTGTTATGCTGACTTTTTTTGTAGTGTCCGGCAGCTGTTTCTTTTCTAGGATTAAATGTCTACTTAAAGTTTTTAAGTCTCACTTCATAAATTAAAACTTTGTTGAAAACACTTCTTATTTTAATAATGAAGCAAGTGCAGTCTAAGGAATGAATGAACATGCTCTAGGTACTGGAGTAGGGCTTCGGGATCCTGTCCCCAAGAGCTGTGTTTCAAGCTCTATTGCTGACTCACTGTATGACCTTGGAGAAGTTACTGTGCTTATTTGGTCCTCACTTTCCATCTGTAAAATGAGTACAATGATGTTAACCTACCGTAAAAAGGGTTTGCAAGAGCTTTGGATGAAAAGTGCTATAAAAGTGCCTGGTACAATGACCATGATGGTGATTGATTATAATGAACAGTATTGTTTTGTGCAAAAAGGACACACAATTTTTAAAATAAAATTGTGTGCCCATAAAGGCCAAAGTGCATAATTACAACCTAAAGCCATAGCTCAAGGTAGGAGGTTCTGGTGCCACTGCAGCTCAGGAGTGTGGGCATTGTATCCCCATTTGACAGAGAGCTTGTGTTCCCTGGCAAGCGGCCAGCTTTGCTAACTGGTACAGGGTGACAGGGCCAGGGCTCTGTTCTCTATAGTTAGAGCCCTACCAAATTCACAGTCCATTTTGGTCAAATTCACAGTCATGGGATTTTAAAAATCATAAATTTCATGATTTCAGCTATTTAAATCTGAAATGTCATGGTGTTGTAATTGTAGGAGTCCTGACCCAAAAATAATTGTGTGGTGGTCACAAGGTTATTTGGGGGGGGGGGGGGGGGAAGGGGTTGGTAGTACTGCTGTCCTTACTTCTGCATTGCTGCTGGTGATGGCATTGCCTTCAGAGCTGGGCAGCTGGAGAGTGGTGGCTGTTAGCTGGGAGCCCAGCTCTGAAGGCAGACCCACCACCAGCAGTAGCGGAGAAATAAGGGTGGCAAGGTATGGTATTGCCACTCTGACTTCTGCACTGCTGCCTGCAGAGCTGTGCCCTCAATCAGTAGCCACCAATCTCCGGCTTCCCAGCTCTGAAGGCAGCAGCGCAGAAGTAAGGGTGGCATGGTATGGTATTACCACCCTTACTTCTGTGCTGCTGTTGGCAGGGCACTGCCTTCAGAGCTGGGCGCCTGGCTAACAGCTGCCGCTCTCTGGCCACCCAGTTCTGAAAGCAGCGCAGAAGTAAGGGTGGCAATATCGTGACCCTGTCTAAAATAACCCCTTGTGACACACTCTCTCTCACACACACACACACACACACACACACACACACACACACACACAGCTCCCTTTTGGGTCAGGACCCTCAATTTGAGAAACGCTGGTCTTCCCCCGTGAAATCTGTATAGTATAGGATAAAAGCACACAAAAGACCAGATTTCACGGAGGAAGACCAGATTTCATGGTCCATGACGCGTTTTTCATGTCTGTGAATTTGGTAGGGCCCTATCTATAGTGAAGGATTTTCTGGAAGCTTGAAGCAATCCTTGGGTTCAGGGACCATCACTGGTGTCCATCCTTGCACAAATGAGGGTGTGGTATAGTTGGGAGAAAGCTTCTTGCATCCTTTTAATCCCGTCCGGCGCACACTCAGGTCCAGATATTATTGAGCCCTGAATGACGGGAACCATATTTACTGAAAGTTCCGCAAAATATTTGTACCAGATCATGAAAATATATAAACCAGATGATTTTAGCAGATCAAGCCATAGCCTCATTAAGGGTCATCTATTAGTTACTTTTTTAGGCTATTCTGGTATAAAGAATGTTCAGCGCACTCATGATCTGCTACTAAGAAAAGTAAATGAACTTTTCTAATGGACCAGAATACATGGGAGGATTCATGTATAAACTATATAAATAATAGACTTTCCTTTAATTTTTCAACTTATGTTTTCTATAGACGCATAGTATCCATTGGTTTCTGTGTCATCCTGAGTTAAGGTTCTCTGAACATTTTCCGCCCAAATATTATTTGTAATAGTAGCATCTGCATATAACTTGCTTATCATTGTTTCCATCACAGACTTGAATTTCAAGAAGTACGTAACCTCAGTCATCAATATTTTGCAGTCAGTACTGCTAGGCAAGGCGATGGATTTTACTTTTGTGGTGTTGGTTTATCTGTAAAGTGTGTATTCAGCCATTTTCAAGTGAAAGGATTACAAAAGAGCTAGTGGTTTCAGGTGTATTTTTGGGCAATCACTTTAAAAACAGCCTCCTAATTCAGAACCCCCCCACTCCATATTACAGATCAGTGCAGTGCTTCCCATTTTATTTTTGTGGAAACTCCCCCATTGGTGGGTGCCTCTTCCCGCTAATGTAGCTTTGTTTGTGTTTTTGTTCTCTCTCCCTTCCTCCCCTGTTGGTTTCCTATTGTTAGGCAGCCCGTGCTCCTGGAGTAGGCCGAGCTGTGTATTGAAGCAACAAAGTGAAGGTTATTTTGCAGGCTGCTTTCTTGTAGCCATGTACAGATGAACTGCTCTCACGTTCTTCTGAGCTGGAGGGGAAAGAAGGACGTTTTTCAGGGAGTTGTTCGCAACAGCAGTAGTATGTTTGCAGTGGGAAAGATTGGTGGTTGTGCAGCTTTCTTTGCCCTCTTTCCTTATGGGCCACTCTTCCCATCATCCATCAGGTAGGGAAATAATGTACTAGTGCTTTGGGAATTTGGAGGAGGTGATGTTCTACAAGTATTTGAGTGGTTGGAGATTCATCCTTGGGAAAAGTAGACATTTTGTATGTGCACTACGCCTTCCAAGAGAAGCTGCATGTTCACAATGGGTCAAAGAGCAGCTTTATGAATTGTATGGAGAATGCAGGTACTAAGGAAATGTCCAGATGTGCTAAAGGAGCTGTTACAGTCTGTTACAATTCATTGTATACTAAGAAGTCGAGTTCATGGCAGTGAAACAATGGCTACAGAAAATGTGGTGTTCTCCACACAAAAATATTCAAGTATTACTGAGGACGTAACCAAACTGAACAGTTTGTATGTTAGAAGTTAAATCAGGAACGTACATGATTGTGAGACGTGAAGTTTTATCTGTCTTCCAATACTTGTTGTTGGCTTTAGGTATTATATTCTTGCTATTTATGCAAACGTGAGGTATTTTGAAGATGCCATGTATAAATGCACGCATCTCCTTTGACTTTCCTTTCCAGTCCCATTCATTTTTTTCCTTTTCACTCCATAGTTCTTGCTGACAATCTGAAGTCTAACCCAGGAATTAAATGGCAATACTTTAGCTCAGAAGAAGGCATTTTTACTGTGTTTCCAGCACACAAGTTCCGTTGTAAGGGAAGTTACGAACACCGTAGCAGGTATGATTTTATTCTTTTTGTGTTCAGATGGAACCAAGTGCTAAAACTATATTCTCAAAATATTGTTTTCTATCCAGCATCATGTTTTTCTAAAAAATCCTCATGAATGTTGAATCTTTAGGTTGTTCTAAAAATCAGCAAATCAAACTTTCGGTAGAGATTTTACTTGGAAAGACAAAATAAGGTTACCCCTAGACACACTCACCTCTCCCTAGCTTCAGCTTAATAACCTTAACAGCCAGGAAACATTTGTAAGTAATGCCTCAGCCTGCTAACATTTCATAGATGGTAGAGAAACGCAGAAGATGGTAAAAAAATCAGTTCTTCATTTTCTGCTAGGAAACGTACTTGAAACTGACAGGGGAGGCTCTGTTTTTTGTCACCCCAAGCACAGCAGTCAGACGGCCTTTGGCAGCACGCCTGCAGGCAGTCCGCTGGTCACACGGATTCGGCGGCATTTCTATGGGTGATCTGCCGCCATTCTTTGCCTTCGGGTTACCCTCCACCAAATTACTGCCGAAGCCGCGGGACCGGCAGACCTCCCGCAGGCATGTCGCTGAAGGCTGCCTGACTGCCACCCTCATGGCAACTGGCACGCTGCCCCCCGCAGCTTGCCGCCCCAGGCACACGCTTGCTATGCTGGTGCCTGGAGCCTTCCCTGGAAATTGAACAATAAACTAGGGAATAAGTGGTTGGATGATTCAGATAGCCATGCTAATAATCTGTTTATGATGTAACCCTGTTGGAAAGTAGTTTCAGTACAATTTTTTTCCTCCCTGGGCTCTCGTGCCCTTCACTATATGCACTTAGCACCAATGCATAGAGCAACCTGGTGAGAGGTTGTAATATGAAGTTATACCTACAACTGAATTTCACATCTGCCATTTTGAAATGTATACTCCTTTGCAGTGCTGTAATGCAGAGTTACTGGGCCTGATCTTGCAATTGTTTCTCGGAAGGAACTCCCCACTGATTGCAGTGGGAAGTTCTGCCTGTCTGGAGACTGCAGGATTGAGGCCTACTTCCCTTCTGTAGAAAGGCCTCTGAATTCTCTTAGTTACATTTTTTTAAAATGCATTGTTAACATTAGAAGTAATGGACTACTTAGGAAGGCCTTACAGCTTTGTAATTTGCTTGCCAGCATAAGAAGGCACCTCGTGGTGGTCTTTTGAGAAAATCTAGTCGCCTTTGACTCTCTTCTTGTATATTAGCTGACCTTGCTGGATAATGAATCTTACTGAGGAGGTATTAGTTCATACAGGAATATTTCCATATAAGAGAGAGATGATCATAGAGGCTGAAAAATGTGTTTTGCTTATCTGTCAAAATTGAGCAATTTAATCTAATATGTAAGTGTTCACCCCATAGTCATCATGTATGATCTGAGTGGCTGGGCTTGTTAGAACATATTGTGGTCTAAGAAGAGTGTGGTGTAAAGATTGAGAGCCAAGAATAATTGAGTTCTAATCTCAGATCTGACAAAGACTTCCTCTGACCTTGTGCAAATTACTCAATCTCTGCTTCAATTTCTCCATAAGTAAATTAGAAATATTTTTACCAGTATTTACCTGAGAGAGTTTCTTGGATGAACTAGTTAACCTTTAAGTGCTTTGAAGATCAGAAGTACTATGTAAATGATAGGTATGAATACCGCTGTAGAGCTGCAGCCTATTCTATAATTAAGAACTGGTTTGTGCCAGCTGTTTATTTCAATGCCTTTTCTAAAATATTCTGCATTTCCTCTAATAAGACTTCTGTGGGTGATTTTGATGTACTAAAAATTAGATCCCAAAACTCATGCTTAAAGTCAAGTAGTTTTAGGTCTACGCTAACAGGGAAAAGGGTTCTGTTGTTTTTACTTCTTATTCAAGATCCTTCTAATTTGTTCCAGCTTTGAGACCCTGAAAAGAGATCTTTGGTAAATCTTTCTCACATACCTCACGGTATCAAACTATATCTGAACATTTCACCAAGTAGTTTGATGTTGGCAAACATACACACAAAAACACTAAGTGCCTTTAGCAGACTTTGACAAATTTTGATAATCCAGTTTAAAAATGCATAGATAAGAAGGGCTTGTGGAGCATGATCTATGTGCATTACATTCCAATGCATTCATAGAAAAGCCTTTCCTGGCAGGAGCCTTATTCTCACTGTGTTAAACCAAACCTACTGTGCTAACGCAATTATACACAGCTTGCACAGATTTTTACTTGTCATGTAACCAGCAAACATCCAGTATTGTATTTATCTCTCCATATGGTAAAGATTGACTGCATCAAGCGTTCATCATGAGGCAGCAGAGAATCCTGTGGCACCTTATAGACTAACAGACGTTTTGGAGCATGAGCTTTCGTGGGTGAATACTCTCTTCGTCAGATGCATGATGAAGTTACTCATGAGGCAGTTACTCCTTGTCACTCTTACTCATTCTGTTTCCAAAATCTTTGTGCTGTGTGTGCTGAGATAGTTACAGACAGTTTCCCTGAACACTGTCACCGCTGATGCTTTAACAAAACAGGTCATTCACTGCAAGTTGCTGGTTGATAACTAAGGCCGAATGTTCCAAAATTAGGGCCTAAAATTGGGCACCTACATAAGCAGACACCCAAATAAGAGACCTGATTATTAGTGGTGCTGAGTACCCCCAACTCTTATTAGAGTCAGTGGGAGGTGAGCATTCAGCATCTCTGAAGAGCAACCCTTTTTAGTTAAGTGCCTTAATCAGGATTTAAGTGCCTAATCTGCAGGTACTTACACTTGACTATTTGGTCTAAATATTCTAGCCACTGTGTCAGTTGTGTGGATCATTCTATAGTATCTGGAATCTTCTTTTAATCAGTTATTGTGCAGGGCACTTGTTCAGACTGTGTCACTGAGTTAATACACTTCTACAAAAATTACAGGTTGTAGAACTTCTGGACGTCATCTGCCAAAACAGTCACTGTGTGGCCTTGTTATTGTCCTTCCTCTTCCCTGTCATTTGTCAAATTAGGCTCCAATCATGCAAACACTTTTATGTGCAAACTTCACTTGACTCGCATGAATCATCCCTTTGACTTCAGTGGAATTACTCAAAGGCCTGAAGTAAAAAGTAAGTGGTTGCAGGATTTGGACTTTAGATTGTAAACTCTTCGGGGCACGGACCTTATCTCGCTGTCTTTGTGAACCCTGCTACCTGACTAATGCTTCCTAGCCCTGCAACACTACTCGTAAACTCATTAGGTTAAGTTTTCAAGGTATTCTTTGCTAATGTAAAATTTCATGAAGCCAAGCAATTATTCCTTTTATTTTCAATTGTATACTACTATGGAAACTGTGAGCTGAGAGGTCATCATGATGTCCATATGTTTGTGTCATTTCAGACCTGTCTATGTCTCTACGGTTAGACCCCAGTCTAAGCACATAGTTATCATTGTGGACCATGGGGCTTCAGTCACAGAGACACAACTTCAAATCGCCAAAGATGCAGCTCAGGTTATTCTGAGCTCTATAGATGAACATGATAAGGTGAGTTTGCACTAAGCCACTAGTGTGTCTTTCCTTAGTTTTAACCATCCTGGGGGGGAGGAGGGAGGGGATTGTTTACATTTATCTAAAACAAAATCATATTTCTGAGTTATTTATCTGTAATGCTTTCAACTTTTTAGGAAACATTTTGTAACCATTTTGTAATAGGAAGCATTATGAATACAGTGGATTAGGTACAAGACCAGATGTTAGGAGAGCCGTGTACTAATCCCAACTCTACCATTTGGCACCCTAAGTGGCCTTAGGCAAATCATTTAACCTCTGAGACCATTTTCCAGGCTGTGAAATGAAGATAATTTACTTCACTACCTTACGAGGATGGTGTGAAACATAATTAACGTCTGCAAAGCTGCTAGAGAGTTTAGATAAGAGAAGAGGAAGGCTAAAGCTCAGGGGCTGGGTTCCATTTTGCAGCTATGTTGCAGACATTCTGCACGACATTGGGGTCACTTTACCTTTCTCTGCCCTAATTTTCTTCATCTGTAACATAGGAATAAGACTTAATGCACGGAAAGAGTTTTAAAATCCTATAGTAGAAGGTACTATGGTTCCAATTCAGCATAATACTCAAGTATGTGCTTAAAGTTAAGCATGTGCTTAACTGTTTTGCTGAATCAGGGGCTATATGAAGGAGAAACATTTATTATAAGTTAAAACAACACTTTTATTATTTATGGCAGTAACTTGGTAATTTTGAAATCTGTTTTACAGGCACACATTTACTGCTGTTGCAGTATGCAGCGGTGTTCTTATTCTGTCACTACTTTTGCATCAGTCATAGCTCATAATAAAGTATGCCACTTCTTTCATAAAGTGTATTTTACTGATACATTTAATAGTGCAAGGATTATCACTGCTTTCTTTAATTTATCCATAGGATAAAAAGTGGTGGTGAATTTGGCTTACTTTCAATAAAATAGTAAAAGTACAGTAAGTTAGTATAGAACTCATTATGTTTACCTATGGAAATTTCCTAGTTTTTTTCCACAAGCACTCCATTTTTCTGTAGGCACTGGAGATTTATTGAAAATGCTCTCTGCAGATTTGAGGTTGAGATATCTGTAGCTTGCTTAGAATTTTTTGCCTGTGAGAGTAGGGTAACTATTATGTGTGAGAAGAATGAAGCCGATTTCATCTGAAAAAAAAAAGGCCAGAGTCTCTCTTTACCTTAATCAGCATAAATATAATCCTTTTCAAATGTGTGATGGATTTATGCCTCAAGCATTTTATTTTTTAACAATTGGTTTTAAATCCACAGAAACTCATCTGTTGGCTTATCATTGTGTGTGCTATATCAGTACATAAAGAATTATAAATAGTAAAATAATCCAATATATTTTCTTCTCTTTTAAGATCTCAGTGCTAACCGTGGCAGACACAGTAAGAACCTGCTCACTGGATCAGTGCTATAAGACATTTTTGTCTCCTGCCACTAGTGAGACAAAAAGGAAGATGTCCACCTTCGTTAGCAGTATAAAGTCATCCGACAACCCTACCCAGCATGCAGTGGGATTTCAAAAGGCTTTTCAATTAATACGAAATACTAACAATGGCACAAAACTGCAAGGAAGTAAGTCTGTTTTTATACAATCCTTTATATTATTTTTTTTAAGTTTACATATTTCTTTTTTTTGTCTAAATTGCTCACATTGACAGGAGCCTGGGCAGGGCAGTGTGTTATTAAAAGTATTTACCATGTCGATCAAATAGCATATACTGTATTTTAAATCCACTTACTTAGTGGTTGCTGAAATTGATCATTACATTTCATTTGCTTCTTCCACTCACTGTCCTTTACCTCCCTTATTACCTGTAATATGTAATTATGGGGATGAGTTGCCAGATCTTTGAATTATTTCCCAGATGTAGATCCTTTTTAATGGTAATCATTAGCACAGCAAACTTCTTTCACTGTCAGGTAAAATTCCCATTTCCACAGATGTGCTCTGGCTATGTAAAATCCTTGGGAACGTATTAATATTTCTAATTAAAAAAACCCATTCACAGAGAACAACCACTGTGCCTGAAATATATGATATTTATATGTATATGTGAGGGAGGCCTAACTGTTTTCTCACTCATCAAAGAAAATCTGCTTGAATTTTTGTGTGTAAAGACATGTAGAGTTACTCATATCGAGTCCCATGCTTTCTATTTGACTTCAAAAATAAATACACAGTAGCCAAACTAACAAAGATGTCTGGGAGAAGGTAAAGTGGGTGGCAGATTCTACTGCCCATAAGGCTTTTTTTTTTCCCCTAAAGGAGGGGTGGGAGTTAAGACTTACGTTCTCTAGTAACTGATGGCATTCAAATTGAGTACACCTCTACCCCAATATAATGCTGTCCTCGGGAGCCAAAAAATCCTACCACGGTCTAGAGAAAATTGCATTATATCAAACTTGCTTTGATCTGCCAGAGTGCGCAGCCCCGCCCTCCTGGAGCACTGCTTTACCACGTTATATCGAAATTCGTATTATACTGGGTCGTGTTATGTCAGGGTAGAGGTGTATTTTTTCCATCAAGCACTGTCACATTTTCTCAGCCATTTCCACATTCTCAGTGCAGGTGGAGAAACTAGACTAATTTGGGGGTTTGGTTAGTTTGATTTTGGATGAACATTGAGGGCTCTTTCCAGATCCTTTTCAAGTGAATGGGAGTCTTCCCATTGTTTCAAATGGGCTTTGGATAGACCCTTAACTGAAACTTACTATTAAGAAAGCAATAACACACATCCAAAGAGCCTAGCGCTCGATGCAGAGCAATGAGTGAACTGTGCTCCCATTTCACTTTGTACTCCTCTAGATTGTTAAGCACTGGGATCTGTTGAGCTCTAGGCCTAACATAGCTGAGGCTATCTTGTATTTATGTCTAGTTCGGCTCAAACATAGGTTTTGTCAAGGGCAGGCTTTTAACTTCTGGCAAAGTGAGGGAAGTGTAGCAGCCTGCTGGTGATAAATCTAATGCAGCTGAAGTTGGCTGGAGTAAGTCTTGCTTAGTTATTTCCAAGAACGTTGGCTATAGATGCTTGCTCATGTATGTAGCATTCCATGTGTACTGGGAATAGAAGATACTGGCATATTCTGCCGTGTGAAAATACACGGATTTATTTCAGTTTCATGCATAATACTTGTTATATTTTAGGCACTGGTACATAAGGACACATTATTTGAAGCTCAAAGTTCTGTGCACATTCTCTCCTTTTAAGGCTATGTGTGAGAACAAAAGAATCTTTAAGGTTTATAATGTGTACAACAAACCTGAGAGCCTGAGTGGCAGGACACAGTGATTCTGAGAAGAGGATGTGTGATGCACTTCCATTTTCTTGTAAACAATCTTCTTGTTTATTTTTTGTTTCTGGTGCAAAAAGAAACAAGACAATATTATTCTTTTTTTACTGTGAATTTTTAATGTCCTGTTTCCTAAAAGAATCTGCAGGCGTGTCAGAGAAACCATTCACAGGCAGAAAAGTAAATTAATAACGGGAAAAAGCAGAGGCATTCTTGGGTGTAAGATAAGAATTATACTGAAAAGATGGACGTTTCTGCGTTCCCCAGCCTTCTGCCAATATTTATTATATTAGTGTCACCAGCAGCTCAGTAATTATTTTACATTCATGTGGTGCCTTTAATCCCAAAGTATTGTAAAGTGCTTTGGAAACGGTATATATACACCACAGCACAGAACTCCTGTAGCTTCTGGATTTACAGGATGCACCTGGTGGACGAGTAATGCACAGCCTGCTCCACAAGTGGAGAAAATTTAAAGACTGGGCTCTTGGGAGAGTTAAGGGCTTTGTATTGTAAAATTTTTGTTTGTTTTTTCCCCAGTGCTGTTGTAGGAAGGAGAATGTGGTTCATTAACTGTAAAGGAGAACTGGCTAATAATTATCATAAAACCTTTCCTGGAAATAAGAGGCTACTCCTGGAGGGGTGTTTTTTTTAAAACCAGATTAGATTTAAAAGCTGTCTCTAGTTAAAGGGTGGGGGTGAGGGGAAGGGGGAAATAAAAAAGGAAAGGAAAATAGAAGTTTCAGATGCTTTTTGCATCAAAAAACTCTTTTGATTTAAATTGTTTTCAAGCCGTTAGTTCAGAACACATAAAACAGCGAACTGGTGTTCAAATTTTTTTTTTTAAAATCAGTCGGGCAAGACTTGACATTTCCACCAGCGCATGTAAATTCAGAGGTAAGCTAGCCGTTTTTCAGTAATATGCTCCAGTGTGCTTTGGTGCTGTAGGACCAACGTATGATCCCTAATTGATGCATAAGATGCTTTAAATGCTGAGGTTTAAGATGGAGCATAAGCATTGATTTGAATTTCCTTGAGGCTTTGAGGCAGGCCATTAACATAAAACATTCTTTACAGCTTGAAAAATATGTTGATATGTGTTCAGTCTAAGTAGGGCAAAATGACTAAGGCCAGGTCTACACTGCGACTTTAAATCGGTTTAATGGCCGATATACCGATTTAACGCTGTATCCGTTCACACGACGTCGTCATTAATATCGAGTTAAACGGCTCCTTAAATCGATTTCGGAACTCCTCCCAAACGAGAGGAGTAGCGCTAAATTCGATAGTGATAACTCGGATTAGGGTTCATGTGGACGGAAATCGACGTTATTGGCCTCCGGGCGGCATCCCAGAGTGCAGCACTGACCGCTCTGGACAGCAATCTGAACTCGGATGCAGCGGGCAGGTAAACAGGAAAAGCCCCGCGAACTTTTGAATTACATTTCCTGCTTGTCCAGCGTGGAGCTCTGATCAGCACGGCTGGCGATGCAGTTTGAAATCGAAAAAGAGCTCCAGCATAGACCGTACGGGAGATACTAGGTCTGATCGCTGTATGGGGAGACAAATCTGTTGTATCCAGCTCCGTTACAGAACACGAAATGCCAAAGCGTTTGAATAAAAAACTCCAGGATACACAGCGCTGCGTGACAAGCGTAACGGGAAGCCAGAGACTCAAATGGACGCTCATGAAGGGAGGGAGGGGGTACTGAGGACTCCAGCTATCCCACAGTCCACAGCAGTCTCTGAAAATTATTTGCATTCTTGGCTGAGCTCCCAATGTCTGTAGGTTCAAACACAGTGTCTGGCGTGGTTCAGGGAACAGCTCCTCAGTTTATTTCCCCCCACCACCACGTGAAAAAAAAAAGGGAAAGATTGCTGTGCTATGGCGTTTGCTCAATGCACTCCGCGAAAAAGGCGCCAAAGGGTTGTCTGCTGCCTTCACAAAGGGAGGGGTGAGGCTGTACCCAGCACCACCCGGGGCAGTGTTTTCTGCCCCATCAGGCACTGTGCTCTCAACACGGAAGTGGGAACTATGGGATAGCTGAGGAACAGCTACCCACAGTGCACCGCTCCTGAAATCGATGGTAGCTTTGGACCATGGACGCAAACAATCGATTTCGGGATCCCACTGTGGACGCGCTAAACCGATTTTATTAGATCTGTTTTGTAATATCGGTTTAAGCTAATTCAAAATAATCGTGCAGTGTAGACGTACCCTTAGTGATGAATGGTAAGTATGTGTCATGTCTTATTCTTCAAACATTATACTACCTGTAACATATAATGTTGCATTTCCATAGTGCCTTCCATCCTTTAGGATCCCAAAGATCAGGTGGTGGTGGTGGTGGTGTTCATTTATTATTGTATTACCATACTACATAGGAGCCCTGGTCATGGATCCCATTGTTTTAGGACCTGTACAAACACGTAAGACATGGTTAAATTCTGACTGCTTGAGCATTGGAGGGGGTGAGGGCGTAAGAATATTTTTCCCCCACATTACCATTGTACACCCCTTCACTTAGGCAGCCAGAATGCCGACATAGACGTCATCTCAAGTTAGTGCGACCAGAGACATTTCACCCCAAAATGGGGTCGTATTGGGAATTGGTGGGAGACATGGTGGGTGATCACAGACAGGTGGTGGCCAAAGTACAAACGGAGGTGTAAGAGTTACTTTTACAGACAGCTGCTGACAACTGCCACTAGTGCAGTAACCCTCCACACAACTCCTGCGTTAGCTAGAAAGCCACCAAGAGCTCTTTAAATATAGGAATCACTCAAGTGGATCCATCCCTGGAATGAGACATAGCAGACATTTCACTATTTAGCAGTGTAGGACAAAAAGTGAAGAATACTCCAACCAGGCAAAATGACATGGAGACCTAAGCTAGGCAAAATGTAATTACCTATAGGGAAATTGTATTATTGGGAGCTAACACCCCAACTCCTTCCACAGGACCTTGAGTAACTACATGCACCTTAGGTCTCAGCTAAGAGAAGGCTCAGGGCTGCCCCTGTGGGATGAAGATATCCCTCTCAAGGGAGAAGTGTCACTATATTGAATCACCAGAAGAACTTTCTGCAGGGCCCTGTGTTTCTTGAATGTTTCCCTTCCATGTTCTGACCAGGACAGAACTTGTTTAGCCCAAGAAATCTGGTGAGGTCACAGCCTGGACTAGAAAATTATAAGTGTATTAGAATGTGTGAGCTGAAACTCGTGAATCTTTGTTAGCTGAAACTGTGGGAACTGAAAGTACATTGGGAATTATAAAGGCCTTCACAACCACACAGTGAGTGTTTTTATCCATTTCATCCACTCTTTTATAAGTAAAGTTGTTGATAACTTCACCTTTATCTTCTTTTACTGACATAAGGATTTTTACTGCATTGCTGAATGTCTCAAGTAAATTGGAATCTAATATACTGTCTGCCATATTTCTGATTAGATACAGATATGGTCATAATTTACCTGTCAGCTGGGATTACATCAAAAGATGCTTCAGGTGATGATAAAAAGACTACTCTCCGTGTCATCAATGAAGAAAATAGTTTCCTCAATAACTCAGTAATGATTCTCACTTATGCACTCATGAACGGTAAGAAATGTGTGCCAAATTTCTAGTAACCCAGTACAGTGTTATTCTGTGTCTGTTTGAAAGGGTCAAAAGTGAGTTTTGGCCCTTAGAATCCAGAGGTCATTACCCAGATTATAACAGTTTCCTGTTTGGGGCATAAAACTACTTAGCCATATGTTTGCAAACCGAAATTCAAATGATCTGATTTATATATGTTGCCTGAAATGCCGAATGCCAAACACCATGGGGCAAATTCAATACATGGTATAACTGTAGACTTTGCTGGAGCCTCACGCTCTGACACCAAGACTGAATTTGGAAGAGTTTCCCTATTAAGGCCCCAATTCAGCAAACATTTAAGCATATGTTTAGCTCCTGTTGATATCAATGGGATTTAAGTCTGAGCTTGAAGTCAGGCATGTGCTTAAGTGCTTTGCTGAACTGAGTCTTAAGTCAAGAATAAAGTTAACTGTACACACACTGACACAGTGGAATCATAGTCCTTTTTTCAAAATTACCTGTAGCACAGAAAGCAGTAGACTGTGTTATTAACATGGGTTGCGCACACACCCCATCAAGGGAAGCTTATACTTGGCCTGTGCATGCAACCCACACTAACACACTGTATGGCTGTGTAGCTGTTCAAATTCCCATTTGGGTCCCCACTTTGTTAGGTCATCTGCAGGGACTGAATCCTGGCACATCTGTATCTAAAAGCATGAGACTCTGTTGCTTGAGCTAAAGGACAAGGTCTATTAACTCCAAGGCTGCATAGCAGATTCATAAATCTCTACATGGACTAGCCACTGGCAGGAGACAATGGGTTACACAAAGCTCTCTGTTTAAAAAAAAAAAAAAAGGGGGGGGGGGGCGTAAAAAATATCTAAATAGTGACGTGGAGCAGCCATCTTGAGTTTCTGTACAGTAGAAGATTATCTGAGTGGACATCTTTAAATCCTACAGTGACTGATTATACCTGCATTATAATTCACCCAACCAGTCACTAAACAGTACTCCAGACTTCCTCTTAAATAGGCATTCACCATGTTCAGACTAACCGCATGAGCTGGCAACACAAAATACATACTGTACTGTAGTTTTAATTTGGAGTAAGATGTAGGAGACTCAACTGAAAATAAATTTCTTTCTCCTCCCTTATCCTGGCAATATGTCTTTTTCAGAGGGAGTGACAGGCTTAAAAGAACTGGCATTTCTCCGAGATCTGGCAGAACAGAACTCGGTGAAGTATGGAGTGCCTGATCGAACTGCCTTACCTGTGATCAAGGGGAGTATGATGGTCTTGAACCAGCTCAGTAACTTGGAAACCACAGTGGGTCGATTTTATACAAACCTCCCCAACCGAATGATTGATGAGGCCGTCTTCAGTCTGCCTTTCTCAGATGAAATGGGAGACGGTAAGTGCTTAGAAAATCTTAACTGGAGCAGGTAAAAAGAGAGCTTAGGCTTCTGCCTGCCCGCCCAACTCCAGGTTTCTAGCCAACAGATAAGGTGATGCTTTTAGGTTTGTCCCTAAGGGATGTGTAAAATTAAGTCCTTCACGCGGGGATTACATGTAAAGTTTTACACCCACCGGGGCTTGTTTATGGAAAGTGTGGGTAATGTGACATTTAATGGATGGAGGCTGAAGGGTGAAATGGACTCTCACGGGCATACTTACAATTTGGATTTGTGTAGGAAACTCCTCTGGGCTTGTGGGAGCATGGGTCCAGGCTGAAATGGCAGCCACGGCCGCTCCTGCACTCCAGTTGGCCCATTCAGCGCTGGCGTTGCCCTCTAAGCAGACCACGGGTGCATAGGACAGCATAATGGAGGAGGTGGCATTCCTATCAGATGCCAAAAACCCCCTTCCTTCCTCAGATACTGGAGCCATGACCACAACTTCATGAGGGGTTGTTCCTGCTGGCTGTTTCCTTCTTCTTTTCCTTCCTTCCTTCCCCCCTAGTAGCTGAGGTATGGAGCAGCATCTCACCAAACAGCTTAGCAGCTGCTTTGGACTCTTTACCCCACACCTTCCCAGGTTTGGAAGAGCAGGACTCCAGGAGGTTCCAGCAGTCATACTGTGGTAGGGAAGGACCCAGCATTTCAGGTGGAACTGCTAAATATTTGACCAGATTGCCTGTTCTGATTAAGCCGTGCTCAAAAAAGACGTAGGAATGTGATTATCCTCAGCACAAGACAGAGCCGCCTGAAGCGTGGCATGAATGGTCATTCTGGAAGCCAGGGATCAGCAGCAACATCCTGGTTATTACACCATGTTTGCCTGGGGGCCAGGAGGAGGATGGAATCGGAGTCCCTGATGGCTCTACATCAGTGGAGTGTTTCCCCCAATACGTTGCCCAGATCCACCAGTTACAGACCACTTTGTGCTGATCTTTCGCAGTTGTGGACGTGAATCTGACCTGTTACTTAAACCCTGTATAAACCATAATGTTCACACGTTTTATTTTACTTGGTTGCAACAGAGAGATCAGATGGGACAATGCAGAAGATAAGGGGATGATGTCATGTGTAAATGTTTGCCTAGGACTTCAGGAAACATGGAGCCAGTCCCGCACAGAGCCCTCATAAAAAGTGCATGGGGATGCAAAGTGTTCCACATGTGGCCCCTTTCACATGTTTATGGGAGGAGTTGGGACTTCGAGGGTCTTTAATATATAGGCTCTTGCACTGGCATGAATGTCACTGTGAGACAGAGTACTATAAAGCAATGCTTCTCTGCCTCCGCATGTGTCTGTAAAGTGAGGAGAAAAAAACCCTCCTTTATAGGGGAGTTGGGAATGGCATTAGTGTTTTCCCAGTGCTTTGAAGATTTAAGGTGCTATGTAATTACTAACTATTAGAGTTAATAAGCTTAACTCCTGCATTTCTCTGGACATTGCTTTCCATTTTCTCGTGTGTGATGTTATGGAGGAGGGATTAAGGAGTATGGCTCAGCAGGGTTTCCAGATCTTGAAGGCAGGTTGTCCTTAGTTGCCACCTGATCAGAGTGACTCTTGAGAGTCTGAAGTCCTCTGTATGTTCTGAGATTGCTCCTGGACGTGCTTCTTTCATGCAGAATGATAGCCTAGTTTTCCCTTTTCTCATCACTCTGCGTGATGCATTGCCACTCATCTCTCACACATCCACATCCAAGCATAGTGGATAAGTTGTACACGTACAATTGAATAGATTTGGCTTACATAATTAGGATTGTGCATGAGTTTTTTTTTATTTATTTTTTTTAAAAACCTCATTTATGGAGATGAATTTGATATCTGCTTTATATTAAAGGGGTGAGTGAGTTTCCATATGGCCATGACACAGAGAGTAAGACAGTAATGGACTGCTACATTTTTACCTCAGGCATTGAGAAGTTTCTAAAAATCATTGTAATGCTTTTGGTTATAATACCCAGTACAATGGCTGTGTTGGGATTTAGTTAAGAAGAAGAGGCTAACATACTGCATATATAATCAGATGAGCAAAATTCATCCAAATTGATATTTTACAAGAAAGATTTTTTATTCTTGTTAATATTTTTATAGCTGCATGGGGGGAAAAGTAAAAATGCAAACCTTAAGAAAAATACAAAAAAGAAAAAAAAAAAGAGAATTTAGGTCCATTTTATATTAATTCACATTCTTGTCTCTAAGGCATCTAACTCTGCCGATGAAGGAACAAAATGTAAAATGCACTGTGTGTTTTAATAACTCATGGTATATTCAGTGTACCATCTTAACTCACCACCAGAAAGGTAAAAAGTGGCTAATATGAGGATGGGGGAAGGGAATACAACTGTTGTAGCATAATTCACTTACTTCCTAAACCTCCCCTTCTCAGCCTTCCATCCTGTCGCCAAGCTCCGACTCCCACATTTCTACTGTTAATTGCTAGCAGCAGTTCTATATTCTGACTTTAGAAGTGCTGTCAGTAAGAGATGTCAAAGCTGGTAGAGCTTCTGTTATCTTTAATGCTGTTATTTAATCATGAGCTTCAAGCATTACCATTGTTTGACATCTATCACTGAAAGCATTTCTTGAATCAGATGATCACAGTGCTACTACTGATACTTCACTGGGTTTCCATGTCACATTGTCCTAGGGAAACAATTGCATAGAATGGGTTAAAACTGCCGAAGCTTTTACCAAGCTTCGAATTATACGTATTCAACTTGAATTGAATATTGAATTATATATACAACTTCTTGGAACTGTGAATTACGAAGGGAAGGCTACATATGGAGCTGATCCAACATCCACTGAAACCTGTGGGAGTCTTTTGACTTCATTTGAGAGTTTAATCGGGGCCTACTTGCTAAGTCTTTAATTTTAGCTTTTGAAAATACTCCTACGTGGTACAGCAGCAACTTTTTGAAAATTGAATATGCTGGATGGAAGGCTGTTTTTGTCACTTGGTTATACAAGTTAACGTCCCCTCTTTTCTATATAGCATAGAACTGGTGAAGAACACACTTTGTATTAATTAACTGGTAAGTTCATTATTGCTAATGGTTTCTGTGCTCTGCCTTTTATCTCAAGGTCTGATAATAACTGTAAGTAAACCTTGTTACTTTGGAAACATGCTGCTTGGGATTGTGGGAGTGGATGTTAACCTGGCATATATCTTGGAGGATGTCACCTATTATCAAGATTCTTTGGCTTCCTACACATTTCTCATAGACAATAAAGGTGATTTTTGGTTCAGATACATAAATGCATTATCTTCCTGTTTGGTGAAATTAGACTGTAGAAAACCAACTCCTTATTCTGCTCCTTATTTGTAAGTAGAATGATAAAGTGAACAGTGCTGTTTATCAACAGATTGTGTGTCAGTTGTTTAAGTAGTTCTGTCTAACAGTGATTGTTGGACAGATAGGGTATATAAGCAGATTTATGGTTTGCTTTTATTATAAAGGAGTGTTAATATAAAAATGTTGCTATGAAATAGATAGTTTTCACAATTGTAAGCCAGAAAGCCAAAACTGTAGCTTTTGCAAGTAAATTTGTTTATATTATAAGCTTTTTCACTTTTTATGCCGTGATCATTTTAGTCATTTTTTGTTTGAGTTAATTTACCAAGTTCTTAAAATTCTTTTGTCACTAAACTGCTTTATGATGTGATGGTATGGTTACTGTTAGGGTAGTTTCTTAAGTAAATTGGAGGACTTTTATACATGTAGTCAGTATATATGTTTTTATGTTCTCTTTCTGCTTTTACTGTACCAACACTTGTACTAAACACATTTTTTGTTCTTTTTAGGGTATACTCTTATGCATCCATCCCTTACAAGGCCTTATTTGCTGTCTGAACCACCACTTCACACTGACATCATACATTACGAGAACATTCCAAAATTTGAATTGGTTCGGCAGAACATCCTTAGGTAAGGAAGAACAGAGACTCAGGTCATAGCTTGCTAAGATCAATGATTCACAGGACTCAGAAGTGTTTGTACAAAACCCTTTAATAGGAGCTACTTTATAGAATTATAATTACTGTGTTTAATATTTCTATTGCAGTAGTACCCAGAGTTCCCTGCTGGGATCGAGGACCTATTCTCTTGCCAATGCAGGACTGTGTTTTCTACCACATTATCCATTCTGTCCTTAAATGTGCCAAGCGATAGTTTCCAGAGCTTCCTTTGGGAGACTCTTCTAATCTAATAGTAGAGCTGATTGTCAGGAAGTTTTCCTTGATATTCAGTCTAGATTTTCCTTCCTATATTTCAGACAGTAATTCCTAGTTAACACTCTCGATAACTACTCTCACTCCATGGGGTTCAAATAAGTAATCAAATTACTGTATACGTATCTGCTACTTGAAATTTTTCCTCAATCCTTCCAGCCCCTATCCTCCTCCGTGGAAATTTTTGCAGTTCTTTTCTGAACATTCTCCAGCTTTTAGATCTTTTTCAGTGTTTCACGTGTGGTTAGGCAGGCTATTTGTCCGGTTTTAAGCCGGACAGTCCTCTTTTTCTATGGTTCCCCATCTGGTATTGGTCACGGATGGGCGATACTATTTTGAAGAGTGCTCTACTCTGCCCCCACCAGCTTGACGTCCTATGCACTGTGCACGTGATGTCACACTGATGGGGCTCAAAGCAGCGCACTCTTCAAAATGGCATCCATGCAGTCATACCAGTGGGATCATGGTGGCACATTCTTCAAAATGGTGTCCTCCATGCAGCGTGACTTCACACACACAATGCATGCAAGGTCACACTGGCAGGCGTGGGCCCATACCATTACTGGAAGCGCTGGAATATCTGGGGATGTGGCAATGGTACCCTAGGAATGGTTGCACCATATCCAGAAAGACCCTGATCCTAATGCACTGAAGTCCTTGGGAGTTTTTCTGTAAACTTCAAAGGGCTTTTGAGTGAAGCTAGGTTTACGCTCAAACTGCTAAAGCGGCACAGCTGCACCACTGTAGGACTTCAGTGTAGACACTCGCTATGGCAACGGGAGGGGTTCTTCCATCAACCTAGTACTGTCTACGCCAAGGGTTAGGTCTGCTTAACTGTGCTGCTCAGAGGTGGGGATCTTTTATGCCTCTGAGCAACGTAGCTGGGTCAACCTAACTTGTTAGCATATACCTGGCATTAGACATATGGGGAGAAACTCCTCCCTGCTCTATCATGTGATGCCTCTATGTGTGCAGCTTCACAGAGGATAGAGGCATACCCTCTATACCGAATAGGGGTTGATGTGACCATACATAATTTAGAGAGAGAGAGAAAATCTGGCATTGGTCTATTTTGCTGGCTGTTGCCACATTGCTAAACCATGTGTGATTTGCTGTCCGTTTGGGCCCCTTTACTGTTACTGCTTCTCAGTGTTCTGCCTCCCACTGAATATTTGCATTTTTGATTATTTGTTCTTGTTGAATCTCAATTTTTCTATCTTTATTTCTAAATTTACAGTCCAAAAATGCCCCAATTAAAATAATGGTAGTACTTAGAACTTAAGTAGAGCCTTTCATCTTCAAGGGACTTTATAAATTTCAATCTTCACAACTCTTCCCTAAAGTCTATACACATCCTGATCCTCAACTTGCAGACAGGGCAGCTCTAGGCACCAGCAAAGCAAGCAAGTGCTTGGGGCAGCCCATTTGCAAAGGTGGCAGCTGGCAGGGATCCAGCTGGGCGCTGAGAACCAACAGGGGGCCCTGGGAGCTGTAGTTCCTTGGTTAGCTCCCTGCCTGCAGAGCCAGCCCTGGAGCAGGAAAAAAACTACATTTCCCAGCATTCCCTTGGCTGCTATCAACAGGAAAGGGAGGGGGAGGGAGTATGGTAGCTGAAGCCTCATGCTGCTGCTTGCTGTGAATGGAGAGCTCATTGCTAGAGTAGGGTGGCACTGTGAATGGGGAACAAATGTGCCCAAGGAGTAGAAGGCTTTGGCCCAGATATCCCCTTCAGAAGACAACCCCAGATTGGATTAGGGATACTGGAGAGACCTCACCTTGCAGCCCCGAAAGAAGGAATTGGGTGGACTCAATGGACAGTGCCCCTCTCTATCTGAAGCCTAGCAAGGGAAGTATGTGGATCCCACTAGAATTCAAAATGAACAATAAGGACGGGGAAGCTCTACTGGACCTGGGCAGCTTTGGATACAGTACCAGGCATGTAGGAAGATGTCCACTTCTGAGCCATGGAAGCAGAAATTGACTTTTCCTTTCCAGATTTAGCTAATATTCAGAAAGGGAATCTAGCACCTTCCTTCCAGATTTGAACACCTCAGGAGTGCTCAAGCTCAGTTTGGGCAGCTGTTACGTCATTTCTCCCAAATCAAATATACTGATCCACTGTAACTTGCTGTAGAAAAAGTAAGATAAAATTGAGCAAGAAATGCTTATTAGGACTGGAATTGCTATTTTCAACAGCCATTGCCTTTTTTATTTGTTTAAAAGAAAGACAGTGATATTGCATTGTCAAATTCCCCATAGAAAGAAAGAGTGGAACAAAAGAATAATAAGGGAACCTCAACTTTTCCTCATTTATGTAGGACAGTCTTATAATATGCGTCCAGATATTCTCCAGTCACACAAGCTGAAAATTGTTCCACTTTACTGCAGTTCTGTAACCATATGGGAACCAATCCTGTCTGTGTTCTTTGCACATCTAAAATTCCTGCTGAATGACCCGCCCTTGGATCAAGTTACAAGTGACCCAGGGCTGGGGAGGAAGGAGGGTGCAGATGGTGGATAGGGAGAGCCCAAGGCTGGGGCGGCAGGAGGTGGGGGGCACTTGTAGGGGGAAAGGGGGCAGCCCAGAGCTGGGGCAGCACAGGGTGTGTGTGTAGGGGAGAGCCCAGAGCTGGGGTGGCAGAGGGTACGGGGGGAGGGAGCCCAGAGCTGGGACAGCAAGGGGGTGCAGGTGGGGGGAGGCCCAGAGCTGGGGCAGCAGGGGATGCAGGTTGTGGGGGGAGAGCCCAGAGCTGGGGCAGCAGGGGGGTTGGGGGAGGCCCAGAGCTGGGGCGGCAGGGGATGCAGGTGGGAGGGGGAGAGCCCAGGGCTGGGGCGGCAGGGGGGTGTGGGTGGAGGTGAGAGCCCAGGGCTGGGGCAGCAGGGAGGTGCAGGGGGGGGAGCCCAGGGCTGGGATGGGGGCAGCCAAAATTTTTTTTGCTTGGGGTGGCAAAAAACCTAGAGCCGACCCTGCTTGCAGATGGGGAAATGAAAGAAGAGTTGTTAAATGATTTGCCCAAAGCCACAGAGGAAATCTGTGTCCAAATCAGGATTAGAACATGAAAGCTCCTGACTTGCAATTCTGTGCACGTACAAGCTGAGCTCTGTTTATAAAACACATCAGTTAGATATTAGAAATACTTGCTTTATTTTGGAGAAAAAATGTGTATGAAGGACTATACAGGAGTTCCATGTAATAAGAATTACTTTCTAGAAAGGTTAGTTGCACTATAAATGTACACTAAGTGTAGAACATCAAGGCTAATACAATACGTCCTTCCCCGAATTTAGGGCTAGTTTGTGAGTTTGCCACCAGCTCTGAGTAAAGGACAGAACATAGTTTTCCAGTCCTAGGAACGGACTACGGTCTGTATGGTGACTTGGAGAGTCACAATCTGTTGCCTTATTCCTGCCTTGCTCCATGGGAAAAGTAATCTGTGCCAGCCCAAAATCCATTGCAGATTACTTGCACTGGCATGCTAGCTCAGCTGTGCAAGCGAGCACATTGGGACCCATGGAGCAAAGACTCTGCCTGTGCCCACTCACCTGGGCTGGAAGGGGGTAGTATCAACTCCACAGAGTAGAGCTAGGCAATCCATGGCATGTGTGCTAAAGGCGGCACGCAAGCTGATTTTCAGTGGCACTCACACCACCTGCGTCCTGGCCACCAGTCCAGGGGGCTCTGCATTTTAATTTAATTTTAAATGAAGCTTCTTAAATATTTTAAAAACCTTATTTATTTTACATACAACAACAGTTTAGTTATATATTAAAGACATATTGAAAGAGACCTCCTAAAAACGTTAAAATCTATTACTGGCACGTGAAACCTTAAATCAGAGTGAATAAATGAAGACTCAGCACACCACTTCTGAAAGGTTGCCGACCCCTGCCATAGAGACTTCCCCTCTCCCTGATGCTATGATATATATAGCCAGGAGTGGCAATAAGAGGGGGCCCTTGAGATCCCATACTTCCCTGTGTCGGCACGTAGAACAAGTCCTGATTATGCGCCTAGTAGTGGTCACGTCTTGCATAGTCAGGATGCTATGTTCATATGCAAAAACTGAGTTGTGTCACTCTGTTAAAATTCTCTGTATCTGAGATGGTTTGATCTTTTCTAGAATTATTTTTTTAATCCAGTTTGCTATTGGAATATAAATCTGCTCAGTGGGCTAAATTTAGTGTCTTTATTGAATGTAGATTTTAAAAAAAACCAGGCAATTTAATTAGACAGGATTGGCATTCTCTGCTTACAAGAAGCTCAGGAGTTAAGGTAGTATTAAAACTGAATCAACTCCTATCTGTGGAGTCAGGTCAGCTTTGAGATCAGTGATGATGACATGGGAAAATTGATACTACAGCAGCTTGGCAAGTGCCTGGTGGGGTGGCAGAGAGAGTTTCAAACACTATTATATACCCACTGGCCTTAAAATTACAAAGATCTAATCTGGGATGCTACTTTTTCAGAAGTGACACATTTTACAGTCTGTATTGTAGGGTGGCTACGGTGTTGTAGGGTAGGATCAAGGCTAACAAAGGAGCCTGAGAGAGTTAAGCACCTACATTCAATGAGATTTGGGCAAATATCCTTTAGGCTTCTTTGAAAATCCCAGCCAAAAAAGTTAGTACTATTTTCATTAATGAAAACTCCTATATAAAGGTGAGGGCCACAGTTTTAATGAAATAGATGCCTAAAGTTAGCGCCCTAATCCATACTGTAGTAACTACATAAATGGACAGATTTTCAAAAATGCTGTGCTCCTATCGCTATTCATTGTTGTGAAGATTTATGGAAGGATTGCTCTCTGTAAATACATCAGGGAGTGAGAGGAGGTAAACTAAGGGATAATTGTTGGGACAAGAACTAATAGATATGAACTGGCCATCAACAAGTGTAGGCTTGAAATTAGGTGAAGGTTTCTAACCATCAGAGAAGTGAAGTTCTGGAGCAATCTTCCAAAGGGAGGAATGTGGCCCAAAACCTTAACTTATTTCAGGACTGAGTTTGAAAAGTTAATGAAGGGAATGGTATGATGAGGTTGCCTACAATGATGTATAGCCAACCATGACTGGTAATAGCAAATATCTTCAATGGCAGAGATGGGACACTAGATGAAGTGGGCTCTGAGGTTACTATAGAGAATTCTTTCCCAGGTGTCCAGCTGGTGGGTCTGACCCACATGCTCAGGGTCTAACTGATCACTATATTTGGGATGAAGAAAGAATTTTCCCAAAGTCAGATTGGCGGAGACCCTTGAGGTTTTTCACCTTCCTCTGCAATGTGGAGCTGTCAAGGTTTTTTCCCCACTTTGAACTTTAGAGTTCATGAAGTGGGGACCTGCATGATCACTTTTAAGCTTAATTACTAGCTTAAATCTGGTACACTGCCACCAGCCAGAAGTTAGTGTCTGGCACACTTTCTGTTCCCCCAAAACCTTCCCTGGGGAACCCAAGACCCAAACCCTTTGGGTCTTAAAACAAGGAGAAATTAACTATCCCCCTCCTTTTCCCCCCAGACTCTCTCCTCCCTAGGTTGCCTTGAGAGGCTTACACTGATCCAAACTCCTTGGATCTTAAAACAAAGAGGAATTAACCATCCCTCCTCCTTTCCCCCCACCAATCCCTGGTGAGTTCAGACTCAGTCCCTTGGATTTTAAAACAAGGAAAAATCAGTCAGGTTCTTAAAAAGAAAGCTTTTAATTAAAGAAAGAAAAGATAAAAATTATCTCTGTAAAATCAGGTTGGAAAATGCTTTACAGGGTACTCAGATTCATATAGACTAGAGGGACCCCCCCACCCAGCCTGAGATTCAAAGTTACAGCAAACAAAGGTAAAAATCCTTCCAGCAAAAACACCATTTACAAGTTGAGGAAACAAACATAAGACTAATTCGCCTTGCCTGGCTATTACTTACTATATGAAACATGAAAGACTGATTCAGGAAGATTGGGAAAGCCTGGGTGTATGTCTTGTCCCTCTCAGTCCCGAGAGCGAACAACAAACCAAACAAACAGCACAAACAAAGGCTTCCCTCCACCAAGATTTGAAAGTATCTTGTCCCCCTATTGGTCCTCTGGTCAAGTGTCAGCCAGGTTTACTGAGCTGCTTAACCCTTTACAGGTAAAAGAGACATTAACCCTTAACCATCTGTTTATGACAGGGGCCTGGGTCACTTCCTTGTTGGAGTTAGAGTAAATGGTATATTCTCTGTATCTTGAAGTATTTAAATCAAGATTTGAGGACTTAAAAACATAAAACAGCCATACTGAGTCAAACCAATAGTTCATCTACTCCATTATCCTGTCTTCCAATAGTGGCCAATGCCAGATGCTTCAAAGGGAATGAACAGAACAAGGCAGTCATCAAGTGATGCATCCCCAGTCATCCAGCCCTAGCATCTGGCAGACAGAGCCTTAGGGACACCCAAAAGGTGGGGTTGCATCCCTGACCAACTTGGCTAATAGCCACTGATGGATCTATCCTTCATGAATTTATCTAATTCTTTTTTTAATCCAGTTATAGTTTTGGCCTTCATGACTTCCCTGGCAAGAAGTTCCACATGTTGACTGTGCATCGTGTGAAGTAGTACTTCCTTGTGTTTGTTTTAAACCTGCTGCCTATTCATTTCCTTGGGTAACCCCTAGTTCTTTTGCTATATGAAGGGGCAAATAACTCTTCCATATTCACTTTCTCTACACTATTCATGATTTTAAGGACCTCTATCATAGCTTCCTATGATAGAGGTCCTTAAAATCATGAATAGTGTAGAGAAAGTCATCAGATCTCCACTGGATCATCCTTGTTGGCATGTTTGCTGACCTCCTCAAAGAATTCTAATGGATTGGTGAGGCGTGATTTCCCTTTATAAAAGCTGTTATTGAGTCTTCCCCAACAAATCATGTTCATCTGCGTGTCTGATCATTCTGTTCTCTTTCTCAGTCATCTCTTTTCCAAGCTGAAAAGACTCAGACTTTTTAATCTCTTCTCATAAGGAAGCTGTTTGATATCCTTAATAATTTTTGTTGCCTTTCTCTGTATCTTTTCCATTTCTAATCTATCTTTTTTGAGCTGGGGCAGCCAGAACTGCATGTAGTACGCAAGGTGTGGGCGTACAATGGATTTATATAATGGCATTATAATATTTACCGCCTTATTATCTATCCATTTCCTAATGGTTCTTAATATTCTGTTCGGTTTTTTGACTGCCACTGCACACTGAGCCGATGATTTCAGAGATCTATCCACAATGCCTTCTTGAGAGATAACAGCTAATTTAGACCCCTTCATTTAGTCTGTATAGTTGAGATTATGCTTTCCAATGTTTCTTACTTTGCATTTATCAACATTGAATTTCATCTGCCATTGTGTTGCCCAGTCACCCAGCTTTGTGAGATCTTTGTAACTCTTTGCAGTCTGTTTTAGAACAACTATCCTGAATAATTTGTGTCATCTGCAAGCTTTGCCACCCTACAGTTTACCCCTTCTTCCAAATTATTTATGAATATGATGAACAGCACTGGTCTCAGCACAGATCTCTGAAAGACATCGCTATTTACCTCTCTCCATTCTGAAAAGTGATCATTTATTGCTACCCTTTATTTCTTGTTTTTTAACCAGTTACTGGTCCATAAGAGGACCTTCCCTCTTAATCCGTGACAGCTTAGTTTGCTTTAGAGGGACCTTGTCAAAGGCCTTCTGAAAGTCCAAGTACATTGTGTCCCCTGGATCACCCTTGTTGGCATGTTTGCTGACCACCTCAAAGAATTCTAATGGATTGGTGAGGCATGATTTCCCTTTATAAAAGCTATTATTGAGTCTTCCCCAACAAATCATGTTCATCTGTGTGTCTGATCATTCTGTTCTTAACTATAGTTTCAACCAGTTTGCCTGGTACTGAGGCTTAGCGTCCTGTAATTGCCAAGATCGCCCCTGGAGCCTTTTTAAAACATTGGTGTCACATTAGCTATCCTTCAGTCATCTGGATGCCAAAGTTAGTAGTTCTGCAGTTTCACATTTGAGTTCCTTCAGAACTCTTGGATGAATACCATCTGGTTCTGGGACTTACTGCTTTTAATTGATCAATTTGTTCCATAACCTCCCCTATGACACCTCAACCTGGGACAACTAGATTTGTCACCTAAAAAGAATCTCAGGTTTGGGAATCTCCCTCAAATCCTCTGCAGTGAAGACTGATGCAAAGAATTCATTTAGCTTCTCCAGAATGGGCTTGTCTTCCTTGAATTCTCCTTTAGCACCTTGATCATCCAGTGGCTCCACTTATTCTTTGGAAGGCTTCCTGCTTCTGATGTACTTAAAAATTGTTTTGCTGTTAGTTTTTGAGACTTCAGTAACTCAGCCAGAGGTTATGGGCCTATTATAGGAGTAGGTGGGTGAGGTTCTGTGGCCGACAATGCAAAGGAGATCAGACTAGATTATCATGATGGGGCCTTTTGGCCTGAAAGTCTGTGAGGAGGGGAGCTAGCTGCAGAAGGAGGAATACACAAGACAAGGCGGTGAGGTTGCTTGACGTTGCATGGAGTGCGTCATCTCGGAATTGATCATTTGTTTTATTGTTTAAATAAATCATTTGGAAACGAGGCATAGGTGAGTTTGATATGGTTGTTGGACAGGGCTGAGGATGTGTGTCAATGATGAAGAGGTGGAAAGGAGTTTCTATAAGTGCTTGGCTGGCTGAGTTCTTGGTGAAATGATTAATGTTGCTGTTTTTTTATTATATTTGTTGTATTGTTAATGATGCCTTAGGGTGCCTAGAGCCTTGGATAAGTGACTCTTTTATTTTAAATCTAAGTAAACAAATCAATAGATAATGTTTTCACCCCTCATATAACAAAAACCCGTCAAAATGAGTCAAATGATGAAATGGTTGGAAAGAATTATCAAGAAAAGACTTAATGAAGAGCTAGATTAGCAAGTAAGCAATAACCAATTTGGGTTTGGGAATATTGGAGGAGTAGTACAGGGAGAAATGCAATAAACTGAATTTAGTGTTTATGGACTTAAAGGAGGCTTATAACAGAGTTCCTAGTGAACTGATATGGTGGTACCTGTTGTCGCCCTGCCTTCCAGAGGCTTATGTTCAGACTATTATGGACACGTATGAGGGTAGTACAACAACAAGAAGCAGTTGCAGTGAGCCATTCACTATCAGAATAGGTCTACATCAAGGATCAATCTTAAACCCATTCCTAAATGTGATTGTAATGAACAGGAGATTAGGGGAGATTAGCTCCATGGAACATGCTTTTCACAGATGACATTTTTCTGTCAGGGAAATAAACATGAACTGGAAAGGTATCTAGAAAGACGAGGACTGCAGTAGGAGAAAATTGTTTATAACTCAGTCAAGAGAAGACTGAATACATGTGAGGCTTTACTGAAAAGGGACAGCAAGAAACCAATAAAAATAGTATTGAGTTACAATAAGAATGTGAGAGCTAGCAGTCGCATGAAAAGCACTTGGCGCAAATGGAGGGAATTGGTGGCAATTCTGTGTGATAAGAATGTGCCAATTAAACTAAAGAGCAAAATGTATAAGATCATGGTGGGGGAGGGCTAGCTCAGTGGTTTGAGCATTGGCCTGCTAAACCCAGGGTTGTGAGTTCAGTCTTTGAGGGGGCCATTTAGGGATCTGGGGCAAAAATCTGTCTGGGGATGTTTCCTGCTTTGAGCAGGGGGTTGGACTAGATGACCTCCTGAGGTCCCTTCCAACCCTGACATTCTATGATTAGCCCAGCCAAGATGTATGGGTTGAAATGCTGGCCAGTGTGGAAGAGAGAAGTACAACTACTTCATGCTGCTGAAGTGAGTAAGACAAGAACTGGCAAGTTACACAATGAAATGGTATGAGCCAAGATGCAGGTAATCCCCCATCATGGAAAAGCTGAGGACGCATCGACTGAGATGGCTGGGACATACGAGATGACAAGACATGGAACATGTTGGTCAGAGAGAACACAATCTAGTAGTTACAGGGCAAAGACTATAAGACCCAGAAAAAGGTAGTTCAAGACACTGAAGGAGGACATGAAGAAGGTTGGTGTCAGCTTGGAAGACACGCTTAACAGGAATGTTTGGAAATGAAGAACAAGAGCTGCCAACGCCAGCTAATGTGACACAGTGAAGGCAAAGAAGAACAAAAATCTGCTTCTTAGCTGGATAACACTCCAACAACAGTCACAGAAGGGTGCCTGTACATATTGTATTTACGTTCCCCGCACTCCAGCTCTACTACTTAGCTCCATTCTTAAAGGCAAGCATGGTATTAAAATATAGAAAACTCTTGGTCTTCAAGAGTGACTGACATTATCCTATGCTGCTAACAAAAATAGAATAGACAGAGATGCAGCATGATGTGCATGAACAGTTCTGCACATTGTAATTTAGAACTAATTTGAAATCTGTCGACCCTTTGTTCCTTTGAAATAGAGAGCTAATTAGTGCCATTCCAAAAGTAACATTATCTCAAGACAGGACAAACTATAATTGTGTTCTCTATGAACAGTGTTTAATTTGTAATGAAAGAGGTGATGGAGCTCAAACAATTAGGTGCTGGGGCTCAGGCAATATTTTTTACTTTCATAACTGACATGGCAAGCTCAGAGTGCTGGGGCTATGAACGGCCAAGCCTAGAGGTGCCAGGGCTATGAATGGCCAAGCCTAGAGGTGCCAGGGCTCAGCCCTGGCAAGCCCCAGCATGAATTAAACACTGTCTATATGAATTATTGAGTAGAAAATTAAGAACCAAGTTACCTCTGCTTCACCATTTGTACTGAAAAAGGCAAATCTTACTCAAACTGTACTACATTATACATGAGCGTAAATTAGCGTTAAAATAGATAAATGCATGAGCAGCAAACCAAAGCATTCTGTTCTTAATTAAATGCAGATTTTATCCACCCCTTTCATGACTAATCATGCTTTTTGTATAAACATGCAGTAGATGGTTTTGTCTGATTCACAACTTTTTCAGTATTGAATAAAATGATGGATATTATTTATTGTCCCCGTAGCCTCCCTCTGGGCAGTCAGATTATTACAGTCCCAGTGAACTCTTCGCTGTCTTGGCATGTAAACAAACTGAGAGAAATTGGAAAAGAAGCCTACAACGTCAGCTATGCCTGGAAAATGGTAAGAGATCTTACTTTTGAATGGTAGCATATAGTTTTAATGTATGTTAATATATTGAAGTTTGAATAGTTTGAATTTTAATTATACAGAAACAGTATGAATGTGTCTCTTATTATGGTAAATAATCTCACATTCCATGAAATTGTAGCTTCAAATTTATTATAATTTAACCCTCAGAGACACATGCATACAGGCCTGTGTATAGTGTGTGTGCTATTAATGTACACTCCATTATATGTTATATAATATATATGGCCACGCACAATTATAGTACATATTTTCCCAAGGGAAGAAAGTCTATACTGAACTATGTAACACTATAAAGTCTTAGAGCAAAACTCAAGTAGTTGAACATACAGACTCGAGATAAAAGTACAGACTTACACTATAGTGTTTGCATGTAGCTTATTATTGTTAAAATGCTGATACTAAGAAAAAAGAGAAAAAACTTTTAATTTTATTGGACACTTTCAAACTAATCATTGACTGAATTTTGGGGGTGTCATTTTAAATGCCAAATTGTCCCTTCCTTCTGTATACTGCTTAATGCAGTTTTGATAGAAACTCCAATATGAATAAACTTTAACAACATTGTTCACAATTAAGTCATTAAAATTTCCTTTTAAAAACATTAGTTGTAGTTATGCATTACTGCAAACCCTTATATCTGTATGGGGCATGAGTGTATCTTGTAATATGCAAGACTGAGTCAGGTACTCTCATATTCATAGGTATTTTATTTTCTGCGCTATGTCTGGTTTTCCCCAGTACATATTGCATCTGACTTGAATGCAAAATACCTTACAGAAATCTCTCAACACCAATTAAAACAACAAAATATCCCCAAATACTATCCTCAGTGGAGCAAAACACTCCTATGCATAATCTAGATGAATTCATAATTGCTAGATTCTTACAGAATAAAATCAATTAAAATGGAATGGAAACTATATGGAAGCTTTTAAGTCTGCTATAATCATTAGACAGATCATATTTAATGGGGGGATTTGGCAGACCAGCATCATTACCCAATTACAAGGGGGAAAAAAGATTCTAGCAGCCCATTCACTTTTCAGTTTATTTTGTGAACAAATCTGGGTACTTATCTTGACCAAGGAAATAAAATGAAATCTACAACTAGATACGATGCACGCACATTTTGCTAATACCAAGAATAATTGGCTAATTGCTTTGTCAACAAACCTAGCAGATACTGGTGGATCCTTTCCCTAAATTAATTTAAGTATAATCTAAGAGATTATGCTGAGAGTTTTAAGAGATTAAATCTGGCATCTTGTACCAGAAGTTCATGTAAGTGTGTTCCTGGAGCTAGTGTTGCCCTGTTGAAAGTCTCCGTTAAATATCAGACAGCCTTACAGTCTGGTAATACTTCTGCCAAGTTTTTCTAACCTGATGCACTAAAGTGTTCAAACCAGCAAAGCAAGCAATCCCTCCAACACTGGATTGGAGGAATAATGATGATGTCCTTGTATTATTGTTCATTTGTATTTTTCAAAATGGGAAACAGGCTACAAAGAGGTACATTGTATTCTCTTTCCATTTGTGAACTGCAGTTTTCTTGCAGTAATGAAGTTTCATAAAGTATCCACACAAAAGCATCAGAGTTTAGATATTATGTTTTAAAAAAATGTGAAAACAAAAATGTGTGTGCTAAGCATCAACTTTGAAGATTTTTTTTTAAAATATAACTCAATGGCTTTAATACCCTTGGGATAATTGATCAAAGCACATACCTTAGTTATGTGGACTGTACTGCTGCCATTGGAAACCCTAAAGTCTAAGGCCTCAATCCTGCATTTAGAACGATTTGGGCATGACCTGGCACCAATGCAGCACCTCCCCACAAAGTTATCTCTATAGAATCAGGGCCTTACTCCTGAAGTATGGGGAAATTCAGCAATTTCTAGAGGTGATTAATTTCACAGAGAGAGTAGGGAATATGCTGCCTTGGCATATGGGTAAAGGTGATGCCACCTTCCAGTGTACAAGAAACTGAGGAATTAAAAAAGTGTGTGTGTGTGGGTTGGGGGGAGAATAGAAAATCCAATTACATAAAACCTCCAACTTTTTTTCAGTCTAATTTTTAGCCCTTGTTTTTCAGGCACAAGACACCTCCTTCATTCTTTGTGTTGTGGTAATACAGCCAGAAATACCTGTTAAACAGCTCAAGAATCTGAACACCGTCCCTAGCAGCAAGCTGCTGTATCATCGACTGGATCTATTGGGCCAGCCCAATGCCTGTCTGCACTTCAAGCAGCTGGCGACCTTAGGTACAACAATCCCTCAACTCATCTTTATGTCATGCACATTTTTGTAGAACTGATTGGAAAATAGAAAACATCGTTAGTTACAATCCTTGTGAAATTGTTTCTCTTTAAAAAAAAAAAAATTAGAAAATTTCGCTTGAAAGGTTTTTTTTTATGCTGCTTCACTTTTTTCACTGCTTCACTTTTTCTGATTATAGCTAAACTGTGCAGCCCTTACATTCGTGGCACTTAGTCACCTGAGTATTCCTCTGCAATTCGGGAACTGCTCAGGTGAGTAAGTGCTTACTAAAATGAGAGTTGCACAGTTTAATTCTTAGAAAATAGGGTATAGAGGCTGTTGACTTTGGATTTATGCAAATTCTTCACAGACATAAATATTTAATATCATCCATCTGTGTGAAGAAATCAGAAGATATAGCTCATGAGGAAGTCAGAATTTGAATATTCTTGGAAATCTTTTAATGTGAGCTTTTCCAGATCTCTTAAACCTAAATAAAAATTTCAAGATCAGTAATACATCTTTCAAAAAAGAATATTTCGTCTTTCTACATATCAAACTTTGTAATCAACTCCATTTCAGAATTTGCATTGATGTCATGGACAGAGGGATTTGGCCTCAGAATAATATAATAATACAAGTTTTAATATATAGAAAAGAGATAATTGTTTATAATCCTTTTAAGAAAGATGAATCTAGAGATTGTATACAAGTTTGAAAGGTTTGCAGTCTTACACATTTGAAGATTAAAATTCTGATTTCTCCCTGGAGTTTAAACTAAACTACTCATAAACAGAGTAACTGTTCATGAAAAAGGACATAGGCATCATTGTTTGACAACTCAGCAAAGACATTTGCTCATTGTATGGTGGTGCTCAAAACAGCTAATAAGATGTTGGACTGTATTACAGAGGAACTAGATGATGATATGGAAACTATTGTGTCATTATATAAAACACTACGTTCTTGTCTTGAATATAGTACCTAGTTTTGATAAAAGGGAACTGCATACTTGTCTCACCTTAGAAAAGATGTGACATAAATGGAAAAAGTCCAGGGACACACGCCAATAATGTTGAGAAACTCAGTATGAGAAAAAATATAATTGATTTAGACAATTTATGCTGGAAAGCAGATGAGGAAATACAATAGAAGTTTATTAAGTGATGACTGGGGTAGGTAAGGCTGCTACATGTGCAGTGGCATGCTTTGGGAGTGGTGTGGGAAAATGAAGAACCTTTCCACTGTGTGAGTGTATTGTCTCTCTAAGGTGCTGGGAATTTCTTCCCCTGAAGACAGTTGCACGCTGAGAAAAACAGTAAGATGAACATTATGTGGTTCCCCTTTATCAAATATTCAAGAAAAAGAAACAATTTCTCAGCATCCCAGCCCTTGCATTAGCACTATGTGATTTTTGTTTGTTTATGTTCTGTTTTGGCTTTGCCTTTTAAATATCACATTTCTTGCTCAATGAAAGCATACACCCAGACTATTCTCACATCTCTTGTAGCCACTCCTTTTTGCCCCCTTGTTCATGTTAGCAAACTCCCTCCACCAGTTTTGTCAGACTTGTGTCTTTTGTGCCTCTCCCTGTGTTAATGACCTGAAAGTCACAGCTGGTGTTCGAGGTGGGCTCTGCAGAGTCCTACCTAAACCCAGTTTTCTCTCACAAAGTTCTTTGAGTCCCATCATTGGCTTCCTCATTCTCCATGTATTGCGCTTACCTTCACAACTTATTTGTATTATTTTATCATGTCATTTTAGCCATCCCTTCACTCTACCAATGTCAGCCTTCATCACACCTTTGTCAGCTTCTGTTGCCAGCACCTTTGCACTTTTTGTCCCAAGGCTAAAATCCACATTAAGCCACTACCCTGTCTTCCTCAAGAGCCCACCTTAGGAGTTGCTTCTTCTGCAATGCTGCAGAACGCTGTCAGCTGATAATGGCTAGACAGGCAGTGAAGTGAGGCTGCTGTTACTTATCTGCTTGTTTTCCTTAAGACATTGAAACCACCACCATCTACAGCAAGACACTCAAATCCTCTCTACCTTACGAAAAGGTGCACGTAACCAGCCTGTTCAAAGCCATGCTCATCTGACTCTGAAATAGACATTTTACTGTAACCTGCATTGTAACATTCCAAAGTTTGAAATGAAAAGTAGGTTTCAAAACAAAAGGGGACATGATCTGTGCTTCTAGGTCTTACTGTTATTATTTGGGGTGATAATCCTCGTGCTTCCAGGCAAAAACTGATCAGCTTGTGTCAGGAAGAGAGTCCCTCCCCTCCATACTGTACCTTCATTATACGGGCTATAGTCTTAAACAGGATACTACGTCAGATGGTGTTCTGTGATGGGGTGGCATGTATTATATACCAAACATAGTGATTTGGTTTTAATCCTCTAATGCATGGTTATTTCAGAAAGTCCCACGGTAATGCTGTCTGCAGGTAGTTTTTCTTCTCCATATGAACATCTGAGCCAACCTGAGACCAAACGGATGGTGGAGCACTACACAGCATACCTCAGCGACAACACCCGTCTTATTGCTAACCCCGGGCTTAAAGTATGCTATTTAAATCCCTCTTCTTCCTCTCTTCCCCTACCCTGCCCTTATTGGTCACCATGCTGTCCCCATTTCACAGGTGTCCTTTGGGTTGGCTCTTGGCCTGTGGGAGCATTGGGCATGTAGGATACGAAGATTTTCGTCTCTTGCTGCAGAGACACTGTGCTCAGCCCTTCTGGCTTCGAGAAGCAGTGTGAACTAGTGCTTGGAGAAGCAATCTGAACTAGGTTGAAATGGAATCCTGTACACTCCTCAGCTGGGTGGATAGGGGCTCTGACATGAGGGCTTCAAGGCTGGTGGAGAAATGGGAGGGGGGAAGGGGCTCAGAGACCACAGGGGTGGAGGTTTTCCACAGGAAGAAAGTTTACAAGCTGCAATTAGAATTAACAATATGCAGAACGGTGCTGTGATAAACATTGGGTCAGAAGATACCTTTGTGTGTTTATGCATTTAAATGAGAAAACTTTGTTTTATGTACAAATGGGGCAGTATTTATATTTATCTGAAGTGAAAAGCAAATGTGAAAAGCTGTGCAGATAATAACAATATTTCATTAGAACAAGCTTTTTTCTTTACTTGGAATTTGCTAGATCCATCTGATGTGGGAAGATTTTAAAGAAGTAATTGGGTTTAGATTATCTCTGATAGGTCTTTAGGAAACCCTGCAAGCAGCTTATTATCTTTTCTTGCAAGTCTTAAAGGAACCCTGCTAGGTCTGTCTTTGTTTTGCAGTTCTCTGTCAGAAATGAAGTAATGGCTACCAGTCACGTCACAGATGAATGGATGACACAAATGGAAATGAGTAGCTTGAACAGTTACATTGTCCGCCGTTACATAGCAACGCCCAATGGGGTGCTCAGAATTTATCCTGGTTCTCTCATGGACAAAGCATTTGATCCCACTAGGAGACAATGGTGAGTTTTAGGGTCCCATTATCAAAGGTTTCAAAAATCTTAGAGGGTAATAATGTTGCACCAGGGAAAATATTTCATGTAGGATTAATAAGAAGGCCATGTTTGTAAAGGATATTTAAATACATTTCTAATTAGATAATTTATATGCTTGGTAAAATATATTGTGTTTAATAGTAATTTCACTAGAATCTTTATTTGCTGTAAATCATAACTCTTTACTGTGATTGTTTCTATTTCTTATCCCCTTATACAGCATAAGAATAAAAATATTTACACTTGGAACTAAGGTCCATGCAGTTACTTTATTCGTCCTTTAGGATCTATCAGCATTATTTTCAGCTCCTCATGGCAATTTTGGTTCTTGATACTTTATGCAGCAGTTTTTGTTTGCGATGGATTTTCTTACTGTATTTCAAAATAGGAATTCTCTGGCTAAGTGCATAATTAATAGCTGCAGTTAACATGATTCAGGACAATATTTATATATGTGTGTGTGTGTATATATATATATATTTTTTACAAATGAGATTTTACATGAGAGAAATCTCTTGAGTGTGTTTTAACATATGCTTTGTTAAAAGAAGCCAGACAGGTGGTGCTGCAGTGTGGCTCTGAACAATCAAGTTAGAGACTGGGATACATAAGTAAACTTAGGATTCCTACCGTGAGGCTTTATTAGCACGGCTCTAAATCACTGGTGGCATTGCTTGTTCCACAGCTCCACTACCCTACATCTCCCCTGAAAAATAGTTACCATAGTTAACTTCTGGACTGGCAATACTCACCTTTCTTAGGGTCTTTTTCCTCTCCAAAGTTCAATCATTTACATTTGTGTAGTCAAAATACTGAACATAAATTTAAGATTTTTGCTGTAATTTTTCTCTTCACACAGTTAGATGGCTTTGTGGAGCTCACACTATAAATGAACTGTATACTGCAGTGGTGGGCATCCTATGGCTCATCAGGGTAACCTGATTGTGGGCCACAAGACATTTTACTGACATTGACCGTCCACAGGCACGGCTCCCTGCAGCTCTCAGTGGCCACAGTTTGCCGTTCCCAGCTAATGGGAGCTGTGGGAAGTGGCGGGCCGCAGGGATGTTCTGGCTGCCACTTCCCGCAGCTCCCATTGGCCGGGAATGGCGAACTGTGAAAATGGGAGCTGCGGGGGGCCATACCTGCAGGTGGTCAACATCAGCAAAATGTCTCACGGCCCACAATCAGATTACCCTGATGGGCCGCAGGTTGCCCACCACGATATACAAGATTTACAAACACCTTTTTCCCTTTATTTAGAAAATAAATGTTTGTGTGTGTCTATAGACCCCTCTCCCCCTCTGCACTCCCCTCCCACCCCTGAGAAAAGGGATTCTATCAACTTGAAAGCTAATAAATTCTTTAAAAAATGAGGAGTCATTTCAGGTATTGCCCCTGACACTGTCTACCAGCTTTTGTGATTTTTACATTCACATTTTTCTTTTCCTGGGTAAAAAAACACACACAAACAACAAGGGAAACTGTTTGGCTATAAAGCAGACAACAGTGAAATTGTCTCTGCTCAAAGTGATGTCAAATGTGCAAAGTAAACAAATTGGAAAAAGAGAGAAACAGTTTTACTTTCACCTCTTACAGTTAGAGAACCTGGAAGTGTTACTTGTCACAATGATGTTAAAAAATTCTGATGCAAGTGTGAGTTACTTTAGGTGGCAGTAACCCTAGAAATTAATAATATGTAATATTCATTTTCTAACAGCTTTTTAAGTTTGCATGTGAGTTTTGTTTGTATAAAAGAATGCTTTCACCTTTTCTCCTATATTTTCTACACAGTGAATTGAACCATACTTTGTTGAAGGATGGTTTTTAAATCCAACATTATTCAGAATAAGATTTGATTTAAATAATCTAAATATTTTACTTTACTTTAATGTGATACAGTGAAATGTGTTTGTACAGAATAATGTAGTATGATTTTTCATGTTGAGTAACATTATCCTACTGAGTTAGCCTGTTTTGGGCCCTGATCCTGCTTACATAAAAACTCCTACTTAACTTCCAACGCAGTGAACAGTCTCTTTGATGTCAGTAGTGCTGCTTATAGGGCATTCAGTTAAATACTTGTGTAAGCCTCATTTTTTACATTTAAAATGACTGGTTTTCATTCATAAATAATGCTTGGTTTGGTCTTTACTAGGTACTTGCATGCAGTGGCTAATCCGGGGCTAATAACTTTCACTGGTCCCTATTTAGATGTTGGAGGAGCTGGCTATGTTGTTACAATCAGCCACACTGTTCATTCTTCAAGGTAAAATTTCATTTTGAATATTTGATCAATCCAAAAATCTGTGAATTGACTTGTAAAGATTTTATCTGTGATTAATTATTTTTGCTAGAGCCCCAGTAGGCCAGGTGCTTCCCAATGGGATCAGGCACAATGCTCGTTCTAAAAAAGCCTTCAGTAAAATGGAAAGAATATACACAGATGCAGGGGAAACATCCAATTGAAGCTCTGTTTCTGGAAAAGCCATTTTGGGGGAGAGTCGCACAGATTGGTCTTTTGGAGGTTTATCAAAGCTTAAGTTATAAGACCAATTTCCCTCCCCTCTTTGCAGTTGCTAGCCTTGTGTTATGCCACTAGCTTTTTGTTGAGGATTTGTAGAAAATAAGCCCATCTTCTAGTTAAACTTCTTCTGTGTATGTTTGACTACATCCTTCCTCCTCTACTTGAAGGAAAAACTTTATCTTGTTTCATGTGCGTTCTTTCTCTAAATCAGGGGTCGGCAACCTTCAGCAGCTCCCAGTGGCTGCGGTTTGCTACTCCTGGCAGGGCCGACTCTAGGCACCAGCATCCAAAGCATGTGCTTTTCAAGGGGGGGCACTCCAGCCCTGGTTCATGGCCAGTGGGAGCCGTGGGAAGCGGCTTATGTCCCTGTGTCCCACGCCGCTTCCTGCAGCTCCCATTGGCTGGGAAAAATCAACCACGGCCAATGGGAGCTGCAGGGGGCCGTGCCTGCGAATGATCAACATAAACAAAATGTCTCACCGCCCGCCAGCGGATTACCCTGATGGGCTGTGTGCCGAAGGTTGCGACCCCTGCTCTAAGTGGTACTCATGTTAGATCTATTTTTTCCAGTATAGACATAAGAAATGCACACTTTCTCAGTTGGTCACTTACACTCTCTCTCTCTCTCTCTCCTATATATTAATAACCTCCTCTTTTCCTATCCCCTCCTCTGCACAAGACAACCAAGTATATGCCATGTATATCCCAGCATACAATTTTTAATTTCCTTGAGACAACATTCTTCTCTTAATAAGGTCTAATGAAGAAAAATTAATGTTTGAGCCAGACTGTGGCTATCAGCCAGCGGTTCCATTGAGCAGCACTGGCACAATGCCTTCTGAAACACAGGGGAAGCATGCAACGCCCTTAGAAGATGGTTCAATATACACTCCTCTCTGCACACAGCCAGTTCCCTACACCGTTGTTCCCGTTTTGGGGAGTCTAGTGCCATTGGTGGTGAGAGACTTGTACAACCCTTGCACTCACTGGGCTATGCGCAGTTTTCCACCCCTAATCAGGAGAGCAGGGAAGTTAGGGGAGGGTAGCTTCCGCCAACCTCTTCGGCTGCCTGTGTGCCTATGCATGGTCTATGCATGAGAGCAGCTTTGTTAGTTTTCATAGTGAATGTCATGGCATATTGGTCATGGACTATATTCTGGGTCAAAGGAAATAGAGCAGCCAGATTTCACACAAATTTTAAACTGGGATTTGCATGTTGGGAGATTATATCTGTGTCCCCCTGAACTTTTTAGCATGTTACACTGTCAGCTTTCGGCCCCTTCACTATCTGGGAGCATAAATTTGTATAGCCCCTTTGAAAGCTTCTGCTCTTCTAATTAGCTTTGCATCTAACATGGCTATGTGTTTTTTTAAAATGAGAACGTTCTCTTCTTTCCTCATTGCTTCAATTCCGGTATATTTTCAGATCCTCATAGCTTGAGTTATTTATTTACAATATCGTCTTAGTCAGGTCTGTCTTATGGGTACCGATGTGAGCAATGCTGTGTCTGTACCCAGACTTTGGTCTGTGAAGCAGTTACGGGGGGTCTGGAGGAGGAGCAGGAAAGCCTGTGCCATGGGAGAAGAGAAAGGCAGCAGGAAGCAGTAGAGACAGGGACAGAACAGAACAGATAGGAGAGGAAGATGAGATAGCCAAATACACTGATCAACTTTTTCCTCAATTTCCTGAAATTACTGTTCCATGTAAGTAATTGCTGTATTTGCCATAGTGATGTTACATGGTCATAATTGGGAGGGAAGGTAATTTGCACATTTGCAAATGGGGAAGGTAGGGCCATAAGACACTTTGAGGGTATATCAAACTCAGGCTAACCCCCCTTCGGGCTAACACCTAATGCCCCTTCCATCTACACACACGTCGTGCTGACCCAGGATCCCATGCGGATGGAAGGTCTGAGTCAAGCCGGGTCTCAGCATTCAAGTCCTGTTGCTTTGCTGTATAGACTCATGCTCTGGGAGTCTGCCAAAAGTACCCACAGGCTGACTTTCTTTGTCCTCCAGACAGTCAAGTGGCTAGAGTGGCCACATTTTGGGAGGGTATGTGGGTGGGATATGAATGGCCGGACTCCGGCCCACATCATTCAGTGTCGATGCTGGAGCCTCAGATTGGGACCCAAGGTTCAGCAATTCCTAATCTGGGGTTTCAAATGAGTATTAGATGCTCAAGCCCTAGGTTAACAAAACCAGGGTCTGCTAACTCAGGCTCTACTAAATCTGAGCTTACATTGCAATGTAGACATACCCTGAATTTCTCTATATGAAATGTTGAGAGCCCCTGGCCTGTGCCATTCAAAACTTAGAGCTTAGCCATTGTGTGCTAGAATGTCCAAAAATTTATTTGTTTATATGGGGAAAAACTGTACATCCCAGCCTCTACATGCACAGACAGGAAATAAATCAAAACAAAAGAGCCATCCCCACTTCTGGAACAACACACCACCATAGCTATAAATACCATCCTGATGTAGGAAAATACATTTTGTGTATTGCTGATTCTTCTATGACTTAAAAAAAATTAAAAAATAAAAAAAGTTAATGTGAGGCCTCCCATTTTAAGAAAACGTTCAGTGTGTTTCAATTCGTTTCTGACTTGACATTCATTGCTGCATGTCTTCTGTCATTACTGTCAAGAGACTCTGAGGAGAGGGATGAGGTTTTATATATAAAACCTTTTCACATGTTGAAGTGATCCTTTGTGATTCAGAGATTAGATGGTTTAAAATAATTTGTCTTCAGGCCAGACATCCAACCAAATGATGAGATTCCATCAGATTAGGGTATACAATCCTTAGAGTTGAGTTTTCACTTCTATAGCATACTTCATATTGAACACCTTCTTAATATTCCTGCTTGGAGACACTGTATTATTTCAGAAGTACATATTAGCCACTCAGTTTGGTTTGTATGAGGGATCTGTTCCAGCGTTTTCATTGGCGAGCCATCTGTTATACACACTCCAGCTAACATCCCAGCAGGAAGAACTTGGTTTCTAGCATTGCTCTGCTAAATAGTTCACTTGGCCAGCTCTGAGTTGGGGACATTAGTGGCAGTGCTGTTTCTAAACACTAAAATATTGAGGGCTGCTTTTAGTTTTTCTACAGAAATATGTAGACTTTGTTTGATCTTTCCCACAGCAAAACGTCTGTCCATCGTCCTTTGCAGGAGCATCAGTCAGGGTTACGTAACTATGTGGCGCTTTTCGCATAGGGAATCATTTAAGAAAATAAGAGCTTCTTCTCTGAGGACGAAAATGTACTGGCTCTTTGTGGTGATATATCAATTTTTTATTTTTTATTCTGTTTTGTTTAATAAGAGACAGTTCAGATCATTTCAGGGAGACTTATATAGTTGTCATTGAGGCATTGCTTGATCTAAAGGATATTGTCCCCTGGGGTAAACCCCCAAATTAGGTTTTGTGTTTAAAAAAACATTCCAAAGGCCTAATGTTTTCATTAGAAACAGCTATTCAGATTAAAACAGTTCCTGCTGCTGTTTGGGAACTAATATCACGGCATTATGTTACTAGGAAGTAAAATTGCAAAGAGACCTATGAACAAAAGTGAAACTGATCAATAAATTTTCATTGTTCAAGCTGAATGAAATATCCCAAGAAAATAAACAGCAGCGAGAAGTAAGATGTTTTCATTGTAATAATCTAAATTGTAATTAATAACAGAAGTTAATTTCCTCTTTCAAATATAATTTTTCATTTGATTGTGCCTCTTAACATCTTTCATGCTCTCAGCCAATGTGATCATCTTGTTCATCCCTTGCCCAATGCACAATACTTGAACAACTTCTGTTGATGTTTGATGTCATCAGAATACATCAGTGAAATGACTGTTTCTCTCTTGTTCCTATTATATACGGCATAGTATTTGCTTCCAAAGGTTCAGAAAAAGACAATCCATGCACAAAATAATGTTTTTTCTAATACAGAATATATCAGATAATTGGAAGGGATTAGTGCCCAAAAGTTAAGTTAAAATAATACTTTTAGAAGCCTTTTGTAGAGCTTATACAGAGAGAGGGGGGGGGGGAGGACATCTTCAGGACATTATAGTTCTCCTTCTTGTTATATAGAACCAAATATATTTGTATTACATTGGAATCTTTTCTCCCTGAAATTTTTTAAGATAAGAACAGATTTAATTTAATGTATCTATTAAAAGACTTTATGCTTGAACTGTCCAAAGGGATTTTTAGGTAAAATATAGCTATGGACAAAAAGTCTTAATTAGTGCTGTCGCTGGGAAGATATTTTGTCATTATTTACCTTTATAGGATTAAACTTCAAGAACTAAGTTAGCAAAACCATCCTCTGAAGTGCCACTAGTAACATTTTTGAGACTGCAAACCAGTCTTTGCCCACTCTGTGTTCTGTAATGTCTACCTGACTTGCACATTTAAATAGATATGACCTCATGTTTCTGTGGATTTTTGCCCTCACAAAATTAAAGGCACAATTTTTGTGCGGCTCAGTTTTGTGCAGGGGTCAGTTTTAGGATTGACTGACTGAAATTATGGACCTCAGTGCATATATTGTGGAACAACATGAGCATTATCACTTCATCAGGCCAGCGTTCTTTTCGATGGGTGGAGTCATAGCACAGACAGGTTTCTTTAGTCCACTAAAGCTGATGGATCTGCTTTTTGTTTGTGTGCAAAATCATCAGCTGGTCAGCATCTGTAATAATGGCAAAGAAGCCCCCGCTGCATCATGAGGCCAGCTGTTCAGTTCCAGTGGCTGGTGTATCTATGCATTTACTTTTTGATTCTATCTTCACGGATGAAATTCCTTTTAAAAGTTTCAAAATAGTATTAAATTAAATAGGTCTATTCTCCCATTAATATATACGGTGCTTAGAAGGGAAACAGGCATTAACATAATCTCTGGTGAGTGGGTATACAGCAGTCGTCCCTAGACTTTTCAGGGTCACACACTCCTTAACACCCAGTCCAGGAGCCAGGACTGGAAGCACTCTTGGTGGGGGAAGATGCGGACAGGGGTAAGAGGGCTGAGGGCAGATCTGGAGCCAGGGCCAGGAGCAGGGCAAGGGCTGGGTGCGGCGCCATGTCTGGGTGCGAGGCCAGGAGCCAGAGCTATGACTGGGGGCAGGGCTGGAGCAGAGTTAAGAGCAGAACAGGGCAGGGTGGTGCTCCCTTCTCGCAACCCATAGGGGCTGGCCCGGGCCCTACTGTGCCCCCTCCCAGAACATTCCTTCGCACCCCCTGTAGGGGGGCATGCCCCATAGTTTGGGAACCTCTGGTCTACAGTATCCCAAAGAAGAGGGTACCTTCTTCCTGTCACACACACTCATGATGCTCCTAGGAGGAGGCCCTGCCAAACCAGACAGCAGCATGGGCTTTTGAGGGTTAAATCCTGGAAGAGTGTGGAGGTGGGAAGAAGTTCGTGTCCTATCGAGAAGAGCCTGGGCTCAGGGACCTTTATAGGGAGCATCTAGGCTACTCTGCTGAAAAAGGAAGAAGGATTTGCCAGGACAGGGTGCTTTGGAAACACAAGTGATGTCATAAGAGATGATGTTCTCTTTGTTGTTTTGTTTGGAGTTAGGGTGACCAGATGTCCCGATTTTATAGGGACAGTCCCGATATTTGGGGCTTTTCACACTTGCTATCTGGTCACCCTATTTGGACTTCTCAGGCTCTTATCCTGCTTAAAGGGAACATCGCTGGAGATTTTGCTGGTTTGGGCTCTTTTAGTGGAACAAGAACCTTCTAAACAAACCAGGACCCTAAGAAAGCATATTGTTTTGTTGTGAACTTTCTAACCGGCCCCCAGTCTCCGGCCACGAGCACTCTTGGGAGTACTGCACAGTTAATGGAAAAAACAGCACGAGTGGGAAAATAAAAGCAAATGATTGAGGAATAGGAGAGCTTTCCAGCACTGTTGTGAAAAATACTTTGGCATATGTGCTCTAAGATTGTGTTTTGTAGGTCTTTGATGTGACAGTTGCTATGGTAACCATGTGTATTCTTGAGCTGCTGAGCAAAATAGGGACACTAGCAGACCTCCACATATGGACAGGATACTATAATGCGCAGCAGCTGCTGCTGCTGCTCTTAATCATCCACAAAAACTGAAGATCCTGCTTTATTCCTGAATGTGAATTTTCATGACTTTTCCAAGTGCGGTTTCTTTATGCTGGAAAATTACATTGTGGCAGAACATGTTAACTAACATGATTTTACATGCAATTTAGCCCTCAGTATATGTCTATCATCATGTCATCTTGACAGGATGTTAAACATGGCAGTCTTTGTCTGCAAGGAATGTTTAGTATTAGTATAGTATTAACTATATTTTCAGCCCCTAATGTGCTTGTACATGAACCATTTTTTTGCCAGCTGACTGAGGTTTGTAATCACACATCAGTGGCATAAAAGCCAGAGGTGTGAACTGTCCTATACAGAAAGAAGATTTTGAAGAACTGCAGAAAACGGTTTAAAAAAAGAAAAAGTGTGAAAGATGGTGTCATCTTGTGTTCTGCTCTCTGCTTTGTAGCTTCCAATCTATTTGAAGTAATAAACATTATGACCAGAAGGGGGCAACCTCTCTTTATGTTAGAGAAGATTACACTTTAAAGAGTTTAAACTATATAAGTAATAAAGGCAAAGCTTTAGATTAAGAATAAAAACAAATTCCGCGCCCACCCCCCGCTCCCCTGGAGATTTCACATAATCTGAAGAGGGGCTTCATGTTCCCTTTGGCATGGTAGGAGAGTGAGTGAAAAGCCATAAAAATTGTAATAAGCAGAAGGTCTGCAGGCCACTCTGTTCCCTAGAAGCTGAAAAGGTTCTTTAAGCAGCATCCTCCCCCAGGAACCAGGTATTGCTCTGTAATTGGTGCTGAGCATAAGGGGGGCTGTGAACTGTGGTGATGCCAGGGGAGGAGGTTGTTGTTTTCTATTTTGTTTAGGGTATTTTTAACCCTAACTTACATTGTTATATGTGTAATGAAAGTGAATATCTGTTGGCCCCTTAAATTACCTGCTTAGATAACTTCTCCATGTTTGAGCCTTTCATCTCACTTTCCAGCAAAAAATTACTCTGGAATAATGAAGACCAGATCTTATGGTATAAGGGAATGCAGTGGAAAATGAGTCTTTCTGGTATCTGAGGCTTTCTTCTCTACAGACTCTTGCTATAGAAAGAGTGCAAGTGATGTGCTCAAGCAAAACATCTGGAAGAAGGACTCTCATTCTTACTGTGCTCTCTGCTATGCAAGGGATACAAGCTGAATCACTAAGGAAATACTGGGTGGGCTGTATATAAATGAGATAAAATGCAGGGAGATAACTTTGGGTTTCTTCAGCACTCAGCCAGGATCCTGTTCCATTGTGGGATATACCCAGGTTTAACACCTTAGCTGGTAAAGGTAAAACCTAGGTGGGAGCATTTTGTTCACCTTGACCAGCAATCGCATGTTAAAATACAACTGTCCTGTTCACAGTGGGTTTCAAAATATGTTAGTTAAAACATTTCAGAAAATGTGTATTATAAAATATCTTTTATCCTAAGCTAGATAAGCCTGAAAAGGGTATGAGCTACACTTCTTAACCGAGTGCAGATCTGAGCCTGTGTGGGTGTCATTTACATGCTCGGGGGGTTGGATGCCTGTCTGTATTTACTTCATATCAAACTCAGCAATCTAAAGTATTTTGAATGCTCAGTTATTCATATAGTCTTCCAACCGGCTTCTCTTTTTCTATTTAGTGCACAAATGTCGTCAGGACATTCTGTGGCTGTGATGGGCATTGACTTTACTCTAAGGTACTTCTATAAGGTTCTAATGGACTTGCTACCAGTTTGCAACCAAGATGGAGGCAACAAAATAAGGTACACCTTTGGGTTACCGAGTTAACCTTAGTCTTACCTTTCATGTGGTATATCTTCAAACTTTCTGTTCCTTGCTCTGGCTCACGCTCCTGTATTGCAATCTGCAGTCATTATCCTCATCAGGACAATCTGGACTCTTGATATCCAACATTGAACGTTATGAACAATCAATAAAATATAAAAAGGGGAAATAATTCATTCTTTCTTGTATTATTCAGGCTTAATACAAATGCCTATAAATCCATTATAAGATGAACACAGCTTCCATTCATTCTGTTACTCGTTGTTATCCTGGAGTATTTTTAGATACTTAGCTGATGACACTGACGGTATGAAAGAACAAAGTTTATTTACGTATGAAAATCACGCAATCCCCTTAATTGATTTGAAGCATAAATATTAAGCACTATTTTGTTTAAGTTGTCACATCAAATAAGTAATACTACAAATGTAGTGTAATATGCCTGGTCTCATTTTTGGTGCATAATTTTAACTTGGCGTGGCCAACACATGTCTGAGTGTTTCATTTTCCTCTTGGCCTTCCACTGAAGACTCTCACTATGAAAATTCTCTATATTATGGATAGAGTAGCTTGATAAAGTATTTTTGGAATGCTTAAAGGAGATCTTGAATTAAGGTAAAAATGTATGTGACACTTGTTTTTATGTTTTTGTGGTGTATAAAAAAGGCTTGTCAGTGATTTTGCCTTGGGATTTTTTGTTTTGTTTTCACTTTTGTTTTTGTCAAAAACAAATAGTAATAAAAGGGATGGGTGCCTCCTTTTTTTCAACTTTACAATATCATAAATATCAAGTCTTGGGTTACGTACTTTGCTGTAACTCTCCATCACAGGACACAGAATTGGGTGCTCTCAGCCCTGGAAAGCACTAAGATGTTGAATCTGTTTTGGGTTTTTTTCAGAGCATATCTTCCAAGTGTTTGTCAGGGATTTGATTTTAAATTGGTGTCCTCAAGGCCAAACCAAAAAAAACCCAACCCCAAACAGTCAGACTGAACAATATGAATAAAAATAATTTCCGATCTCCAGTCAATCAGGATACATCCTATGGTATTTGTGATCATAAGTCTACTAGTTTGCGAGTTGTCTATGACATCTTCCAGGAGAAACAGGAGACAAGACCTGAATTTCTAATGTAAAAACAAAAGTTGGGTAGGAAAAAAATTCTGTTAACTTTTCATGCCTCCTTCTTATATTGTCAATGGTACAACCCTATCTGTTTTTTTTGTGCAGGTTACCTTTAACATTATGTATGTGGGGTTTTTTTACATTTGGGTGATACAGTCAGGACTTTACACTGTACACGCAGTTGTGGGAATTGTACACTTGTAAAGCATCTCCTGCAGTTTCTCATAGCCCCAGGCAGAAGGCAGGGGATGCATGCACAGCTGCAGGACCCAGCCAAAGCTATGGTTAAGCTGGGGGACTTTAGCTCTACTCCTGCTGAGTTCTTCGGGAGCATTAAGTGGCCTACATTAACCTCTTCCAGTTTCCTTTCTGTGGCCACACATTCTCTTGATCTTTGCACAGACTAAGCCCTCTCCCTGGGATATCTGCTCCTTTGCCTTCCCCTGTAGCACTCCATTCTGTGTCTATGGTAACAGAAAGAGGGCGGGAGGCAGGCGTGCTGTGCAGAGGGACTGCCAGTGAGGGAAAGGCCTTGCAAGGAGAAGAAGGTCTAGTCTCTGCAGAGCCAGAGAGGGAAGGAAACTGTGAGAAAAGGGTTGACACTGGTGGTTGGGGAAAAGAGGGTGACAGGAAAGGGACGTGGGAGAGAAGGAAAATAAGGTATTTGCCCTTCTGTAAGCCCTTTTATCAGAGGATCTCATAGTCCTTTATGAACGTTATGGAATGACGTTTCCCAACACATCACTTTACAGATGGAGGGGCAAAGGCATAGATTACATGCTTTCCCCAAAGTCACCCTGGAAGAGCTGGGAATAGGAAGGGAAGTGGTGTGTGAATTAGGAGTTTGATGGAAATTCACGTTTTCATAAGAATATTAAATGGAGTGACTTCTCCCCCAATTAAAATGAAACTAAAAACTTGACATTACTTTAAAGGGAAAATGTCTGGTGGAAAATTATAGGAGAGTCTTTACATTTGTTACTATTAGCATTTCAGGCTAAGCACTTAGAACTGCGAAAATCTGTTGTTTTTCACCATTTATGCTATTGGTTTACTTCATGCATGTTTCGCAAATTAGACAATGGAAATAAAATAAGTGATCTCATTTCTGTGTCCAGTCAATTCCACCTTCAAATTCTCAAGTACTAGTAGAGTGCTGCAATACCAGTTGGTTTGTAAACTTCAGAGAAATATTGATAAGTTCTTTTAAAAACTATTTCCATTGAATTTTTAACAGACGGTTTTTTGTATTGGACAGAGTTTTTGTTCAAGCTTCTTTTACAACCATATTTAACCTACCCATTTCTTTAAAACATAAAGAAACCTCATGAATACATTTTGTTTATATTGGGCAGGTGCTTTATTATGGAGGATAGAGGGTATCTCGTGGCACACCCCACTCTCATTGATCCTAAAGGTCATGCTCCGGTAGAACAGCAGCATATTACACACAAGGTTTGGCTAAATCCTGTCTTTTTTTTTTCTTCCCCCTTTTTTGAAAGATTACAGAATGTACTGAAGTCACTTTTTATGTTTTTTTTGTTTTGTTTTGTTTTTATAAGTAAAATTCTGTTATTGTCTCCTTAGGAACCTTTGGTAGCAAATGACATTCTAAACCATCCAAACTTCGTGAAGAAAAACCTCTGCAACAGTTTCAGTGACAGAACAGTTCAGAGGTTTTATAAATTTAACACTAGCCTAGTGGTAGGTATTGTTTGTTTTCCTGTTTTACTTGTTGAATGTATTTGGGTTGGGTTGGATTTACTTTGACTGATGCAAAGGTCAGTCAATGTTGATCACCAGGAATAGCAAACGGAGACCCAAAACCAACTCATTGTGAAGGGCAGCACATGGTGGCCCTGTAGAGACATAAAATCAGTGAGCTAGATTGTACAAACTTTGCTCACGTGAGTGGTGCGAGGGATTAGGAATGTGAGTATTTGCCAAACGTTACATAATCTAGCCCAGCAGTGAGATCTGAGAAGTTATTTTTCCCTGTCTTTTTATTAAGGGTAATTTTAAAATATTGGTTTGGATTCTTCTGCAGTGGATCCCAGCTCCATATGTCCAGTCACCAGCCCTCTCTGTTGTCACAGCCTAGTGCACAGATGGGGTCTTCCTCTTTACTCCTGCCTGTCTCATTTGGAGCCTTTTACACTCTTAGCTAGAGAGAAGCTATTAGGTAACAAAATAAAAAACACATCAACATACATTTAATATAATTTGTCAAATTGAAGTCTTCTAAAAATCTCAGGTAAAAACGGGTGATCCTGTCTCATATAGAGCTTCCCTCTGTTCTTTATCTTGCAAACAGACTGTAATCTAATATTCTAGTGTTGTTGTAGCTGTGTTGGTTCCAGGATATTAGAGACACAACATGGGTGAGGTAATCTCTTTTATTGGACGAATTTCTGTTGGTGAAAGACATACACTGGGCTCTGTGGCACTCGAAAGTGTCTCTCTCTCACCCACAGAAGTTGGTCCAGTAAAAGAGAGAACCTCGCCCACCTTGTCTATATAACATTCATGCCAGCCATATGTTGTTGTGCAGAGTGTACTGACTACAATGTCACAAATCCATCAATACAAGATGACTGTGGAATAATGTCAAAAACTCTAGGCTCTGTGAGAGAAAGCTGTTGTTTAAACACACTTTTCTAGGGTTATTAGTAAAAGTGTCAAGAAAATTTCTGAAAGCTCAGGCAAGTTAAATGGATCTATGTTAGAACAGGATAGAAGTTAACATTTTCCCTAATACAAAATGGATTGGGAGTAGAGGGGAGCAGGAGTTTTTTGTTGCAAAGGAAAATGCAGAGGACAAAGCAAATTTAGATTGCATTGTATGAGTCAGAATCGGGAGTGCTTCAGCTTTTCACATAGTTCACAGCTGAAGTATATTTTTATAGTACATGTACCAGCAAGATGTCAGCAACTTGTGATGTTGCCTGCCAGCCAGAACTGAATCTCTGTGTGAAGGTAACAGGTAATTGTCATCAGGGGCATGTGCAGGAATTTAAATTTCACTGCTTTTGCAGGCGGCACATTCTGTGCCTCCATCACAGCCCCGGGGGCCAGAGGAGCTGTTGGCACTGCAGCCGCCTGGGTGCTGCGGCTTCCCACCATAGCCCCAGGGGCCATAGGGACTCTGTGCCCCCACCACTATTGCAGGGGGAGAGGGGAGAGCCATGCCGCTGCTTGCCCCCCAGCCTCATTGTGCATGTCCTTGATTGGTATGATGGAGAAGGGAAGGAAGGAGAGATTTATTTGAATGAAGTATTGTCCACTGTCAGGCAGGATACTAGACTAGAGACCATTATGGCACATCATAGTGTTATAAGATAAACAGATGTTGTTAATCTTTAGGGAAGTGCTTTGTCATCCAGTACTGGCTCAGTTTTGCTCATCTCCCAAGCAGGCTGATGAGTGAATTTGTATGCCTGTTATCTGAAGAAAAGGCATGCTACATTCATGTTCCCTCATAGTTTTTACTTCAGCTTATGGTTCTTTAAATGTGCTTGGGGAGGGGGAAAGATTTCAACTCACTAGGTAGTATGTTTCCTCTGACATGCCTTGCTTCACCCTAGGGTGATCTGACAAACCTTGTGCATGGCAGCCACTGTTCTAAATACAGACTGACAAGAATACCTGGAACCAATGCCTTTGTTGGAATAGTCAATGAAACCTGTGACTCTCTTGCCTTCTGTGCCTGCAGTATGGTAGACAGGCTCTGTCTGAACTGTCACAGGTAAGAGTGATTTGAAACGAATTGGCAAGTGCAGATATTGGTTTTTATTTTATTGCAAATGAAGACTGAGAGCACTGGTCATTTTGTAGGCTAAGCTAACATGTGCGGTGCAACTCATATCAGAACAAAACAAATATTGTACCTGCGTAAATAAAATGCACTTCATTTGTAATGAGTAGGGTTATGCTCCTCTTTTATAAGGGTTTGCAGATTTATCAGGCTCTTTTTCATGGTGCACAGTAGTTTAAAAAAAAAAAGTCATATAAGCCTTCTGGAAGTTTTAAGCCATTTTCCCCTCCATTGCTTGGCGTTTTCCAGTGCTCCCTTTTGTTTAATGCTCAGGCATGTGAATCACTTTGCTTGCAAATAATTCAACTGAATGGGAGTGCTCATCTGGGGCAAAATCACTCCCAGGGCTGAGTGTTTGCAGAAACAAGACCTTCTTTACAGCCTATTAACACTTGCCTTTGGGTGCGGAATATGATGAGTTGTCACATAGGTGCCAAGCTTACTGCCTTCACACCCTGTCTCTGCAAAGGGATTTGACTACAATAAAAACAATGTGATAAAGCTGCAGAAGAGGGAAGGAGCTCTGTGTGTGATCACCCTGGAAAGCTATGAGTGAGGGAGAAAGAGATTTCTCTGCTTCTTAGCATTCAGGGGCTTGGGAAATGTGCAAAGGAGAGGGCTAGTGGCGCCACAAGTCCATTGGGGATATTCTCCTTATCTGCAACTCAGAATAGGAGCAGAGGAGTTGTTCCACATGGGGGTGGGAGAGTTCCTTTCCCCCAGCTGAGTTCCTAATGCTCAGCCTGACTATGAGTTCCTAACAGAGGGGGCTCTAGGGACTTTGCTGCCCCAAGCCCTGCAGGCAGGATGCCTCCGGCGGTTTGCCTGCGGAGGGTCCGCTGGTCCCGCGGCTTTGGCGCCTGCGGCAGGTCCTCTGAAGCTGTGGGACCAGCGGATCCTCCGCAGGCACGCCTGCGGGAGGTCCACGGAAGCCGCGGGACCAGTGGACCCTCTGCAGGCAAACCGCCGGAGGCAGACTGACTGCCACCCTCGCGGCACTGGCAGAGCGCCCCCCGCGGCTTGCCGCCCCAAGCACCAGGCCCCAGGCTGGGGCCTGGAGCCGCCCCTGGTTCCTAATAACTCCGCTGCAGCAACCTGCATGGAATTTGGAGGGAAGAGCCCAGGTTGCTAGAGGGTAGATTGTGGAAAAGGCACTAGTAAGTCAGCCAGTGCACGAGAGGCCAGTATTTTAGCTGAAGTTTCAATGTCTTGGTAAATAAATAGTTCTCTTAATAAATAGCCAGTTTAGTCTTACAAATTGGGTATCTTTTCAGTACATGGTACGTAAAACACTGGCTGTATGCTGGGACTAGGATTTGGACTTCAGTTTATATTGATGCAACTGGCCATTTTTTCTTTTTTCTAAAGAATGGAACAAAATGAATGTGAATGCCCTTGTGAATGCCCTCTAGAGGTCAATGAATGTACTGGCAACCTTACCAATGCAGAAAGCAGGTGAGAACAAGTATCTCTAAAACTCGAGTAACATTGTTATTGTGAGTATTAAATTCTATAATCCTTGAATATGGACTACTATCTCATGCTACCATATATGCAGTGCCTGGTAGAATAGAGTGATTAAACAGTTGGATTATACTTAACAAAGTTTAATTGTTTTGATTGGCTATACAGCAATTCTTTTTTGTGACATGATCTCAATTATTTTCCTCAATGTAGGAATCCTAGTTGTGAAGTCCACCAGGAACCAATGACATTCACAGCAATTGATCCTAGCCTACAGGATGCTCTTCCACAATGTATTAACACACGGTGTAATCAGAGGCTGGAGAGTGGGTAAAGTGCATTGTTTTCCCTCTCTGAAAATATGTACAGGGCTTGAAATTATTAGGAGATGTTATTTATTCTAATACAGACAAATCTTCCCTTGATGCTAAATAAATAAAGTGCTGTAAAATTGCAGCCATGTTCCTGATGCCACCATGCAGTAAACTTTCCTGTTTGAATCATCTATCTGCTATTAACAGCATTTGATAGCCTCAGTGACACCTGTCTTGACTACACTGAAGTCAATGGAATGCGCCAATGTAAGTGAGGAGAAATGAGCCGTAGAAGGGACAATGAATTCCACCTCTCAGCTAGAGAGGAAGTGCCACAATATTTGCCTACATGGTTTGAGAAGCAGATGATCTTAAAAGGAGAATGGTCATAGAAACAATGAGTAGACCCTGCTTAAGCAAGGATTTCTGTCAGCAAAAAATAAATTGTGTGTCACTTAAACTGTGATATGAGTGTAGTTAGTTTGTGGCTCAGGTCATGGCTAGCAAAGATCAGGGCCTAATTCTCTGAGGCACTCAGTTTTGTGGAGTGTAGCAGATCAGGCGGAGTGGCGAGGAGCCAGTTTCAGCTCACTGATTCTCTGCCCCTGACACTGGTTAGAACAGCCTGGGGACTGCTCTCATTTGTGCCAGTTGACTGTGAGCTCCAAGAAATAATCCATCAGCTGGATAAAGCCAGAGTGCATCATGCTTCAACCACACCTTCTCAGTGCCCCTCCCAAGCCGAAACACCCCTTTCACTGGGGCATTTGAAGAGAGACAGGACCCAGATGGGGATTCCTTCATGCTGAGAGTGTCTCCAGCCAAGGAGTTTCAGGCAGTCTGCTCTCCCTTAGCATTGCCTAAGTGGTGCAGAAAGAGGAGAGCAGGCCAGTGAATCTGGCCCTTTATGACAAAGCTGCTCTTTCCCCATAGGATTTACCTTGTATAACTTAAACCTTTATGACACTTCTGTAGCCAATCATCAGAGCTGTGAGGCTTTATGGAGGATTTTGGTTCCAAGTTGTCTAGTGACTATGAATATACTGAGATACACCCAACCGAAAATGATTTTCTTTAAGGTAAAGCCAGTCTTTTTCTTCACGTCCAGGGATTGCTTTGGTGTGTTGGACTGTGAGTGGTGTATGGTGGACAGCGATGGAAAGACCCATCTGGATAAATCCTACTGCGCACCTCAGAAGGAATGCTTTGGTGGCATTGTGGGAGCTAAAAGCCCTTATGTGGATGACATGGGTGCGATAGGTAATTCTGGTTTTTTAATGAGGATATATATTTAACTGTTAAACTACCAGTATTTTGTTGCATACACCATCAATGTAGGTGCACAAAACTCATGTGCTGAAGCCTTGAGTTTATTTTAATGTTATAGAAATGCTGATTTAAACTTTTTTGCAACATATTTATGCTCTGGTTTTTTATTGGTTTTTTAAGGAGATGAGGTGGTCACTTTGAACATGATAAAAAGTGCTCCGGTTGGTCCTGTAGCTGGAGGTATTATGGGATGCATCATGGTGCTTGTTCTGGCAGTATACGCGTATCGTCACCAGATCCACCGTAGGAGTCACCAGCACATGTCACCTCTTGCTGCACAGGGTGAGATGATAAGTTGTGAGGGAGATATTAGCAGTGAGGATAAAAATCCAGCTATTTCATACATTCTTCTGCCTAGTTTTAAAGATCATTTTTTGGTTTATCCTTTGGGAATCCTTTATTCTTGCTTCTCTTCTGATTCCTATTTTATCTCTCACTCCCCTCCTTACATAACTGATGTGCTTACTGTCCAATGTACTTGTGTACCACTGCCCTCTGCTGGGTACAAAGCTAGACTTGCTGTCTCCTTGGGAAAACCTGGACAAAAAATGCTAAAACAAGTCTCAGGATGCTATGGATATGACTTTCCTAGAGCTAAAGCAGTAAACTCGGCTTAATACCAGTCCTGTAACTTCTGAATAGTAGACTGTTTTCTAGCAGTAATAGTCCTGTTGCCAGCAGTTTATTAGAATTACAGTATTCAAAATGCTTCCTCTGGAGCTACTTTTTGGTTGTATCTTTTCTCCCTCACTTGCACTCTGAGAGAAATTCATCATTGTGGCATCTTTTACTTACAAAAGGAAGGGATGAAGGGCAAAATTATTATTTATTTATTTGTCATACACTAATACTAAAAAAGGCTCCAACTGAAACTGGGACTCTTTTGTACTAGACACTGTACCAATAATGAGAGGCAGGGCAATCCGGTTTGGAATCTACGTAGTCAACCAGACAAAGTGTGGTAGGGGAAACAGAGGCATGGGGAGGGGAAGTGATTTGCCCAAGTCTCAGAGCTGAGAATAAAACCCAGGTCTCCTGAGTCCCTGTCCAGGGCTTTATCCACTGGACCATACTGACTCAGTCTGAGCCTGTTCACTAAACTTTCTGCATCACTCAAGCCAGTTCTTTCAAGGGTACCTGGCATATCCTCTTCCTGGTATGTCTCATCCCCAGCCAGCCCCAAAACAGGGATTCCCAAGCCCATTCCCAGAGCATAGTACTCCAGCACGATAATGCAGAGTGCTTCCACCACTCCACCAGGCTGACAGTTGTTAATAAGAGAAAAATTTTGGATCAACTTAACAGTTGCATTTTTCTGTTTGTAACGGTGTGTAGAAATGTCAGTGCGTATGTCCAACCTGGAGAATGATAGGGATGAGAGAGATGATGACAGCCATGAAGACAGAGGAATCAGTAAGTGCTGAGCTGTGTCACTGTAAAATGTGCCAGTATTAGGCTCAGGATTCGCGAGCTTCTTGCTTGGACTTGCTATAGTGTAGAGGGTTTTTCATTTCTCTTAACACCTTGATATGACAGTGTGAGCTTTGCTCTGGAAATAGCAGGGCCAAAGTATTAAATGACCTAGTTTGTAACCCTTACTGTCCTTCAGTCTCACCTCAAAAAATATTCTTAGTTTTGGGCCATATAGTGCCCACTGGTGTGCAGTGGGAGCTTGCCTGTTCTGTCACATATTACAGCGTGGCAAGCTCTCATAGAATCAGAGAAGATTAGGGTTGGACGATTGCTCAAAGCAGGACCAACCCCAGCTAAATCATCCCAGCCAGGGCTTTGTCAAGCTGGGCCTTAAAAACCTCTAAGGATGGAGATTCCACCACCTCCTTAGGTAACCCTTCCAGTGCTTCACCACGCTCCTAGTGAAACAGTGTTTCCTAATATCCAACCTAGCCCTCCCCCATTGCAACTTGAGACCATTGCTCCTTGTTCTGTCATCTGCCACCACTGAGAACAGCCGAGCTCCATCCTCTTTGGAACCCCTCTTCAGGTAGTTGAAAACTGCTATCAAATCCCCCCTCATCCTTCTCTTCTGCAGACTAAATAAGCCCAGTTCTCTGAGTCTCTCCTCATAAGTCATTTGCCCCAGTCCCCTCATTATTTCTGTTGCCCTCCGCTGGACTCTCTTCAATGTGTCCACATTCTTTCTGTAGTGGGGGGCCCCCTTCTGTGGCCCAATCAGCTCTGGGAATGGCTTTTAGAATGCTGAGGGACTGCAGTTATGACTGCATGAGGTGTGTAAGCTTCTGCCCATGAGCAGCCTTGGAAGGGGTAGGCACAATCTGGCCGTTTAGTTCCTAGCTTCAGTTCAACAACAATGTTAAATGAAAAATCAATAAATCCTGTTTTCACTTAGTTCTTTGCTGTTCAGTTATGACTGTACTACTGTGTATAATAATTCTATTGTATAGTGATGGGCCCAAGGCCGCTGGATTTTGGGAGAGATCAGAATTTCCCATGTGGCCCTGTCCTTAAAATGAGTTGAATCAAAATTCAAGATCTGAACAACGTCAAGGATTCAAAAACCAGGGCTGGATCTGAGTTATGCATCTTGTATCCATTGATACTAATATAGCTCATGTGAGTCTGTCTTGCTTTTCAGTTTAAATGTTTGCAGGCTTTAGATGCCTCCTAGGTCTCTGTGTTCTGGTATTGCTACAGGGAACCTTCAAAACGTTCATTAATCAAAGCAGACAGTGGGGTAAATCAGATTTATGTTCAACCTGCTGTCAGCACTGGACGAGGACATGCACTTCGCAGCAAACCTTTGTCCCATCGTTTCTGTGATGTGGAAGCTCGTAATCCCTATAAGAACTTCATAGCAGCATCTGAAAGAAGTAGTTTATAAAACATGTCTGATTCCTTGCTATTGAATTGCTCCATTAATATAACTTAATAAAAACACTCTGTTTAAAACAAACCCTGCTCCCTTTTCTTTCCTAGTCAGCAACACTCGGTTTATAGCAGCTGTAATTGAGCGGCACGCACACAGTCCGGAACGTAGACGTCGGTACTGGGGGCGATCGGGAACAGAGAGCGATCACGGTAAGACCTTTAAACCCCCAATAACTCTGCATTCTCAGCTTGTTTCAGATGTTTGGCAACATAGGGGATAAGGCCAGACCCAAAAAAATATCTTTGCTCCTTATTGCTTCATAGTTAAACAATTTTGACATCTCCAAATGTATGACACTGTCCAGCAATGAAGCTATTTTTGTGAGAGCAGTGTTATAACATGAGCTATTTAGGTTAATGCCCCATCCTCTGCATCTTATTCTTATATAGTGTTAGTTTTGTTGGATGTCTGATTGACTGGAATTCAAACAGATAAAAAAGTGACCAAGTTTGCCACACCATTTTCCCGTGGCCAAGCCTGACAGTTAATTCAGCATCTCAAAAACCATTCAAAGAGGTAAAGTTAATTGTCTTGATAACAGCAGAGAACTTATTCCGTGCCCTTTGCTGTGAAGCTGGCACTCTTCTCTTAAAGGTAACCTTCACAGCTTTTTATAAAACTACCTCTCCACTTTAGTAATATCTGTTGTGTGTCTTCTGTAGCTAGGCTAAACTAAGCCTGGACTACACTAGGGGTCAAATACTCCCTTAGCCTTTCTGTTGGGCATTCAGCACATACTGCTGCAGTGGGAAGACATTTTATGTGCAAGTCAACTTTTAAAAAGATGACCAGTGTTTACTATATTTATTTTAATGGTGTTTGTGCTAGTGTCATTTAGTGTCTGATGACATTTCCATTGTCAACCCTTTTGGGGGGTTATCATTTTGTCATCATATTTCTTTCCACTCTGAAAAACAGTTGGCTAACTCTTTTTAAGTCTTTAGAGCAATTAGATCTGTATCAAGTTATTGACCCATCAGGAAGACTCAGTCTAAGTTAAGTCAAGTCAAAGGTAGACAAGGCTGTCTGCTGGGATGTTGGCAGTAGCCGAATGTCATCTTTATTGTGTTTAAATCAGACTCATCATGTTACTACTTCTGATTTTTGTATTATTAGAGTTTGATATCTTACACTCCTAGAAAGTCCTCACTATCTGCCTTGGCAGCGTGTAGCACTGAGGTGCCAGCAGGGGTAATCTCCTGCCCAACTCTTTAAAGATACATATTACTTAATTTCTTCTGCGAGTGATGGTCCTTATTGTATTCCACTGTGAGGTTATGCGTATACACCATGTGCCTGGAGTTGGAGAGTTTTGAAAGCAATGTGTGTTGGTCCATCCATGCACCCTGGTCCCTGGCTTTCTTTGTGCTTCCTACTAAGGTGGTAAAGGGCAGGCCGGACCAACCGCCTCTTCAGTTCCTTCTCACCATTGTATAGTCTGGGTCGGAACCTTCAGTGTCCTCATCTCTGACATCATTCTAAAGAAATAGGTGTAAATAGTTCTATTAATTCTTAAATAATTTGTAGATTAGTAGTTTTACCAGTTTTTAATAGTTTTGGTCGTTTGAGAGTAGCTTATGGAGTAACCACCTTTCCGTACCCATTTGGTTAGCGCACTATGCCCAAAGCTCTGGGCTTCAGACTCTGTACCTTCTGCCCGCCATCTTTCTGGGTCAGTGATGACCATCAACACTGCCTATACTGCATGGGAGAAGCTCAGTGCAGTATCTGTCAGTCCTTCCCCAGCCATACCCAAAACAAGCAGGCTCTTTGCCTCTATAAATATCTCATGGAGATGGCCATGAGACCCCAGTTGGACCTAGGCCAGGAACCACCCTCCCCGTTCATCAGCCTGATTCAGTAAGGAGTGCCCCTCTCGCTACAAAGTCTGACTCTGGTGCCAGTGAATCCATTACCACAGACCCCATGGCAGGGCCCAGTCAGGATATTAGGAAGCATTGCTATAAACATGGGACTAAGTCAACATCAGAAAAATCGGACTTTCCGTCCACCAGCTCTGCTCATGAGGACTTAGGACGTCCTAAGTCCTTTAGGCATGAGAAGAAAGGTCAGAAACATTGGATTGCACCATCTCCAGAATGGCCCCCACTGGTACTGTTGTCCCTGGCTCCTCACAAGACCCAGGACCCTCCCAATACTAGTGAAGTCTGACCACCACCGGATACCAGCTTCGGCACCAGCTCCGGCGGCCCAAACAGATAGAATCCCTCACACTCATGGGAGATCTGGATCCATGGCTGCGCTACAAGTCGTTTTTGCTTTCCCAGATCCAGAATCCCCCAACTCCATCGGGATCTTCAGTCCCCAGAGAACTCATCTCCCCTAAGAGATCTCCCTGCAGTACTCCCACCACATATAACATACATGTCTCTGGCAGCACCAGTGTTGCCACCATTGTAATCCAGTCAACCTTTTCTTCCTTGGGGGATTCAGACCCACCGGAAGAACTGCCTCTTCCATACTGCTCTTACCCGTTTCCCAAAAGACTTGCACCACCACATCTGCCTCTGAGTCATTGGCATGGGACCTCCATGAGCACTCATTGATCCCGCCAACTGGCCATATTGAGGACCCCGGGACCAGTATCCTCCTCCTGAGTTCTCTAGGGAGTCGCCTCCTGCTTCCCTTCCAAGGGAACCATCAAACTTGCCCCCGGATCTGACGACAGAGGAGAATGCTATGCTCTGGTTCCAGTGGTTCCACCGGAACTGACTAAACTACCATCGTCATCACTGGAGAAAGCAGTGACTTTGACATCTCCTTCTCCCTTGGATGACGTCAAGCAATTCCAAGACCTGCTGCACAGTCACTGGGGAACTTCAGATCCCATTAGAGGAAATCCAGGACTCTCAACACAAGCTCTTGAAACATCCTCCATACCTCAACGCTCACAAGATTTGCCCTCCATGTCAACAAGGAGCTGGCTAGAATGGTGTGGCACACTCTTGCCACCTGTGCTCCTGCCCTTAAGGGTGTGGAGAGACTATCGTGTACCAGCTAAAGGCTCAGAATTTCTATTTCCCCACCCACCTCCCAATTCTCTGGTGGTTCAGGCTGCTTCCAAAAGATCCAAGCAGCAAAATCCTAGTTCTATGCTAGTAGTTAAAAAGGAAAATGCTTAGACTCATAGGTGCCAGCTACTTGGTTGCTCTGGGGATTAAGCACCCATGGAAAAAAATAGGGGGTGCTCAGCACCCATCAGCCACACCGGTTCCAGTCCTCGGGACTGCTGTTTGGCAGGGCCCCCTGGGCTGGCTGCCAATCAACTGTTTGGCAGGGCCCCCCAGGCTGGCTGTCAATCAGCTGTTCAGTTGGGATGCACTGGGGAAGGGGGGGACAGAGAGGAGGGAACAGTGGGCAGGGAGAGTGGGGCCTCGGGGGAGAAGGCAGGAAGAGGTGGAGCAAGAAGGGGGCCTTGGGGAAGAGGTGGAGTGCCCACCAGTAAAAATACAAGTCAGTGCCTGTGTTTCAACCTACTGGGAAGGGGGGTTTCTCATCCTCCAGTTTACAATTCAGGATAGCCAATTATCAAGCGCTATTGGCTAAATATGATTTCCTCAGTTATGCTGTTTGAGGAATACACCAGCAGTCTCCCACAGTAGGACTGTGCCTATTTCCAAGCTCTCATTGAGGAAGGTAAATTAATAGCCAGAACCGCCTTTGATGCAGCTGATACTTCCTCGAGGGTCATGGCTATGGTCATCATTATGCGAAGGGAGTCCTGGCTCCATTCTTCAGGATTCCCCAGGGAGATCCAGAACACCATTGAGGACCTCCCCTTTGCTGAATCCCACCTCTTGAAGACAGACAATTCCCTACACACCCTCAAGGATTCTAGGGCCACCCTTCAATCACTGGGCATTTATACACCTGCCCCCAAAAGGAAGTTTCATCACCAGTCAACCACACCACAGTATAGGTGCCAACACTTTCACCACCAAAGATCATCCAAACCATCACTTAAAAGAAAAAAAAAATGGTTCAAAGGTCCCTCTTTCCCATGCCTCCTGCTTTGGCCTCGACATTTCAGTCTCAACCCTCAACCAGGAGATATTTTAGATGTGAGCTCGACATTCATGAACCAATAAGCTTAACACCTCGCAACCGTACTACTCCATTTGGGGGTCGTCTAGCGCTCTTTTTCGACACCTAGAGTACAATAGATAGGTGGGTGCTGAACATCATCCACTATGGCTATACAATCGAGTTTGTGACGCTACCTCCTCAAAAAGCCCTGTACCCATCTCTTTCGGGGACCACTCTCATGACAGTATTCACACCCAAGAGGTGAGCTCTTTACTGCAGTGAGGGACAATAGAACATGTTCCTCTACCACAACATCATGGAATGGGATTTTACTGGCCCTACTTCTTCATACCCAACCAGAAGGGTGGGTGAAGATGAATCCTCCAGCTCTGTCATCTCACAAGCTCAGATTTCTGTTATGTTGGCAGTGATAATTTCATCATTAGATAAAGGCATGTGGTTCATGGCTCTCAATATGAAAGACTCTTACTTTCACATAGACGTTCGTCCCGCCCACAGACACTTTCTCAGAATTATGGTGGGATCCGACCATTTGCAATATAGAGTGGTACCGTCCCCAGGGTATTCAAAGGTATTTTTCAGTGGTGGCTGCTCATGTCAGACATAATGGCCTACTTTTTTTCCTGTACCTCAACAACTGGCTGCTCACTGCCAGATCCTACCAAGAGGCCTACACATCTGTTTCTATGATCCTCCTCCTCCTCCTCCTCACCTCTCTGGGAGTCAGGGTAAACAGCGAAAAGTCTGTCTTCACCCCCACGCAATCTGTGGATTTCACTGGGGCAACTTTGAACTCTATTACTGCAAGTCTTACCTGCCCATAGACAGGTTCCAGACTATGAACGAGATCATTAGCTTGCATTATGAGCAATCCTCAAGTGACGAGCAAGGCATGCATGTCCATACTTGGCCACATGGCCTCATGCCCATAGATCACTCCATTTGTGAAACTCCATCATCGTTATCTTCAAGCAAGACTACAGTCAGTGTCCTCACCAAGTCATCTATGAACCTTCCCTTCACAGTTCCCACAGACATACTGTCCTTCCCTCCAGTGGTGGACAAACATTTATCATGTATGTATGGGTGTCCCCCCTCTTCTCCAGACAAAACCTGACATTACCGTCGGATCCCGACTAGACTGGAAAGCTTATGTGGACAACCACGCTACCACGCAAGGGACATGGACGCCCCAAGAGTCCAGGGTGTGCACACTGATGTCCTGAAACTTTGGGCTGTAAGGAAGCATATGAAGTTTTTTTTCCCATTCATCCACTCTCACCACATCCTGATAATGTCAGACAACACTGTAACTGCATTCTATATCAACAAGCAAAGGGGAGCAAAATTGCCTCAGTCAGAAGCACAAAGCAAGCCAGGGCACTTGCGTAGACCAACAGCACTGCTGTCAAAACTCTCTAACCCTGGGTGTGTGGTGCGGATGGATAACCTCACAGTGGAATACAGGTAGGGACCACACATCTCAAGACTCTCCAGTTACAGGTAAGTAACCTCCTCTTTAGATATCCATAGCTTCATCGCAGATAGGAAAGACCAGATTCCCCATCATCATCCTGTTTTTTCTCAGCTAAAGGGACACTATAACTCAGATTGTGAAAAGTAACGAGTGATTTCAGGTGCCGAAGGTGACATACCTTTAGAGAACCCTGATTTTCAAAGGTCAGTTTGAGAATCCAGAAATTGAGGCAGCCAAAATCATTAGTCACTTTTCACTACTCTTGGTCAGTATCTTCTCAGAGAGGGAATTCAACAGTCATAAAAAGTACCAGTTGTACAGATAACAAAAACAGTGTTCTCTTTGGAATGGGAGGGGTTGCCTGAGAACAGAGTTCGGTTGCCCATTGGACCAGGGAACCAGGCACTTTCCAGCAGGGCTGTGAGGTCTGGGTGGTCTATCTGGGAGCTCTGCTGCTTATTCCTGCTCTGCCCTCTACCTCTGCTTCCCAGCCCATAGTTATCTTCTGTGTCCCATGTAACCCTGCAGTTCTAAACCCCGGACCTGCCCCTGACATCCCAGGTGACCTTGCACAAGTGAGTTAAACTTTTTGAGCCTCAGGATATGTCTATACTACAGCAGCACAGCTACAGCAATGCAGCTGTGCCATGGTAGCACTCCCTACGTCAATGGAGGAGGTTTTTTCGCCAATGTAATTAATCCATCTCTCCAAGAGATGGCAGCTAGGTTGACAGAATAATTCTTCTCTCGATCTAATTGCGTCTACAGTGGAGTTTACATTGATCCAACTAAGTCGCATTGAGTGCAAATTTTTTCATAGCCCTGAGCCATATAGCTAGGTTGACCTAATTATTAGGTGTAGACCTGGCCATAATATCCTTGTTTATAAAACGTTGCTAGTCTATCTCACATGAGTGCTGAGTCTAAGTTATTTAATATTTGTAAAGTCCATGAAGATAAAAAGTACTAAGTATGTGTGAAGCTTTATGATCAATGTCTAAAGCAGCAACACAGTGGAAAAGACAGTTGTACACCTTAACATATATGAAAGATTTGCAGTTTAACAACTTGAGTCACATACAATTCAGTATCTCTTCTCTCAAAGAAATAAGAGAGATTTTTTATGTAGAAGAAATGAAAAACAGCTGGACAGAGGTTGCTAGACCACACAGCAAATACATGGTGAAATCAATAGCATTAACCTATATTTTTTAACAGTCCTGTAACCAGTTTTGCAACTAATTTACGTTAGTCTCAAGACCCTAAAACAGTTGAAAGGTAACAAAGCATAAGCCCTCGTTTAGCAGAGAACTAAATTTTCTAGTTTTTGTGGATTTCGTTTTCAGAACTGTAATACTGTTCTCATAGTTACAGCACATAAATGAAGTTCAGGAAATGCCATGACCAAACTAAAACTCACTTTTGTTATTCTAGATTAAACTAGCTGCATGATATGAAAGCCTTTTTAGGAGTTAAGTGATATAAGATGTATTTTGATTATCTTCCTTTCTTGGTAGACCAAATTAATATTCTTGTAAGATATCCAGTCTGATCAGTTGCAAGGATGCATGCGGTACCTTGAACACAGGCATACCAGGCTGCTTTACGGGTTTTGCAGTAGATGTGCTGTGGCACTTGTCTGAGATCAGGCAAGATTTCAGAGTATTTCCCTCTGTCTCCCTGCTGTAGTCATTTAATTTCATGAGATTTTAGCCAGAAAAGGGTCTGCAGGATTTGGCACAATTAATCCATTTTAAGTACCCTCTTATGGATTCACTAGATGTAATTCTTCAACACTGTGTGTGTGTGTGTGTGTGTAGATAGATATAGCTATGTATATATTTAGTTACAAAACATTTCTACTCAGCTGTCTACAAGCAGATTGGTTTGGCTGTCATAAATCTGAGCAGAGCAGCTCATAGGTAAGTACTGATGGATGTTGGCAGTAGATTCAGCAGAATATTAATATTCTGTTTCTTCTGAAACTTTAAGGAAAGTTCTGTAATATTTTTTTACAAAAATCCCAGAACTTTGAAAATAGAACACTTTCATCTGCAAGGACCTTTTTCATTTTAAATATATATATCATTTTAAAAAATCATACAGAGACAATGTAAAGTATTTACCATTAGAATAGTTGATGACTTTTCTAAGGAAGTTTTAGTTTATTAGGAATGGGAATAATGTTCAATTTAAAGAGTGTAGCTCAAATTTAACCTGGTTTTTGTTCCTTATCTATTTGCAAAGTCCAAATAATTTTTAAGGCTTTTGCCTCCAAAACCATACTTCTTCTTTACTGTATATATTTAAATAAATGCCAGTAGGTAGATAGGTTGGTTGGTTTATTTGCTAGGGAACCAGATATTTCAAAGTGAGGCTGCCAAGAGGCTATTTAAAAGCAGGGAGAAAGGAATTATTTTAAAACTGTACAAGATTGTCTACTGTGTGTCTTTATTTTAAAACTTTGTTTGTTGGGCCCTATTCTGTAAATTATTGAGTTCCTTCATTGATCTTAATGGGTTTTGGGGCATTCAGTACCTTGAAATGTTGGGCCTTTTGCCCTAGACCATCTGTTCTTACTGGTATTGTGTTGTGTTCTAGGCTATAGCACTATGAGTCCTCAAGAAGACAGTGAAAATCCTCCATGCAATAATGATCCACTATCAGCTGGTGTTGACATTGGAAACCATGAGGAAGATTTAGATCTGGATACCCCACCTCAAACAGCTGCACTCTTGAGTCATAAGTTTCACCACTACAGGTTGCACCATCCAACTCTTCATCACAGCCACCACTTACAGGCGGCAGTCACAGTGCACACTGTGGATGCGGAATGCTAATACACTTAATTCTTTGGGAAATGATGGCAAAAGAAATGCAGTTCGTTAGCAACAATCCATACAGCAATGGGGAGCTTTGTGGTTTTGCTTTTACCAGGAGTGGTTTAACTACCTTCCTAAAGAAACTGTTACATGCACACCACGTTTACATTTACAAAATGTAATGTTGGCTCTGGAATAGAGGGAAAAGGAGCATGATGAATGGACCTGCCATAACATTTTAATAAAATGCAGCGGGAGGCCCGTTAGACCTCCAAACACAGGGATAAAAGTTTATACAGTAACTGAAGCTTTAGGAACCCTGTTAAGCTGAGCCAAGAGAAGGGAGAACTCAAAAAAGATGAAGATGTTTTACTTTCCTTAACTGGAAGAGTATAAATCTGTGCAGCCAGAGACAAAAAAGGTGCTGGATACAGAAATGGGTTTTTTGAGGTTTCCGTTTGTTTTTTAGAAAGTACATTGCTCTTACAATTGCTGTGTCGGACCTGGGACAATGCATCTCAAGATTTTTAAGTAAAGGATTATTTTTCTACTATTTATTGAACTTGAAACATTCATGGACTTTGGGGGGAGAGGAAAAACACATTAGTGACTATTGACAAGGACAGCATACATTCTGTGTGATGGTGAAGTCATTCTTCCAAGGAAGGTGTCTGTTTCTTATCAGCTGATATTCATCCACAGCCCCACTTTGCAAAAAGGGAAAATGAAGAATCACTCTGATTTGTTTACATGTTTTCTAGCCACAGTCGTTTTGTGTAAATTTTGCCACCTGATTTGTAATAGGTTGAGTTTTTTTAAATTTGTAAAAGGGAAGAATCCTCTGCTTCCCTACCAAAGCACTAAGTATTCTCCCTGTCTTTACATCTCTGACCACCCTTACAGGCCCTCAAGATCTGGGACAGGATTCCCTTCACTGTAATAATACAGTTTGAACTGCATTAACGATCAAAGAATTCCAAAATAAAATACATCCCATTTCTCTGTCTCCTTAGACCATTGACAAAATCAGAAGGTGGTAAAACACATTGTAAAATTCAGGTTGTTACAGAAGGTTTCTGTTGAAATCATAATTATAAACTGCTGCTGTTTATCTGGAATTCAATACTGCTTTGTGATTCATGCAGGGATTAATCAAGTCTCGCTAATACAACATGGGGCATCATAATTTTAAATTAGTTTTAAATCACAGTGTTGTATTTTAGATTCACATTGTGTGATTAAAATGTTATACAAACATTCTTGCACTGTGCATATGATAAACATCCATTTATGTAGGGATTTTTTTTAAAGGTTTCTGAATACCATTTTAATGAATAGGGTACTTAATACTGTATTATGTAAAAAAAAAAAAATAGGTTCATAAACAGTACAGTAAAGTAAGTATACGTGTGATATCAGGATACCCCTTTATACTATGTATAAAATTTCAATCTCTAGTGAAATAAACTGTATAAAGTATAGTTCTGTGAATTACTTATGGTTGAACTCAGATTGTTCCCTTTCATTTCCCTCTCATTCTGTGGCTGAATGAGAATTTCAAAGGAAAGTTCTGTAAACATCTTGACAGTCAGGACTCTTATCTCGATGGGTCTCTCTCTAGTTCTGATGGGCTTTATTTTTACATGGAGTCTACAGTATTTGTTTTAAAAATCTATTTTAAGAAGCCCTGTTTGTAACTACTTTGAACAGTAAATCTCCTGGGAAAGTTCAAGCACAATGCAAGCTTACCTTGGCCAGTAATAACAGCGTATAGAAAAAATAAGGTATTGAAAATGTGATTGTGTTTGCTTTGCTGTTTATTGCTGGTTTTATGGGAAGGGGCCGGGGGGAGTTCTGAGCAGGCAGTTCCTGAAAGATATTAAATCCTGTTCATGTTTTTGAGATGTTCATGCTGGAATCTTGTTTCTCGTTTTGGAGCACAGAATATCTTTGATCTTTGTGCCCAACTTACTGGGAGTTCTCAGTGAGAATCAACGATAATACCTGGCTCTTGGGCAATGAGCTACTACTCTTTTCATATTTGCTAAGGGAAAGGGAAAATGTGCCATCTCAGCATTAGCATAAGGCAAAACAAAAAGCATATGTAGTTAAGAACAGGGCCGCCCAGAGGTGGGGCAAGTGGGGCAATTTGCCCCGGGCCCCACAGGGGCCCCCCACGAGAGTTTTGTGGGGCCCCTGGAGCAGGGTCCTTCACTCACTCCGGGGGCCCCAGAAAACTCTCGCGGAGCCCGGGACCCCGGAGCTTCTTCCACTCCGGGTCTTCGGCGGCAATTCGGTGGCAGGGGGTCCTTCCGCCTCAGGACCCGCTGCCAAAGTGCCAAGCCTTCTGTGGCAATTCAGCAGCGGGGGCCCCACGCCGCCGAAGACCAGTCCCCCTGAATCCTCTGGGCGGCCCTGGTTAAGAAGCAAGAAATTTTAAGCCTTCAAAGATGGAAATTGCTAAAATAAAAATTGCAAAAGGTTTTGCTAATGGTTTGTACTATATATTAAGCACAATCCTGTAGTTACTCTTAAGTAATTATCCAATCCTATAGTACCCCTGCAGAGCTCTCATTTTAGTCCACTTTAAAGTGGATTAATCTAAGTCACAAAAAGGTACTCGATGTGAAACAAAAGTGTCCATGCAGGGGGTTAGTGCAGAATAGCTATGGTATTCCAAATTGACATGCTAGCTTATGTCATACTAACTTCCCCATGTAGATAAGTCCTTAGTAGACGCTCTTGAACTAATGGAGTATACTACCTTTCCCTCCAGTCCTTTAGTTTGAGTTATAACAGAATAGTTTTCTTTACAGTAGTATAAATGGAAATGAAAGAAAAAAATACAATTGGCCAGATCCACACCTGGTATAATTAGTATAGCTCCACTGAAGTACATTCTGATTTACACCAGTTGAGGATGTGGCTCTTTTTCGTTATGAGAAAGAGGCCACGTAAGTAAAGCCCTAATTAAACTAACAATATTATTTACAGAATGTATATACAAATTATTAATCTTGTACTGTCATATTTATGAGCTACAAATCAATGTCCCACTCCTCTAGTGTATCCACTATAACATTTTAATAGCTTCAACTGGAAATCTATGTATAATATATAATTGTTTTATTGATGTGTGTGAATGCAGACAGCATAAAGGAAAACAGATTAATAACACTTATGCCACTTAGCGGAGAGTAAATTACTAGTTTTTTTTAACTGAAATATTTTACCTAGTTGTGTTAAGTTAAAACATTGCCTGTTAACATGTGGACAGGAACAGACAGCAGTGTGTTCTCAGTAGCAAGCCTTAGTTTCTGGAAGTGCTTCTGTCAGAAATACATCTAAGCTGCATTGAGGAAGCATTGTATGACATATCTCTTTGTCCAGGCTTTGTGCTAGTTGCTTAATCTAAAACCCCAGCAATCAGCCTTGAAGGTTGCTGAACCGCAAGGGGTCATGGTGTGTGTATTTAGTCCCTGTTTTGTTGTTTTTATTCTTAACCATTTACAGTATGCCCAGTTCCTATGGAGAGAGATACCTGATATGTGCTTGCAATAATGAGAACAGCTGAAGCTTCTGCTATTACATAACTTAAGGAGTAAGAAGAGGTGTGTTGGCAGACTATTAACTTCTTTATCAGAGTTTCTAGATCTGTAGCCATCTTAAAGCCCTGTGCTGATAGGTGGTACAAGTCTGAAACAACAAGGTATCATTAGTGAGCCTGTGAACATCTCCATATAAATCCCAGCCCTGGCAATCAAAGTAGTTGTACCGCAATTGTCATCTCTCCCGGGTGAATGGTGAAGTTCTTAGCCCTTTCTCACATGCATTCCTTCCTAGATTTATATAAGGACAAACATGCTATCAACACGGTGCCCAGTTCTTTGCCCAATCCTTAAACCAGCCATAAACCAGCCACCCTGCATAGGGAGTAACCGTTCTGTGGTTTGCCCTCTCAACTTTAGCTACTTTTGGCTGCAGTTGAACACAGGAGGCTTGCATTGAACACAGGAGGACTTTAATCTCTGCCATACCCTTGTTTTATTGTAGAGTACTAAGCAAGGACATAGTTTCATAGTCTACAGAATGTACAGGTTTATCAAATCCCAATTCCAAGCACTTTGATAGCTGAAAGCTGGCTGTGCCCATTTGGGGACACATGGTCTTGGTGAATCTGCTTCAATGTGAGACATTTATTGGACTGTCAAAACAAAAAGTCCAGTATATAAAGAGGTGCGAGTGTTTGTCTACAGGAGGGTGCTTAGTGGAGTGAGAGAATGAAATAAATGTACCCGGAAAAGATGAGCTGCAGCATTATTCTTTTTAATGAGTGTTTTGCTGCCATGCCCTTCCCCAGCTATTCAGCTACGTTGACTGAGGTTCAAGGACACATAGTGAACTGTTTGCTCAGTTGAGTTCCCAGGAGCCTGCTGGATTTTAGCTCTAACCAGTAGACCATGTGGCCTTTAATTAATTTTTACTTGCTTTGATTTCTGAAACTCTGTCAATTAAGTCAGCCTCATTACACACGTTTCTCTTCATTCTTCCAGGAAAATGAAATTTTTTAAGCCTGTTCAGTACTAAAGATATGATGAGCTTCATTTTATATGTGTGTTCATTGATCCTAAGTGATCTTAATGCCTTCAGTAATTTTAACAGATTATGGTGTGGAAATGATTTTATGGCTATTGTGTGAGTATGGCTCTACAAGTAACCCAGCTAGTCCACTCAGGTCAGTGAAGCTGTTTACATGTTCAGGATTTATAGCTTCACAATGGATCAAAGGAAATGATTTTTACATGTTGGACTTATTGCTTTGGCAACATGATTTTGAAAGGAAAGTTGGTTATGAGTTGTCTAGAGGCATTTTATCAGGCACTTAAACCATGAAAAGTTATCTGAACCTTGCCCATTCAAAGTGAGAGAGGGAACAGAAGATAATTCATGAAGTACTCACAAAAGCAGCAGTATGGGTGCTGATGATAGTGAATCTTGTAAGGTTGTACAGTTCTGTTCAAAGAGGTGAAACAAAAATGATGATGATGATAAAAGAAATTTGTTCAAATTGTTGCAAAGCTGGTGACATATAAGAAAAATCTGTTAAAAGGGAGAAAGGAACTTGCAGCACAAGGCTATACTCGTGATCTGGGGAAGGAGACCCAATGAATAAAATACTGGTGTTAATAAATTCAAAAGCATCTGGCCTTTTGGTGGTGGTCTGAAGGCTGGAGAAGGGAGCCTGTTGCACCATGCCATACGGAAGTCCTTAAAAACATGCCTGTCTTCATTCTTTATTTTGCATCTCATGGTGTGATGGCAGTTGAGTAATAGACCAGTCTTGCATTAGAATGTTAAACATTTCCAGTTTTATTTTAATTGATGGATTAAACTGATAACTTAAAACACTTCCACCATAACCATAGGTGGTAATATCAGATGTGTGCTGAAATAATTTGGCACTGCCAATAGCAGTAAAAAAGAAAGTCTGTGAAATAGTTATGGTCCAAATGTGTATTCAGTCTCCAGTTTTCTTTCTTAGAGAAATTTTATTTAGTTTAATTCTACTGGGAATTCCAATGGCATAATGTTAAATTTCTGTTTGAATCTCGCATAGTTTCAAAAGTTGCAAGTTCTAGTAACTAATCTACAAGATGTAATTCTTGCACAATAATATTAACAGCTAAAAATCTGTTTATTTTAATTGCAGCCAGACTGAAAAAAAATGTTTCTGAAAACATAAACCAAAGTGAGTTATTTTTGTAACTTCATCCAGAAAACCTGGATACCAGGAGAGTGGAATTTTTTTTCCTCCTCATAAAAACAGAAAAAACATAAAGTCAGTCTGAGACATCTGTAAGTGTTTCTGTATATCACAAACAGCAAAAAAGTCACATGACAGTTTCTGTGGAAACCATTCCTTTTTATTATTGAATATCAAAATAGTTTAAACTTACATAAATTTAAAATGCTCATGGAAAGGTTTCTGTGTTGCCAATTTTCCACATTTTAATAAGTTATTACATTTTTTAGGGACAGAGTTATGGATTATTGTGAAATGTCCAGTCTAAACACTGAAGTCTCGCAGAGTGGTTAATGACAAGCTGGCTGTCAGACTGAAAACCAATGACCAGTGAGATGTATGTGACCCTCTCTCAATATGTGCCAGTTATTCAGTCACTTATTGTGTGACTTGAGTGGCAATGCATTAGAGATTTTTGTCAAGTTTTTCTTTCCACAAAGAGCCAGATTCTCAGCTGGTGTAAATGAGAGCAGTAATGGGGCTATGCTGATTTACACAGCAAAGCATCTGACTCTGTGGTTTGATTTCACAATTTTCATGGTACCTTTGTGTGGTTTGGTTTGGTTTGGTTTTTTGTTTAGTTTCCAGAGGTGAAAGTAACTTAAAGAACTTAACCGTACTCCGGAGTCCTGAGCAGGGGGCGTGACCTCAACCAGAAGAGGCATGGCCTCAACTGGAAGAGGCGGACCTTTAAATACCCAGGCCCTTTAAATCACCCCTGGCAGCTGGGAGCCCAGGGGCGATTTAAAGGACCCGTGGCTCCCCACAGCAGCCGGAACCCATGGCCCTTTAAATCACCACCGGAGCCCTGCCGCTGCTACTCCAGGGCTCCAGCAGCAGGGCTCGGGAGGTGATTTAAAGGGCGCGGGGCTCTGACCACTGCAGGGAGCCCTGGGCCCTATAAATTGCCAGCCTGGGGAAGCTGGTCCAGTCCAGCACGGTGTACTGGTTCTTGCCGGTATGCCGTACCGGCTTACTTTCACCTCTGTTAGTTTCCCTTTCTCTTTGGTGACCCTTCAGTCTCACTTATTTTGTTTCTGTCCTTAGAAAATAATTTTGACATCTTTTGCACCTAAGCAATCACTAATTTTTAGTTCTGTGATCAGTTCTTTTGTTTGCTTAGATGAGGTTATATAATTCCTCCATGTTGGATGCAACACTTTTTGAGTTAGGAAATAGTCATCTGTACTTTTTAGAAATTCCAAGGATATTTAGTTCCTATGTTATAAGACCTCTAGCATTTCACTCAGATTGAAGTCCCCTATGACAAATGCAGCTTTTTTTTCCTATATATTATAGGTAGGTGCTTAAGGATCTGGTCATCCTGTTCTGTGGAGTAATCTGGTGGCCTTCAGCAGACACCAACTAGCATTCCATTTTTGTTTTTACTCTAAGAACGTTGACCCATAATGTTACATGATAGGCTCCTCGTGAGGCTGCAGAACTGTATTCGTAGATCTATTCATAGAATCATAGACTTTAAGGTCAGAAGGGACCATTATGACCATCTAGTCCTACACTCTTGCCTCCAGTAACCTTTTAAGTGAGAGCTGGCATCTCCTAATACTACTGGGCTCCAGCCCCTCCCTTGGCACAGTGCAAAGGTAGCATGTACGTACAGGAGAGACTGGGGAAGAAAGGACTTCTGGGCCTGGAACCCAGATTTGCAGCATGCTGAAGAGCAGGACGGCAACCCCCTAGCAATCTGCCGCTGGATTAGGAATGGACACAAATGATGAAGGTACACAGGATTGAACTCCAAACACACTGTTACCCCATCTGCCTCTGACAGATACCCAAGGAGTCTTTTTCTCATACAAACTTTGCTGAAGCATAGCTTTTCAGGCCAGTAAAGTCCCATTAAAATTGACGAGGGAGAATGAGGCCCATGCAGGTGGGGGAAGGATTTATTCTGAAGCAGGGAGGGAAGTGTGATAGAATGGGGTGTGACTGTGTGTTGCTGGGGTCTGGGGTCTCATCTTGAGTATAGTAACCTACAGTGCAGTTTACTGAAGAGAGGTATGCTTGTGCTTAGGGCCCTAAAGGGTAATATTTCTGCTCAGTCTCATTCTCTCTGGTCCTGAGTTATGACTCAAAGAGATGGGCTTGTTTTGTGGTGGTTTATTTGGAGATTCCTGCTGAGTTTAAATATGCCCTTCAAAGTAATCTGGCGAAGATATGCCCTGATTAACAAAGGTTATAAATCCTAATGTAAATACTGCAGTTCTGGAAAAAGACATAAGTTATGTTTCATTGTATTGATTTTCTTTGAACACTTATTTACTTTACAAGTTATATGAATGCATGCTCCAAACCAAGTACAATATACATATAAATCCTACAACAATCTAACAATAGATAGCTAAGACATCAATATTTAACATTTAGTGCTCTGTATTTAGTGTAAATGGCTATTGTTCTTGAAGCCAAAATTGCTATTTTACAGATATTTTTCTTGTTTCTATGCTATAAAATTGGTAACTGAATACTTTCAGTCAACCAACCACGTCTTTTTATTGAGGCCATGTCTACAGTAGGAGTGATGTATTTTTATAGGAATACTGGTATACTGTATTGTCAAAGCACTCCTAGTGTCAGCACAGCTATACTGGCAAAGGCATGCTTTGTACTGGTACAGTAAACCCTCCATCCCACACAAGCGAAACAAGCTATACTCATAAAAGAGCAGCTTTGCCAGTATAGCTGTGTCTGCCTTAGGGACGTTGGTTGGAATAGCTATTCCCGTGAAGGATCACATTTCATACCACTTGCTGACATAGCAATGCGGGCAAAAGTATATAGCGTATACCTGACTTGTTGAGGCATTATTTCTAACCACTGAATAGTTGTGCTGCACCATCTTTAACAGCTACCAATTTCCAGTCAAGAAGTGGATTTTCAGTTGTAGGCAAAGGCGATATCTACACTAGCATAACCCCATCGTGTAGACCAGGCCTACAACAATGGAAGGGATTTTTCTATTGCTGTAGGAACACCACCTCCCCAAAGCAACACTAGCTGGGTTGATGAAAGCATTCTTCCATCAACATAGCCACATCTAGGCTGGGGGTTAGTTTGGCATAGTTACAGCAAACACCCCTGAGTGCCATAGCTACATTGATCTATATGTTAAGTGTAAACCGGGCCAGGATGTCTCCAATGAACATTTTGTGTGTCAGTTTTTAACATGCTTTAGCATTGTTATGGAGGTCAAGCGCAACAGTTCAGAAATGTCTGATTTTGGTCATATATTGAAATACACCAAGAATATTTAGTGTCATTACATATGTTATGTAGACATATGTTATGTACAAGCAAAGAGAAAGTGGACATTTGTTGACTGCATCTCTGCTTGAATCATGCAACTTGGTGTCTTGGAAACAATCTGGTGCTAGCCAGCTGGCCACTGTCAGACAGGACACTTAACTAGATGGATCTGACATCTGACCCAATATTGCAATTCCTATGTTCCTAAGTACTTTGAGAACTAAACATTAATTGAAGTATCTTCTGTATTCAAATAAGCCTAACAGTTAAGCACATACACTCATCAATCCATAACGCCTGACTCTATCAAAACTTCAGTCTGAGTGTCTGGAATTATTCTGATTGCTAATCATCGAGCTTATAATCATGTACATCACAGACAGCTGACCCTGCATTCTACAGCAGACTGGAGATTATGCAACAGATTCAGATTTTTTATTTCAGATTTTTATTTTATCATAAAAATGAATAACTCAGTAACTATTACCCTTGTGGTGTTTCATTTGATATTAAATCATTGCCCCCAAATCTTTTTATTTTCATTGTGCTTCAGAATTTGGTATTGAAAATGCAAACTATATTTAGCACCTATAGTAGCTGTTGGAACTAATTTATGTTTGTGAGATAAATATGTTGGGTGGATACTTAAATGATCAGCACTGAATTCATTAATATGTTGATAATAACATGTAAATTTTTATTTCAAAATTATACCCCATTGAGATGGAAGAGGCAACTCTTACTTCTGAGTTTATTCTTTCAAGCTGTATATGAAATCTGGAAAACACTTTTTAAAAATTGGTTTACACTCTTATTTGCATTAAGGAGGGCTAGAAACTTTTTTTAAATTAAAGTTTGCATTTTGCTGCAGCGGATGGGTTCTGGTCCCTAGTCATAGGAATGGTGGATTTCAATAATGAATAAAAATGTTCCAGAGTTCAAAAAATATGCAAAAGGGAGACATAAGCAAAGTAGCCATTTTCTGAAGGGTTTGCAGTTACATATTTCCTTCATCTCCTACTGCAGGGAGGGTGGTCTGGATTTTTCCAAATTCAGTGCATGGCTCTAAACCTTGGCTGTTACTATATCTACAGAAACACTAGTTCGTTTGCATCTCAGTATCATTAGAAATGTGTCCAGATGTCACTGAATTTTGGAGAAATTTGAATCCAGATACAAATTTTGTGGTTCAGATCCATCTCTAATTGGTATTTAGGCAACAAATCTCATTATTTGTACAAAATGGAGATTTTAAGATAGCAAAGATTTTAAAATTTATATTTGATTTAAAATAGTAATAACAAAAAAGAGGAAAAGTCAAACTTCAAGATTAAAATTTAGCAAAATGCAGTGTAGGGTCAATCCAAGGACCATGTCATGTCAATGTATTGTTGTATTCATGGGTGAGAGTGTCGGTGATCAATATGCTATATATATTTGTGGTGGTGTAAAAATACATTAAAGAACCAAATTACTTCCTACATTATGGCCCTATGAACACTTACAGTACAAGCCTATTTCTGTATTAGGCTGAATCGGAACACCCCAAAATTTAAGACAGTTCAGATGCAGATTTGAATCCTCAAATTTAGGAGTATTCATATATAGGACTTTGATTACAGGTACGGCCCTGAACCAAATCCAGACAAGATGGGTCTGTTTCCCTTCTTGCCTACAAGAGTGTAATTCAATTGACTTCAGTGGAATTATTTCCATTTTACACAAGGGTAAGTAAGAATGTAACTGTTTTAGGGCTGTAACTCTTTTATATTGCTTTCAAAGTAACATAAGCTAAATTGGAAAAAAGCACTCTTATTCTGGAATAAGCAAATCCACACGGGGATTTATACTGGGGTAACTACAGCACTATAATTATAGTGGTATCACTATGCTGGGAAATTTCAGTGTGTAGACAAGCCCTTAGAGTTATAGGGAACATAATTTCCTCTTATTTGCACTAGTATAAAACGGAAGTAATTCCATTGCCAATGGCTGGTTACACTGATGTAGGTGAGAGAATAAGAAATGTTTTGATTTGGTTTGGGGGATTTTGCCTCAGGCACATAGCTAAATAAAAATATTAATAAAAATACTAAATTTCAGGCATCCCACAGCAATACCCAAACCAGCAAAGATTTATGCATGTGAGTCATTTTACTCAGATGAGTAGTACAATGGTTAAAGTTACATGCAGAAGTCTTTGCTGGATTGGGCCCTAAGTGTGAATCCAAGTACTCAGTCTGGATCTCTACTGAGAATGTAACACTTTATAGAATGAGACTTGAAAAATGCAATGTTGATATAATAATTTAATAGTCCTTTCTATCAATGCAACTAGCTTCACATGATCAAAGTAATACTTGCTTAATCTTTATTTGTAAAATTTATCTCTTTAAATGTCTCTAAACAAGAAAAAAAATTGATAGCCTTATCTCATAGTACAATAGGTTCTGACATTAGTTTTATTCCACTAATTAAATAAAACTATACCGTTTCTGAACCATTTCTTTTAGCATGGCACATTAACCTTCCATTACCTGTATTCCGATACCCTGCAGCCCATGTAAAAGCCAATAAAGTAAGCAATTGTTGAGAAGGTAATCATTATAGGGAAGATAAATTGTCAATAGCATATAATTAACTAACACAGAATCCATTTGCTAAAAATAAGAATATTTTTGTGTGCTCAGTAATTTAACTGCTCTCAAAATCTGATTATTTCATTGCTATATGGTGCTTGTATCTTGAAAAATAAAAAAGCAAAGCCACAACTGAATGATAACTTAATCTGGAAATGAATCTTTAAAACGTTTCAGTACTTTTAGTAGAGCTATCAGCTTTTTCATGGTCCAAGAAATACATTTTCTAAATAGTCAGCCACATGATTTGTTTGTGTACTTGATTTGAGGATATAATACTTAGCATCAATATTTCAGTTAATGGTTGATATTAAAATCCTTGTCTGGCAAAATTGCCTTATTTGAAGAAATTAAGACTTTTCATTGGCAGATTTTATCTTTCCCAAGGATTTTGTATAACATTGGATATTATCCCTGTTGTAACTATAACTTTCTTGGAGCATCTATCACCATTAAGGACTGAACTGCTAACAGAATCGTCATGTGAAAAGTATTTTTCTAATTTCCTTTTTTTATTAACTTTTACTATCAGTGGTTGAGGCCTCTAGGTTCTATTGTAATAAAAATAACAATTTGTAAATCTGCTAACATTAACAATATAAGCCTGTACCACATAGCTAGTGCTTTGTATGAAACTGTGCTGCCCCTATATTCTTATATTAGATAACTGCCAAATGCTTGAAACCATCACTAGTGTGACACATTTCTCTCCCAAGTTTATTCTACCTCTTCTTGAACATCTGTTTTCACCTTAAAAATACAGCCCAATGGAAATCACCCTGACCTCTCTTATTTTATATCATTGAGACCTGTTATCATTTTGTTGTCTTTATGCTGTAGCCTCTCTCCACTAATATCCTTCCTATTGTGCCATGACCAATGCAACAAATAATGTTCCAGATGGAGGGAGAGTAATAAATACCTTATATAGTAACACTACTGATGCATTGATAAATGTTTTGGTCTAGGTTTTGGCCTACTGTACTTTATTTACACAGTTCAGCATGTGGCTTTCAGTAAAGTCCAGCTTTTTTTATGTAGTTTTTCATCTGAGATAAGTAAAATATGTCTACACTACGGCCCATGTTGGTATAACTTATGTCACTTTGGAGTGTGAATAAACCATCCCCTCTGAGCGCCATAAGTTACACCAATATAAGTGCTCGTGTTCTGCCATTTGCACAGGTGGGTTTTTTATGTCAACGGAAGAGCTCTCGCATTGGCATAGAGCGTCTTCACCAGACATGCTGCTACAGTGCTGTACATGTGGACATGGCCAGAGAGAGGTTAAGTGTTTTAACTGACGTCATAGGGGATTTAATAAGGAAATAAAAGCCCCAAGATCCCTCTAGTTTCTATTCCTTTCTTCATGCTAGCAGAGCATACAACCTCCTTGAAAGAGAGACCAGTAAATGGATATGGGATTTCAACTCTGACAGGCAGATGCACCAAACCATGCAACTGAGAGACTTCTTAGGCCTAATAAACAAAGCATTTTGGGGCCATAAATTATTGGGATTAATCAGTCAGTTGACACACCGATAACTTGTTCATATCTATCCTTAACCTTACCAGAGTTGTACTGGAATTTGGCTCCTTTCTTTCAAGAAGACTTTTCTTTGCTTCATAATAGAAATTCCATAACAAAAATCATTGTTAGAGACTAGAAGTAATTAAAAGTTTACAGTGTAGTGTTGCAGAAGATTTGTCAGTTCAGCAAAAAAGGCAATCAAAAAAGTATAGAAAGCAATTAAAATGTTTCTATTAGATTTGGTTAAAAAATTACAAAAATTCTTAATGAAAATTTTCTCAAAAATGTGTCCCAGTTTACAATGTAGTGTTGCAGATGATTTGTCAGTTCAGCAAAAAAGGCAATCAAAAAAGTATAGAAAGCAATTAAAATGTTTCTATTAGATTTGGTTAAAAAATTACAAAAATTCTTAACAAAAATGTTCTAAAAAATGTCTCATTTTTCAATTACTTCTAGCTTCGCTAAGAAGGAGGTGATAGGTAACTTAGAAAATATACAGACTGATGTGCCATAAAAACTAGAATGACCTGACACTTCCTGTTGGAGGTGGCATCTATCAAATGAGACATAGTGCCAAAAATTCAGATAATCTGTATTTACCATAGTCCCATAATACTTTACACAAGAATGGGAATGTTAAGACGTGTGTCTTGGCCAAATGCCATCTTGGGTAATTATATTTTGCCTACCTAAAATCCTCCCTGCATTTTCAATAAGATACAGTATCCTTGCTAATTTACTGTCCTAAATTGTTGTATTACTCATGCTGTGAAGCAGCTGTCCTCCTGCAAGTGATTCCATTTCAGTTGCTTCTGAGGGCATGTACATGGGGAATTGTGTATTATGGGGAAAAGTGGAAGACATGGCAAAGTGGGATCTTGAGCTACAGGATGCAGCATTTGAAAGGATATAGGGTGAAGCAGAATGCAGTGGTGTCCCAGAGATGTATATGGGGATCAAAGCAAATGTGCATGGGGTGAAACAAGTTTATGTGCTGCTGGATCTTGGTGGAGCCAAGCACAGGGTGTAGATTTTATGGATGCAATAGCACTGGCTATGTTTATCTCTGTACAAAATTCAGCTGCATCTGGCTTTTTACCCTTTTCTATGGAAGACCTAGGGTGAGAGAAGAATTTATAAGAGGAAAGGTCAATGGATTCCTGCTATGAGGGAGGGTATTGTGTATGGAGGTTTGGAATACAGAAAGGGTGAAGTGATGTGCCAGCTGCATTGAATAGTTGGGGATAAAATTGGGGTGACAGGCTGTGTGCATAGAGGGAGTCCCAAGTGTGCAGTAGGTAGTGGGATGTAGTATGCTCACAGGGAGAAGAGGTTGGAATGTAGTAGGCTCCCAGGGAGAAGAGGTTCCAAGTGGGAATCCTGGTAGAGCGGCATTCACTGAGACTGGGGTGGCAAAGTAGAGATCCTGGGACCATGGGCTGGGGGTCAACATTGGAGCCCCAGGTTCAGTGGGTGATGGGAGGGGAGGTGCACTGTGCAGGGGCCTACAATACGATTCCAGGCTCAGTAGGTGAATGAAGGAGTTTACCAGGGGGAGGGAGGGCAGGATACAGTGATGTCACAAGCTTAGTCACTGTGTGGGGAGAGAGGGTACACTGAGGGGCAGGATAGGGTACAGTGGAGTCCCAGGCTCATTGGATGGAAGGTGGAGATTGGAGTCCCAGGCTCTGTGGGTGTGTGAGGGGGGTCTACTGGGAGCAGAGGGGATGCAGTGGGGTGCTTGGCTTGGCGTGCAGGAGGAGCAGGTGTCTACTGGGGGGCAGTGGGGTGGGGTGCCACAGTGGGATCCCAGGCTCAGTGGGGATATGGGGAAGTGAAGGGGGCATAGGGTGTGGGGAGCAGTGGGGTCCCAGGGTCAGGGCATGGTTTTGAGGGATACACAGGAAGCAGTGGGGTCCCAGTCTGGGGGTTGAGTAGGGAACAGTGGGGTATGGATGGCCTGGGGGTGAGAGCGCAGAGTGTACCGGGCTCAGAGGGCAGAGATGTACAGGGGCAGGTTCAGGGGGAGATGGGGGTGAGGAAGAGGAGGAGGGGCATCCCAGGCTGGGAGGAGTGGGCTGAGGGTGTAGGGGCAGCTCCAGTGGTGGGAGGCTGAGCGATGTGCGGGGCAGAGAGTTATGGGAGTCAGTGCACAGGGAGTAGTGGTACTTCAGACTAGGAGGGGGTGAGGTTGGGTTCAAGGATGCATGTGGCTCAGAGTATATGGGGGGGGGTGCGAAGCAGTAGTGCCCCAGGCTTGGGCTGTGGAGGGGTGAGTGGGCTAAGGGATGCGAGGGGGTTGGAGAGCAGTAGGGGGTGCGGAGCAGTGGTGCCCCATGCTGGGGCTGTGGGATGCGAGGGGGTTGGAGAGCAGTAGGGGGTGCGGAGCAGTGGTGCCCTATGCTGGGGCTGTGGGATGCGAGGGGGTTGGAGAGCAGTAGGGGGTGCGGAGCAGTGGTGCCCTATGCTGGGGCTGTGGGATGCGAGGGGGTTGGAGAGCAGTAGGGGGTGCGGAGCAGTGGTGCCCTATGCTGGGGCTGTGGGATGCGAGGGGGTTGGAGAGCAGTAGGGGGTGCGGAGCAGTGGTGCCCTATGCTGGGGCTGTGGGATGCGAGGGGGTTGGAGAGCAGTAGGGAGTGCGGAGCAGTGGTGCCCTATGCTGGGGCTGTGGGATGCGAGGGGGTTGGAGAGCAGTAGGGGGTGCGGAGCAGTGGTGCCCCATGCTGGGGCTGTGGGATGCGAGGGGGTTGGAGAGCAGTAGGGAGTGCGGAGCAGTGGTGCCCTATGCTGGGGCTGTGGGATGCGAGGGGGTTGGAGAGCAGTAGGGGATTGGGTGCATGGGGGGCACGGAGCAGTGGTGCCCCAAGCTCCAGTGGTGGAGGGGACAAGCTGAGAGGGGATGCACAGGGGTCGCGGAGCAGTGAGGGCAGGTGCACAGGGGGAAGGGAGGAGCAGTGTGGTGCGGGGAGCACGGGGATGAGGGGGAGCAATGGCGGGCGGGGAGCAGTGGTGCCCCAGGTTCGGGGTGTGTGAGGGCGGGCTGAGGGGTGCACGGGGGGCGGCATGTGGGGGGGGCCCTGACCACTCGTGTCCCAGGCTCGGGGAGGCGAGCCGTGGTGCCGGGCTTTGGTCCCCTCTCTGAGACCCGCGGACCCCCCTAGACGCTGCAGCCAGCTGCCCCTCCCCGCCCTCGCTGGCCCGCCCGCCCCTTGCCAGCCAGGCGGGATGTCTGTCTCTGGCTGCAAGATGGCGGCGGCAGCAGCGGAGCCGGGCACGGAGCTGTCCGGGGCTCCGCGGGAGCCGGTGCTGGGGGCGCAGCCGAAGCGCGGCGGGAGGGCAGCGCCCCTCCGGCCGCCCGAGATCGCCATGCGGCTGGAGAGCGCCCGCCGGGAGCTGAGCAACAGGCGCAAGGTGCTGCTGAGAAACCTGCCCGAGGAGAGCAGCAGCCAGGTACTGCGGCGCCCTCGCTCCGGGAGGGGAGCCAGCCGGGCTGGGGGGACCCCAGCGCCTGCACAGGGCAGGCAGGAGACGGCCGCCATTCCCGTGCCCGCCCAAAGGGGAGACCTGGAGAGCGGATCCTCGACATCGCTGGGGTCCTCGCGGGTCCCGCTCCGAGCTCCCCCCTGCACAGAACACCTCATGGGGGGCCCGCTCCAACCCCCCCCGCATGCAGCGCCCCATGGGGGTCCCACTCCGAGCTCTCCCCCCCGCACGCAGCTCCCCACGGGTGTCCCTCTCCGAGCCCCCCCGGTACACAGCACCCCTCGAGGGTCCCGCTTCGACACCTCCACCGCACACAGCGCCCCTCGGGGATCCCGCTCCGAGCACCCCACACACACAGCACCCCATGGAAGTCGCGCTCTGAGCCCCCCCCTGCACAGAGCACCTCTCGAGGGTCCCTCTCCGAACCTCCCCCCCGCACGCAGCGCCCCATGGGAGTCCCGCTCCGAGCACCCCCCCACCCACAGCACCCCATGGGAGTCCCGCTCCGAGCTCCCGCCCCGCACACAGCACCCTTCGGGGGTCCTGCTCCGAGCTCCCGCCCCGCACACAGCACCCACGGGGGTCCGGCTCCGAGCCTCTCCCCCCAACCGCACACAGCGCCCCTCGGGAGTCCCACTCCGAGCCTCCCCCCCCTCACATACAGTGCCCCTCGGGAGTCCCGCTCGGAGTCTTTCCTGTGCCCCCACTTTCAGCTCCCCACAGGATCCTGCTACCCCCCTTCCTCCCAGCATATGGATCCCATAGGATAAGAGCATAGGAATGGCTATGCTCAGTCAGACTAATGGTTTATCTAACCCAGTACCTATCCTGTTTTCTGACATGGCTGGTGCTAGATGCTTCAGAAGGAATGACAGAATAGGGCAGCAATTTACTGAGTGATCCATCCTGTCATCCAGTCCCAGCTTCTGGCAGTCAGAGGTTTAGGAACACCTAGAGCAGCAGGTCTCTTAACTGTGCGTTGGAACCCCAAAGTGGGTTGAGACCCTGTTTTAATGGGGTTGCTAGGGCTGGCCTTAGACTTGCTGGGGCCTGGGGCTAAAGCTGAAGCCCAAGGGTGCCAGGGGTTCAAGACTTGGGTGGCAGGTCTCAGGCTTCAGCTTTGGCCCAGGCTGTGGCAGGGCTCAGGTTACAGGCCTCCGCCCAGGACTGAATCCCTTGCGCTTTGGCTTTGACCCCCACCACACACATGGGGCAGCGGGGCTCAGGCTGCAGTCCTCCCTCTTGGGGTCATGTAGTAATTTTTTTTTGTCAGAAGGGGGTTGCAGTGCAATGAAGTTTGAGAATCCCTGATCTAGAGCATGGGGTTATGTTCCTGGCAGTCAGTCTTGGTTAATAGCCATTGATTGTCTTCCAAGAATTTACATAATTCTTTTTTCAACCCAGTTATGCTTTTGACCTTCACAACATTCTCTGGGAGTTTCAGAGGTAGACTGGGCATTGTGTGAAAAAGTTCTTTTTTATGTTTGTTTTAAACCTGCTGCCTATTAATTTTAGTCCTGTTTCATGTGTTATGTGAAGGGGTAAATAATGCTTCCCTATTCACTTTCTCCATTCATGTTTTTATAGATCTCTGTATCCCTCTTAGTAGTCTCTTTTCTAAGATGAACATTCCCAGTCTTTTTAATCTTTCCTTGCGTGAAGCTGTTCTGTAATCCTGAACATTTTTGTTGCCCTTCTCTGTACTTTTTCCAATTTAATCTATCTTTTTTGAAATGGAGCGACTATAACTGCAAGCAATATGCAAGGTATGGGCATACCATGGATTTATATAGTGGCGTGGTGATATTTTCTGTCTTGCCATCTATCTCTTTCCTGATAGTTCCTAACATTGTTAGCTGTTTTGACTGCTACTGCTCACTGAGGAGATGTTTTCAGAGAATTATCCACAATGACAACAAGATCTCTTTCTTGAGGGGAAACGGGTAATTTAGGCCCATTATTTTGTATGTATAGTTGAGATTGTTTTCCAATGTGTATTACTTTGCATTTACCAACATTGAATATCATCTCCCATTGTGTTGCCCAGTCTCACTTTTGTGAGATCCCTTTGTGACTCTTTGCAGTTAGTTTTGGACCTAACTATCTTGAGTAATTTTGTATCATCTGCAACTTTGCCACCTTACTGTTTACCCCTTTTTCCAGATCACTTACGAATCTTTTGAACTGCATTGATCCCAGTACAGGTTGTTGGAGGACTGTGCTATTTACCTATCTCCACTGTGAAAACTGACCATTTATTCCTATCCTTTGTTTCCTATCTTTTAACCTATTGCTGATCCATGAGAGAACCTCCTTCCTATTCTATAACTGCCTATTTTGCTCAAGAGCCTTTAGTGAAGGACCTTGTCAAAGGCTTTCTAAAAGTTCAAAGTACACTGTATCACTGTGTCACTCTTATTTACGTTTGTTGACCATCAAAGAATTCTAATAGATTAGTGAGGCATGGTTTCCCTTTACAAAAGCCATGTTGACTCTTTCCCAAAATATCGTATTCATCTATGTATCTGATAATTCTGTTCTTTACTAGTTTCAGCCAGTTTGCCTGGTATTGAAGTTAGGCTTACCAGCCTGTACTTGGCAGGATCACCTCTTTTTAAAAAATCAGCATTACATTGGTCATCCGATACAGAGTCTTGCTTAAGTGATAAAGGGCCCTTTGTTTTCAGATTTTATTGTATTAAGTATTTCCCAGGAATTTATCAGTGTTTATTACCACAACAACAACAAAAGGTGAAAATCAGTGCAAAAAACTATTAATGATTTTTCTGGGTAAATACTGGAGTTTATTTTGGTGGACGGAAAGACAGGAGAAAAAAGTATTCAGTAGACTAATGCACTGAATACTGTTCATCAGTGTGGTTTGCTTCTGAACTAAAACAGAACTCAACACAATGCCAGCTCTGAGTTTAAGAAAACAATATATTGCTAATCCCCAAATAAAACTTTTCATTTGAATAAACAGTTTACTGTTGTAGACACAGAACCTGTAAATATTTACATTTCATAATTGGGGCACACCGTTTGCAGCGCATGCACTCATCTTCATCCTTTTCTCTTTTAAAAAAAAACAAACTTTTGAGTACTTCCTTGTGTTCTGAAACATATTCTGATACTTCTCATTTTAGTGTGTCAAATCTTTAAACTATTATCTGCTAACAGCTTGAAATACGTACGGGCTGTGCGTGAGATTCATCAGTACGTTCAGATGTGCACACAGAGCTTGCATGTGTGTTTGTTTATTGTGTCCCTCTTTTAGACTAATATATAACCTCACTTCAACAACCAGCTTTGCATATACACACAGGCTAATGTATTATTGTAATACATATATCTCATGGAATGTATTGTATTTTCTTAATAAAACATGTTATTTTTTATATATTTGCATGATACAAAAGTAGAGTGAAAATCTGAAAAAAAAAATGAATAATACTTTCTGTAAAACCAGGATTTTTTTTTTTTTTTTGGTAAAAAATTATTTAAACTGAAAATAAAGGGGCTTAGTTACATACCATAATGAGTAGTTCTGCAATTTCCTATCTGAGTTCTTTCAGAAATCTTGGGTGAATGCCATCTGATCCCAGTGACTTATTACTGTTTAATTTATCTGTTTATTCCAAAACATCTTGTGTTGACACTTCAATCTGGAACAGTTCCTCAGAACTGTCATCTAAAAAAATAGTTCATGTGTAGCAGAACCTCCCTCGCATCCTGTGCAGTGAAAACCAATATAAAAATTTCATTTTGCATCTGATCAAGAACTTTGTCAGCTCTCCAACACCACATTCTACAAGCCATTACCCTCTGTCGTAGCTTCCTACTCAGATTTGAACCTTAGCGTTCATAACTGAGAAGCTAGCATGAACCCTCTAAGCTTAATTACCAGCTTAGATCTGATATCGCTGCCACCAGCCAGGAATTTCCAGGGCCTGACTCCCTCGGGTCTCCCCAAAACGTTCCCTGGGGAACCCCAAGATTTGAACCTTAGCGTTCATAACTGAGAAGCTAGCATGAACCCTCTAAGCTTAATTACCAGCTTAGATCTGATATCGCTGCCACCAGCCAGGAATTTCCAGGGCCTGACTCCCTCGGGTCTCCCCAAAACGTTCCCTGGGGAACCCCAAGATTTGAACCTTAGCGTTCATAACTGAGAAGCTAGCATGAACTCTCTAAGCTTAATTACCAGCTTAGATCTGATATCGCTGCCACCAGCCAGGAATTTCCAGGGCCTGACTCCCTCGGGTCTCCCCAAAACGTTCCCTGGGGGACCCCCAAGACTCAGATGCCCTGAGTCTTACAACAAAGGGAAATAACCTCCCCCCTTGTCTCCTCTTTACCCCCTCCCAGGCTTCCCCTGGAAGATACAGCTTCAAGTCCTTGAAACACAAGCACCGAGAGATTAAGTATCTCTCCCCTCCCCCCTCCTTCTTCCCCTGAGGCTGTTCAGATCCACCCTCCGTAGATCTAACACAAAGAGAATTTCCCTTCCCTTCGTTCCTTAGCCTACCCAGAGAAAACTCAAACAGGTCTTAAAAAGAAAGCTTTATATAAAAAGAAAGAAAAACACATAAACATAGTCTCTGTATCAGGTTGACAATACAGGGTCAATTGCTTAAAAGAAAAAATGAATAAACAACCTTATTCAAAAAAAAAATACAATTTAAACATTCCAGCAACTACACACATGTAAATACAAAAACAATATAAAAACCTATATTGTCTTATACCTGTACTTACAACTGGGAAACAGAAGATTAGAAGCTTGAAGATAGAAAGATCCCTCTCATAGCCGAGAGACAGACAAAAGACACACACCCCAAAATTCCCTCCCTGAGCTTTGAAAAATCCGTTTTCCTGATTGGTCCTCTGGTCAGGTGTTTGGTTCCCTTTGTTAACCCTTTACAGGTAAAAGAAACATTAACCCTTAGCTATCTGTTTATGACACCCTCTGATCCCACTGAAGGTTACCAAAAGAAACTACACCATCTGCTCAAGAAACTTCCTGAAAAAGCACAAGAGCAAATCTGGACAGACACAGCCCTAGAACCCCGAGCAGGGGTATTCTATCTGCTACCCAAGATCCATAAATCTGGAAATTCTGGACGGCCCATAATCTCAGGCATTGGCACCCTGACAGCAGGATTTTCTGGCTATGTAGACTCCCTCCTCAGGCCCTACTCTACCAGCACTCCTAGCTATCTGCAAGACACCACTGACTTCCTGAGGAAATTACAATCTATTGGTGATCTTCCTGAAAACACCATCCTAGCCACTATGGATGTAGAAGCCCTCTACACCAACATTCCACACAAAGATGGACTACAGGCCGTCAGGAACAGTATCCCCGATAATGTCACGGCAAACCTGGTGGCAGAACTTTGTGACTTTGTCCTCACCCATAACTATTTCACATTTGGGGACAACGTATACCTTCAAATCAGCGGCACTGCTATGGGTACCCACATGGCTGCACACTATGCCAACATTTTTATGGCTGACTTAGAACAATGCTTGCTCAGCTCTCATCTGGACCCATGGAAAAGAAGCCCTTGAGGAATTCCACCATGATTTCAACAATTTTCACCTCACCATCAACCTCAGTCTGGACCAGTCCACACAAGAGATCCACTTCCTGGACACTACAGTGCTGATAAGCAATGGTCTGTCGGAGAAAAACTCAGTTCTCGCTTTTTGTTTGGGTGCAGCAGAGTCAGATACTTTATTCTGTTTAGCAGCTGCAACAGGGAGAGAGTGCACTAGGACATAGGGTCTCCCCTTCCTAGACAGGTCTCTCCACAGGTAAACAATTACAGCAAGCATTTATACTTTTGTTACAGACAATAATAAGCAACAGCTGCATTTTGTTTATACATAGGTCATCCTGATATCTTGTTTTTCTCACTTAAGAGACTCCAGTCTACATATTGTATTATCTACACAAGGTCGAAAAACAACTTCTCACATAGTTCTTTTCCACTCGCCTCACACAATCCTTGCTTCTACAAATCTCGCGTTATTAGGGTTACAGTTAGTCTAACTCTTGCTAACAAAGACTGTCATGCATTAAGATCCCCTACAAATCCCTATCAGTTCTTTCTGTACTTCCACAGTCACATAAACACCACCCTATACCGGAAACCTACTGACCGCAATACTTACCTACATGCCTCTAGTTTTCATCCAGACCACACCACACATCCAGTTGTCTTCAGCAACCTCTATGATACAATCGATTTGATCCACACCCTCAGACAGAGACAACACCTACAATGATCTCTATCAAGTGTTCTTACAACTACAGTACCACCTGCCGAGTGAAGAAACAGATGACAGAAGCAAGAGTACCCAGAAGTCACCTACTACAGGACAGACCCAACAAAAAAGTAACCGAATGCCACCAGCCATCACCTTCAGCCCCCAACTAAAACCTCTCCTGCTCCGTGCATCATCAAGGTTTTACAACCTATCCTGAAGGACGATCCATCTCTCGTACAGATCTTGGGAGAGGCACGTCCTTGCTTACAAACAGCCCCCAACCTGAAGCAAATATTCACCAGCAACCGCAGACCACACAACAAAACACTAACCCAGGAAACCTATCCTTGCAACAAGGTCTGTTGCCAACTCTGTCCACATATCTATTCATGGGACATCATCATAGACCTAATCACATCAGCCACACTATCAGAGGCTCGTTCACTTGCACGCCTACCAATGTGATATATGCCATCATGTGCCAGCAATGTCCTCTGCATGTACATTGGCCAGACCAGACAGTATCTAAGTAAAAGAATAAATGGACACAATCAGACCCATGCCACGCTACAGAGGAAGGCCGAAAAACCTCCAGGGCCTTCTGCCAATCGCCCTGGAGGAAAATTCCTTCCCGACCCCATATGGCGATCAGCTAAACCCTGAGCATTGTGGCAAGACTCACCAGCTCAGCACCAAGAAAGATTCTCTGCAGTAACCAGTTCCCATCCCATCCAACATCCCCTCACAGACCATGAGCAGACTTTATCTTCGCGATAATCCAAGATCAATTGCCCAAATGTAACTATCCCATCATAACATCACAATCATCAGTCCTGGTCTAGGGGTGTTATAAAATGTGTATGGGTAGGGTTTTGTGGCCTGCCTTGTGCAGGAGGTCAGACTAGATGATCATATTGGTCCCTTCTGACCTATGAGTCTATGAGTCTATGAGATGTCAAGAATTATAACATTCAAAAACCAGTTGAAGAACACTTCAGTCTCTCTGGTCACTCAATTACAGACCTAAAAGTTGCAATATTACAACAGAAACTTCAAAAACAGACTCCAATGAGAGACTGCTCAATTGGAATTAAATTTGCAAACTGGACACCATTAAATTAGTCCTGAATAAAGACTGTAAGTGGATGGGTCATTACACAAAGTAAAACTATTTCCCATGTTTATTCCTTCACTTCCCCTCCCCCTCGCAGTTCCTCACGCCTTCTTTTCAACTGCTGCAAGTGGACCATTTTGATTACCACTACAAACCGTTTTTTTCTCTATTGCTGATAATAGCTCACCGTAACTGATCACTCTCCTTATAGCGTGTATGGTAACACCCATTGTTTCATGTTGTGTGTGTGTGTGTGTGTGTGTGTGTGTGTATATATCTCTTCCTACTGTAGTTTCCACTCCATGCATCTGATAAAGTGGGCTGTAGCCCATGAAAGCTTATGCTCAAATAAAATTTTTAGTCTCTAAGGAGCCACAAGTACTCCTGTTCTTTTTGTCTTCCTGGAGTGCCTTTTCAGCAACTTGATGGTCCCGTGGCCCGACTATTGTTTGGCAGGCTTCCTTTTTGTGATGTACTTAAAAAATATTTGCTATTAGGTTTTTGTGTCTTTTGCTAGTTGCTTTTCAAATTCTTTTTTGGTCTGCCTAATTATACTTTTACACTTGATTTGTGAGAGTTTATGTTCCTTTCTGTTGTCCTCAGTAGGATTTGACATCCAATTGTTAAAGGATGTCGTTTTGTCTCCAACTGCCTCTTTACACTGTTGTTCAGCTAGGATGGCACTCTTTAGTCCTCTTATTGTTTTTATTTTATTTGGGGTAAGCAAATAGTTTGAGGCTCAATTATAGTGCTTTTAAAAAGTTTCCATGCATCTTCCAGTCAATTCACTCTTTGTGACTGTTCCCTTTAATTTTAATTTAAGTACCTTCCTCATTTTTGTGTAGTTCCCTTGTTTGAAGTTAAATCTCCTGGGCTGGGTTTCTTTGGTGTTCCCCCTCTGAAAGGATGTTAAATTTAATTACATTGTGGTCATTATTACCAAAAACTGCAGCTATATTCAACTCTTGGATCAGATCCAGTGTCCCACTAAATCTAGGACTAAATCAAGAATTGCCTATCCCTTTGTGGATTCCAGGGCAAGCTACTCCAAGAATCAGTCATTTATGGTGTCTAGAAATTTTATCTCTGCATCCCATCTTGAGGTGACAGGTTCCCAGCAAATATGGGATAGTTGAAATCTCCCATTATTATTGGGGTTTTTGGGGTTTTTGCCCCTCTAATTTCCATGAGCATTTTACAGTCACTGTCATCATCCTTGTCAGATGACTGGTAGTATATTCCTACTGCTATATTCTTCTTATTTAAGCATGGAATTTCTATCCATACTGATATTATGCTTCAGTTTTATTCATTTAAGATTTTTATTATATTTGACTTTATGCTTTCTTTCACATATAGTGGCACTCCCCAACCAGCGCGGCCTAACATTCCTGTATTTTTTGTACCCTGGTATTACCATGTCCCATTACTTATCATTCCACCAACATTCTGTGATGCATATTGTGTCAATATCCTCATTTAATACCAGGCACTCAAATTCACCTATCTTAATATTTAGGCTTCTTGCATTTGTAAATAAGCACTTATAACTTTTGCCAGTATATAGTTGGTCTGCCTTCATGTGGTATCGTTGAATGGGACTCTTTTTCATTGACTGTTTCTCTTCAGATCTTATTTGTACTTTATCAACTTCTATCCTTTCCTGTTTACTAGGATATAAACTAGCCCCTTTAATAAATCATCTCCTAAGGGATGTGTCTATTGAACCATGTGCACCTCAACACCTGTCAGCTTTCCCTCAGCCCTTAGTTTAAAAATTCCTCAAACATTTTCAATTTTACATGCCAACAACCTGGTTTTGGTTTGATTTAGGTGGAGCCCATTCTTCCTCTGTAGGCTCTTCCTTTCCCGAAAGATTCCCCAGTTCCTAATAAACATAAATCCCTCTTCAAACACCATTGTCTCATCCACACAATTATACCCTGCAGTTCTGCCTGTCTGACTGGCCCTGCATTTGGAACTAGACCAGGGATAGACAACCTATGGCACGAGTGCCAAAAGGCTCCATGTGAGCTGATTTTCAATGGCACTCACGCTACCCGGGTCCTGGCCACCAGTCCGGGGGGCTCTGCATTTTAATTTAGTTTTAAATGAAGCTTCTTAAACATTTTAGAAACCTTATTTACTTTACATACAACAATAGTTTAGTTATATATTATAGACTTATAGAAAGAGACCTTCTAAAAATGTTAAAATGTGTTACTGGCACGCAAAACCTTAAATTAGATTGAATAAATGAAGACTCAGCACACCATTTCTGAAAGGTTGCCGATCCCTGAACTAGACACATTTCAGAGAATGCTACTATGGAGGTTCTGGACTTTAGTCTCTTACCTAGTAGCCTAAATTTGCCCTCGAGGACCTCTCTCCTACCTTTCCTTTGTCATTGGTACCTGCATATATATCACAACCACCAGCTCCTCCCCAGCACTGCACATAGGTCTGTCTAGATGTCTGGAGAGGTCTGCAACCTTTGCACCCAGCAGGCAATTCACCATGCGGTTCATCGCACACCCAGCTCTCTATAGTTCTAATGATCAAATCCCTGTTACTGTTACCTGTCTCTGACTAAGAACAGGGGCCTCATCATGCCGGTTGTCCGCAAGGCAAGTAATCATACTTGCTGCATTCCGTGCAATAAACTGGGTAGCCCCACTCTGCTGCTGGAGTTATGTCTGCATTCTTTTTACTCTTGAAGTGTGTGTGTGTGTGTGTGTGTGTGTGTGTGTGTGTGTGTGTGTGTGTGTGTGTGTGTGTGTGTGTGTGTGTGTGTGTGTGTGTTGTTCCCCTGAATGCTACATTTGGTGGCTACTCTGAACTGTTTCTCACACTGTCATTCATTTAAAATGCTATTAATGTAATTAAAGTTTATTTTAAAAAGATCTTCAAAATAAGGGGTTTTATTTTTGAGTTTGCAATAGCAAGAAATACTATTTGTGTCTTTGGGCATTTTCTTTGCCCATTTCATTGGGGCTTTATTACTGCTTTTTGGGAGTCCAAGGATTTGCATGTTATATTGTAAGCAGTATACCATTATGTGGATGTTTAACAGTACAGTACCATGGATACAATTTGGTATAGGATATATAAGAAGTCTCTGACTATACCAGGGAGCCTTTTTTTTTTCCCCCAAGGTTGCCATATTTGTTTCTGAAGACTGAGAAATTTAGTCCACTCACAAGTTAACAGTTAAGCCTTGAAATCCGAAGGAAAACTACACAAGTCATTGGAAGCTCATCGTGTTGTACACTTTTGCTTCCTGAGGCAAAACTTGAAAATTAGCATAGTCAGTATGCCAGCAATTGAATTAGATGATACTGTGACCACTCACTGTCAGAAACCAATGTATTTGAAAATACAGGCTTCAAAACAAATATCACGTACAGGAGGGGTCTCAAACTCAATTTACCTTAGTGCTAGTCCTCAAATCCTCCCAGCGGGCCAATAATGTCACTGAAGATGTGTTCAGAAAAGAAAACATTTATATTGTATTTTTTATTTCAGATTTCTTAGAAATAATAAAACTATCATACAACTTTATACAATTCTTTGCCTGCCAGAGTTTTAGGGTTTACCAGACACTTGGCAATCCTTCAATTCAGTCAGTTTGTTGATGTTTGGACTCAGTGACTGAGCAGTTGAAACCTTCAGGATTGCAGCAAGGTGTCCATCAGATAGTTGTGTTCAGTTTTTTTGACTTGTTTGTATTCATTGTGGAAAAAAGTGACCCTGCCTCCATGGCTGACTCTGCCCAGCAACTAATGATGCTGCCTCCATGGCTGACTCTGCCTGGCGACTAGTGATGATAACTCTGTCCCTCTCCCCTAGCCAATGGGAGCTGCGAGGGGCAGCGCCTGCAGCAGACATTGCCAGCAGCATGTCTGCATGTGTCTCCTCCGCAGGGCACAGTGAGGAAGTCCTTAGGCCGGAGATGTCCTGCAGGCCAGGACTTTGAGACCCCTGACTTACACCATCGGATGAGGGCTTTTGGAGATAATACTAATGCACATAACTGAAAATATATTTTAAAAGCAAAGCATCTGTATTTTTTAAACCAGTTATCAGTATGAGGTGTCATTGACCAGAATCAATACTTAGTGGCTTCTGCTCATTTAGGATATTCAAACAGCCCTCAATAATTAAGATTTTGTAGAATGAAAACTTCCATTAAAAATGATTCTAGCGTTTATAGTAGTGAAGAAAACATTTCAAATGTGAGCAGAGCATAATCTATGAGGAATTGGTTTCCTGAGTCTGCAGAGGGGCTGAAAAATGAGGTCTGAGATGTAAATTCCTCCACTTCATGTAAACAGGTGTGTTGACTCTCGAACCTAATAATGATAATGCAATAATCATATATTTAAATAATTTAGTTGCATAACTGTGCACCTAATTTACGGTTACCACAGTTGTTTGCAGTACATAAATCAGATCACAACACATATGAATAGACAAAAGGCAGAAATAGTAATTGTCCTACATTCCCTGAATTTTCTCACATTGAATGTAGAAATAGTGTTACTAACTACAAGTACATTCACTGTTTTTGCAGAACCTCCCGTTCTTATCACTAAAGCTGTGCTGTAGATCAAAGCTAGTATGTTTCTGACTTATTACACCACAAATAGTTACTCTAGTGTAAATAGGGGAGAACATTACTGGTTTGTTACCAGTTCTTTGCTTCAGTCAGCCACAACATACCCTGTATTGCCAACATCCATTTCTATGTGGTTATCTCAAAAAAATGGGTACTGTATGAATGGGTGAGTCATCCGATAAAATATAGCTGGCAGGTGTACAGAAGGATGTGGGTAAATTAGCTCAAACTGCTATTGCTTGATTAGGCAAACAGCGCCACAAGAAGATAATGACATTGAAGGTTTTATTGACAAGTATGACACACTGGGAATTTTTAAAAACATTTTTATGGTGCTTACATATGTCTCAGTTTCCCTCTGTATTTTGCATTGCCACCCAGTGGAGGCAAAACACTGTTCCAACAGTGCAGGAGACAGGCGGGTGTGTCACCTCACTGTCGGGGTGGAATGACTGGGTTGTTAAAGAACTGGTTGAAACCGGCTTAAATCAACAGAGGATCCAGAAGGACAATGAGAACCTTCAACGACTGAACTATCAACATCACTGAACTATCAACATTGAACAGCAGGAAATCCTGGCAGGCAGAATATGTGCACTGAGCTGGAGGACAAAGGAGGAGGAAAAGTTGTCTGGTGGTGGGAATAAGAGCTGCCCCTTGGCAGGACTCGCAGCTCTCACCTGAGTCCAAGGGCAAAGGGAAGAGATCCAGAAATGCAACCCATCATTGCATGGCTTGGCCAGGATGGACTGTGGGTTAACCTCTGTCTCTCTTCCCTAACCCAAGGTCTTTCAGATTCTGTATGACAGGTGGCTACTAAATTGTTACCTTGTCTTGAAAAGGCTGCCTGGAATCGTTGCACTACTCACTGAGAGCATTATTATCTGAAGTGGTACAGTGCATGCCTCCCACACCAGTCTGGTTCAGCTGAATTTGCTGCAGGAAGCCACAAAGAAGGACAGGGAACGCTGGTGCCTGAAGGCCCAGTCTCAGAGTCTTGGAGGCTATGGGCCTGCCCCGTGTGACTGTGTGTACCCTTGAGATTTGCCACACTAAAGCAATCACTCCAAAGGGACTGATTGCAGGCTGGAGCATAGACCAGACCCTGTGCGTTTATGACACAACCAAGGGACAATAACTTGTAATATGAAAGTCTGTCCATTTTATTATGATTCTCTGGTGTCAGTAATGGCATGAAGACATACATCATACAAATGGAGCTATTTCATAGTGCTCAGGGCAGAGAATTATGGGCACTTTCCAGGGTGCCTACCTGTGTCCAAGAACACTCTTGGAGGTTTTATACAAATTCCAAAATCATTCAGTTAATGATGTATGCTTGAGGGCATCGTGGGCATTCCCAACACGGTGGCTAGCAGAGCAGTTCATGCTGCTGTATTCTCCAACTGTGCAAATATATTAATTCCTCACAACTGACAGCACAGACACACCCTAGATGACAGAATAATAGCCAGAGACTGCTACCAATGAGGTAGCTGCTATATCACCAAACATCAACACACAATAAACAAGCAACCATTAAATGATCCAGGCTTGACATTACAGTGACAATCTATCTATGGCCTAGTCTACACTGGGGAGGATGTGTGGGGGAATTGATCTAAGTTACACAACTTCAGCTACATGAATAACGTAGCTGAAGTTGACGTACTTAGATCTACTTACCGTGGTGTCTTCACTATGGGTCGACTGCTGCCTCTTGCTGAACTGGAGTATAGGAGTCGATGGGAGAGCGCTCGGGGATTGATTTATCGCGTCTAGACTAGACACAATAAATTGATCCCCACTGGATCGATCGCTGCCCACCAATCTGGCTGGTAGTGAAGACATACTCTATATTAATTACACTCTAATATACATTTTCTGGCCAGGAAAGATGCACCATATGATAGTTTGGTAAAAAATATTGAATATTGAGGGGGACAGATATTTTTCTTGTCTCACCCCAGAGAATTTAATTGGATCCTGTGATTCTTTGGCATCTTGCCTACTGCCTTTTTACCTTGGGTAGTAATCAAGCAATAAACTGACTAATAAAAACAGATGACGCCACTCCAATGTTGCGAGGACAACTACATGCTAGAGGAGTGAGCTTCACAAAGACTGAAAGAGCATTTATTTAGAGACCACGTTTTGTAAAAAGCTGCTGCTGCTCACAAATGGTCCAACGTTCTTAACGTGGGCAGCTAAGCTCCATGGAGAACTAGGAAAGTGACTGGGATACTGGTGCACTCTGACTGTATTTTCCCAATAGTGAGCATAATGGTAAAGAAATAGTCTACTGACTGAGCTCCTGATTTAGCAAAAGTCATTGATATATTAGTACTTGGAAGTCTAAAGTATTATCAGAGTGGTATCTGGGCATCTTACATTCTCTAGTATGAGGTCTGTTCTCACTAGACCTCTCCCCCATAGCTTGTGAGTAGAAAGGACAGACTGAGTGGAGTTGGGGAACCTTGACCATCTGTTAGAGGAACACCCGAACAGCTATTTTTTAATATAGTTTTCATATAGGTGATATGGTAGAAAATTATTTTGAAAAAAAGTACATTGTTGTAAGCAGCAACAGATCTGATTAACAATCTTACTCCTGCCTGCAAACAAATGTAACACCAGGCCTTGTATCAAATAATTCCAACCAATTTTACAATTTTGACAATATAAAACTAACCAAAAGTTAAAGCATGCACACTCTTTGGATCAGAGGTTCAGACAGATGGCAGCCATAGCACGTGTGAGTTTAAAAAATCAAATTTTTTACAACATTCATTTGTCTATTAGTAAACAGGAACACTGTGTTAAAATGGAAAATTTAGAACAGTGTGTACCAGGGTTTGTCATGTCAAGAACAATGAGATAAAATAATATGCTAAAGGAATCAGATGAAGGTGCGTACTGGGAACTTGGTAAAAAGAGCAGAACAAAAAATGTGTTTAACTTGGACATGCTGGATTTAAGAGGACAAAGGATTGGAGAGCACTGCAGCTAAAACTGAACTGAGGAGTTGTGGAAGTGGAGACTTTCAAGGAAGACAATGAAGGTAGTAGTTAAGCATTCGTCAAAGGCCCAATCTAAAAAACCCTTATTCACATCAATAGCAAGTGGAATTTCTTGTAGAAATAAGTTTTAATTGCACAAGAAAAGGTTTGCAGATTGAACAACATGCCCCTGAGCAGGCAGACTCTCTTTAATACACATTTTTGATTTTTCCTATTCTCCTTCTACACTTTTACTCTATTCCCCAAGTAGGCCAGCATCCTCTCATTAGTCTTGTTAATCAGGTGCTGCAGACTGCACTGGATGGCTTTCTTCAGAATCTTCTTCCTGGAGAGGCAAAAGTGCTATATTTTCTTAGAAAAACAGGTGTTACTAGATGATGCATGGACAGGGAAACTTTCTAACATCTATTGAGGTTCATATATGATACTCATCACCATACTATCTGGACATCTCTACATCTGTGGCCAGGAGATGGCAAAAAACAAACAAGTAAATTAATATTTAATAACAATTGGTAATAGTCTACACAGCTGTGATTAAAGTTTCAAAAACTTCATGACCAAGACACATTTTGCTCTGAGGCCTTGGGAAGTACATAAAGTTTCTTAACATCATTTTGAGAGAGTCATTCCAATAAAGAACTTCAGACAGAACTTCAAGGTGCAACTGGAGATTAAAGCATAGGACACAGTCAATGTATAGTCGCATCCACAGGGGAAAACATTCATTTGCAAATGTCTCCTCTGTACATATTCATCTTTGTAACTATAATGTGTGTATGGTCATACAAATGGAGTTGTAAACTGCTATATAGACAAGATTTGATTTTGCTAGGCTGCATTCTTGCTATATGGTAAGTTAGGCTTCTGTTTTATTTTTGTGCTTATCTTTGTGGATTATGAGATTGGTTTCTGAGTTCGGAATTCTGTCTCAGAGTTCTTAATTGTCCCATTTGTCAGTCCTCATCAGTGCCTCATTAATTTCAGTATAAGTTGTTGTATATGAATTTGGTATAAATGAGCAGTTCAAAGACATCGGTGTCATGCCAGTAAGGATCTTTTATAGTTAATATCAGAATTGAAGGCTTGCCTCTCCTTGTTACTTGTTACTGAAATTTGGGGCAAGATCTTGTGACTGTAGTTTAGAAATAGGAGTCTAAATAGAACTGTTTAGCTTAGAAAAGCATACAGAGGGCATTAAAACTAAAGTATCAAATGATTCACTTGCTCTGAAAAAGAAAAGTGTTTTGCACTAAATGGATTGTTTTTAAAAGCTGTTACATTGTTCTATAGTCATGCATATTTCTGCTTTTATCCTGTGTTAATTTCTGCAACTAGAGATCAATATCTTTAATCATATGGAAGGGGATTTTCTCCTATAACAAAAGACACACAGAGGAGGGGAGTTGCAGGAGGACAGAAATCAAATTTTCATTTCGGTTCAGTGATTTAATTTTTTTTTTTTTTTGACAACCTTCCTATAGCTTGTGAAGCCAAAAAAGAGAGAGAGATTTTAGGAATCTATCAGAGACAGGTGCGGTCCATCTGAGATGGGGATTTACACTGTGTTTGCTGCTTGATGCCATGTGTCCACTTATTGTTAGTGTCCATCTTTGAGCCAATGGCAGGTTGCTACTTAGTGCTATGCCATCGTCATCATTTTTCTCCTTTCTCTCAGGGTTATGTACAATTTTTCCTCGTTGCTTTTTGATTGGAAATTTTAATGAACCCTGATAATTTGGAGAAATATTGTTCTTCCACACTCTCTCGTGTTCCAGACATTGAAGTAGCCAAGTCCCTTTGTGTCTCGGTCTCTCCTCGGTCATATTACTTGTATGTGAAAGGTTTACTGTGCTGGTAACTAGTACCATTCTTGCCATAAGCTGTCTATGCTCTTTTGTTTGCTGCTTTCCTTTGGGGTATTGTTTTTGTGGTTTTACTTCCTCTAGTCTAGTGCTCTCCCACATTTTTTATCTTCCATTTAGTTTACATGCTCCACTGTATGCTTACTGTGATGATCTAAAACTATAATTCCCTACACCTGTGCTTATCAATACACTATTCTGGCTTTGCAGATAAGGAAGTGTTTTGTTTTTCATTCCGTATGCAGAACAGTCCTTGGGAAACTATTGTTGTCATATCTTAATCAATATGCTAACTTTGTTTTGACAGTTCTCTGTGTTGTTATGCCAAAAATAAGTGAATATGAGAGAGTCCACAGGACAGTTGCTGGTAAATGGTGTTGCAAATATGACTTTGAATATCCAGAGAAGGACCAGTCAGTGTGCATTCCAAAAAATAGTTTGTGGCCCAGAAATTGCAGACTTTCCTTTCTTTCTAACTGCATAGATTATCCTGTGAGTGAGTCAGGAATGGTGTGGGTAAAATCTTTAGAGCCCTCCTCAGAATGGGCACCATCCATACCATAAGCAGGTGAAGGGGATCTCCCAGATCTTGCAGCCTTTACTTATGTGAGAAGTTCAGTTGAAGCAAGGAGTGAAAAATTGCAAATTCCTCAAAGTGAGGAATATGTCTTTGTATGTGATAGTACAGGGCAAAGGACAATGGAGCCCAATCTTGATTAGGGCTTTTGGGGTGTTAAAGCCTTTCCTGATGTTTAATATTTATGACTGTATCTGGCAACTGATGTGTGGTTTGAGGAACTGAACATCCTTAACCTAGCCAGTCAGTAGTTTACAGGAAATAAAAAAATAGTACAATTCTTTTTGTTTTATTATCTATACCTCTATTAATACAATCTAGTGCTGTATGTTGCATTTTTTTATACTGTACAGATAGGCTATGATTTTTCCACAATAACTAGCCTATATTTTTTCTGTTTAGCAAATTTTCATATTCCCTTGCTTGGTTCCTTTTCCAAAATTGGTTTATTTTATACCTACATTGAACTGCACTTATCTGTTGGCACAGTCATTTAAATGATCCAAAACCTTTTGAATCTTGATGCGTAGCTAGTTATTTGTTGTATACTGTCTAGAAACTTGGAGGGGTTTTTTCAGGGAGTTTTCCACCTTTCTGCTTTAACTGCCTGCACAAATGAAAATAATGCCTTTATTAGCAAAAGGTTTAAAAAAAACTGACTAGCCAATATATGTTGTTTTGCCCAACTAATTTAAAAACAAAATTTATCATGTCAAGAATATTTATGTGCAGTTCCATCATTCAGCCAGTTATTAAAGGCTAAGTTCTGAACCATTAAAGCAAGGTTTATATGGGCAACTTCACTAGACTCATTACTATGGGAACCCTGACAGGCACCATTATAATTGTTTTTTAGTTTTTGTTGCTAAAATAAAATCCTGTGCAGTGTTTAAACATGGCAACAGAACTTGCATTCAGCATGCCCTGAGGTTCATAATAGAAAGGTTGGATATTATTGCATACATTTGTTTGGAGTGGTAGTTCCTTGGCATGAAATGAGCTATTTATTTTTAAAATAATAGTATGGATTGTGCTGGTACAGTAGTAAGGTGGGTGTGTCTATTCCTGGCATGTTTACCATTAAAAAAATTCAGACAATAGGGCATACAGACAGACACTTCTCTGGAGCAGTCATCATTCCCTTTGAGAGATCCAGAGCTCAGAAAGACAATATATGATGAAAAGTAAAATAATAAGAGAAAGTTTAATATTTCTACCCAAGATTAGGCAGGACAATTAGCCGTGTATGCAGGAGTTGAAGAATTTTAAGTGCCGTAGAGAAAATAACAGATTTTCTACCATATAAACTTTATCTAACTGTTTATAATGTTTTTTAATCTTTTTTCTTAGACCACATCACAGAATTCGTTTTGATTTTTAAAGGTTATTTTAAAAGCTCCGATAGATTATTTTCTTATTTAAGCTTTAATTATACTAATGCTGTGTAGATTAACTAGCGAATGTTTGTTGAGGGCACTGAAGATTTAAGGAGCTGTGTAAGAGCTAAATATTATTAGTTTCCCGATTTTGTTTCTGTCCCAAGATGTTTAGCTCACAGTTCCTGACATAGTTCACATGTTTATGTGTGTATCGGTCATACTGAAGAAGGCAAAGCCGCACTCTGAACAGGAACAGAATGCACAAGGAAGTTGTGTCAGATTGGTCTTGTCCAGGATACAAGCACACATTAACACTGCTTTTGCAACATTAGAGATTGGAGGAACACCTATATCTGTTTCCAAGTGGCAGCTATAAGTTACTCACAGGAGTATAATTATGCCATGGCGACTCTGCCTCCTGTATGGAAGTGCATATTGCCATTAATTACAGCTTCTTCTTAGATTGTTGATGTGATACATTAAAATACTATGACAGGCTTCAGAGTGGTAGCCATGTTAGTCTGTATCAGCAAAAACAACGAGGAGTCCTTCTGGCACCTGAGAGACTAACGAATTTACTGAGGCATAAGCGTTCGTGGGCTAGAGCCCACTTCATCAGATACATGAAGTGAAAAATACAGGAGCAGGTATAAATACATGAAAGGATGGTAGTTGTCAGCTGTGTCTAGACTCTAGAGCAGTGGTCCCCAACCTTTTTGGCTGGCGGGCGCCAGCGGAAGGACCACAGCAGCGGCAGAGCACCCACCGAAATGCCGCAGCAGCGACGCCTCTCGATGATGTCAGCAAGAGGCATCCCTACTGAAATTCGGGGGCGATGCCTCTCGATGACATCAGCAAGAGGTGTCCCCGCCGAAATTCGGGGGCGACGCCTCTCGATGACATCACTTGTCGGCGACAAGTGTCATCATCGAGAGGCGTCCCCACTGCAGCATTTCAGTGGGTGCTCTCCCGGGGGCCAGGACGTGGGCGCATTAAGATGCCCCCATGGGCGCCATGGCGCCTGCGGGCACCACGTTGGGGACCACTGCTCTAGAAGAATCATTTCATTTGTAAATAAGAGAGAAAATTCCTTTAGTAGAGGCAGTTTAAATTTTATTATGATTGCCATTAACCTGGTTAGAGCCAATGGGTCTGATAAACATCCTTCATTTGGGTTAAATGGAGGGAGCAGTTAAGGACTTTTTACACCATGATAGCTGGAAACAATAGAATCCACAGCCCAAGGTTCTCGGCCATAAGGCCAGGCCTGAGCAAGAACTAACCCAGGGAGAATAAGAGTTTTCTCTGGGACTGGTTGAAAATGCAAAGCTTAAGGGATTGTTGTTATTTACCATGCTTAATGCAATAGTGCCTGTGAGCCAGCCAAGAGTGGGACCCCATTGTGGTGAGGCACTGTACAAACAGAGTAGTAGATGTTCCCCACCTCAAAGAGCTTGGTTGTTGGTGAGTCTGCTTGAGAGACAGAAATCCCAGGGAGTGGCAGTAGCAGTGGTAAGCTTGGTCCTGAGTAGGAGAAGAGACAGAGCCCCAATGGCATAGAACTGACTGGAGGAAATTGCGAGTAAGCAAACTACCTGCTTTGTTTTCACTGTGTCCAGAGAAACAGGACTTCCTGTACATTCTTTGTACATAAACAAGACTGCACCAAAGCATATAGGGTGACAGGGCCAGGCCAGACAGCTACAGGTGAGTGCTCACACTGGGTGCTGGGAAGTGGGCCCCAGGTTAAGCAGGTACCTTTTCCCCTGGTAATTGAACAGGGTTTACTCCAGGTTAATTAGGACACCCAGGGCCAATCACGGGCCTGCAGGACCTTTTAAAAGCCTCCCTTCCAGTGAGATAGGCACATGCAAGCATGCTACTGGAGAGCCAGACAGTGCAGACACTGACAGACTCCAGGAGGGAGACCTCACAAGTACAGAGGTGAAGAGCAGAGGAAACCCTGCCCAACAAGGCATATAGCCCTTCTGGGCCCCAGAGGTTTGGAGGAAGAGACCCTGCCAGAGGGGAGAGACTGAACTGGGTGTCTGGCCTGCCAGCACTATGCCCAGAGGAGCTACCACAGCCTAAGAGGCTCCCCTCTTCCTCCCCTGTCAGGGAGGCTGGGAGGAACCCCTGCTCAGGCAAGGTGGGGACAGTAAACCCAGGAGCATGAGGAAAATTCCCAGGGAGAGAGGAATCCCCTAGCCCACCGCTAAGGGGAAGCGCAGAACCCACTGGGACAGAGAAGGAGCTCTGCCACAATAGTTAGGTGTGGCAGGATTCGATTTTAATTGAGAGATGGCATGTTGGCAAACATTAATTTCATCTGATGCACTGACAATGACAAAAAAAAAAATCGATTGGTAAGAGGGAGTGCCGCCTCCCCTCTCGTTCCTGTCAGGATCATGTGTCACCAACCCTGTGGCAACAGAGAGAACCTTCTGCAGCCTCATTCTGTCACAGCCCAGCTCCCTCTCTCCCCAGACTGCAGAGCTGGTGACACCTGTTCCCTGCAGGCACAAGGTGTGGGGAAGGCTACGGTCTTGGCACAGGTTGTGCCTGCAGGGACTGGGTGTCACCAGCCCTGCAAGTGTGCAGGGAACCCACTGCACCCCCTGTAGTTTTAATTTTTCTGTAATAAAGCGCAAGCAGGAAGACAGGGTAAACATTTGAAAATGTGACTCATGCGCCCAAATCCCATAAGTGCATTTGAAAATTTTACCCAGACTTAAAATAGTTATATATAGACAGATATTTACATAACCACTTAAACTAAAGACTTAATCCAGACTTTTAAATGTATTTAAAAAGTCACTATGATGTGTTTAATTTTATTTGTTTATGTAAATGATGCTGCCACTGAAATACTACATGCAATCAAATGCACAATCCTGCAACTGGCTCCATGTGGACCTCTGAAGCCAAAAGGAGTTTATACAGGCTCAGGGATCTGCCTGCACAGAACCCTTTAGCTCAGTGGATTGCTTTTCTTCTGAACAACTGTTTCTGTTGTTAGTTTTCCATCTGTTACATATCACTGTGCTAACTTTTCGAAGAGTTGCTTTCAAGTTTGAAAGACTATACCTTTCTTTTTTTTCCTTGCTTTTGTTTGTAAAGTCCAAGTAATATTTGATGCCTTTCCCCAAGTAAATACTTCAGTTCTTACGTTTGTCACTAAAATAAATCCACGCTATTAACCCCTCACTTTTGAGCAGCTGTACAATAATGTACCTGTGTATGAGTGACATAGAACACATCATTTTGGTGAGACTTTAGCATCAAGGTTTTATAATATTGGTGCAAATGAGTTTTTTAAAATTATGAACAAAATCTTTAGTGTGTTCTTTAAAATTGATTTACTTTTTTAAAAAGTGCTCTCTCTTTTAAAATCCATTCATGTGCTCATCTTAATTTAATCATCACCAAGTAGATGCATTTATCACATTCAGTTTTCACTCTCAATTAAATTTCCAGCAAGATTGCAGATTATTGTTGCTGAATGAAGATTTGGTTCAGAAATGGTTTTCCCAAAACAACATCATTGTGCATTTGGACTAATATTTTGCTGTTACTGCATCACATAGTAAAACTTTGGTAAATCTGATCGCATTATTTTTCTTAAAGATGAAACAGATAAGAGCTATAGACCTTGCCCACCTTGTGTAAGTGGAACAGCTAATAACTTCTCTGGATTCTGCAACATTACTCTCTTGCTAGTCCCTAGGAAGTACAAAAGTGCGAAGAAAACTACATCTTCCACCAATCTGCTTCTCTTGGATGAGAGTTTAGCATCACAACTCTATTGAAGAGAGTGTATTCTTCTGGGTTACATTCAGATAACCTACATGTTCTAAATCTTTGGACTGCTCCTTGTGTATTTTGTTATTTAGAAGGCACATTCACATCACATCTGAGTATGGGATGGTTGAGTGTCAGAGGAGCAGTGTCATATTTTATTAATATGGCATTTGACAGCTGTTAGCCAGTGAAATGCGAGACTGGTTTGAATAAAAGAATACACTCGATCCTGCTGAGATTAAACCTATTAACCTGTAAGCCATGTATACTGAATTAGCAGACTAGCAAAATGAGTGTGTGCTGTGCTACTGGAAATCATGTATAATTGAACCCTCTTATATAATGGTTGATTATTTTGCTCAGTTGAATGGAGTTTCATTATAACACTAGAGTGTTTACCTGAGAAAAAGATTCAGTATGTTCATGTCACTTCTTTCACCTTCAGACTGGTAGACTGGTCCTTTCTTTACCCACTGCATTGGAAGGGACACTGGTTAGTGTTTTGTGTGTGGCACACATTTGTGGAAGACCGCATCTTCACTTATAGTGGCGAAGAGATGTACAAGTTTGGGAACTAGGGATTCACGCTTACTACTGCTTCCTCTCCCATGGGAGGATAATGGCTGCTTCCTTCTCCTCCTGCTCTACTTGGGCAGAGTAGCAGAGGAAGGGGACATGATAATCCACTTGGAATGTAGCATCGAACACCTGTTGATACTGGCTGCATTCCAAGGAGGAATTTCAGAGTAGAAGTCAATTATAATGGAGGGAATATTCACCACAAGAGTAGTAAAAGTCCACTGAATTTTACTCGAGCAATTTGGGGTTTCCATTGCCACTGCATTCTACACTGAGAAATTACACTATGTTAGAACAGGAGATTGAGGAGTTGTAGGAAATCATGAGATGAAAACAACTCAGCATAGAGAGTGACTCTCATAGTTAACCCTAGGGTTCACCACAGCTTGCTAATGTGGTGTTATCTTCATTATGTCTCTATGTATATCTTCTATATCATGTTACTTATGATTCCTAAACGTTGTGCGTAATATAATGTAATTTTCTAATGTAAACAAAACCAGTAAGGAGGGTTTCAGAATAAGAGAGTTCACAGAGAGAGTAAATGGGTTCTTCCTAATTCTATCAGAAAAGATTTTCATGTTTGTTTTCTTTAACTGTTATGTCCTTTTTCTTTATAAAAATGGAGTCGTCATGTCACACCTTTGCTTTGCCTACTCTCAGAGGCTGAAACGTGGAGAATTACTGATTTGAACTTGTATCAGAGGGGTAGCCGTGTTAGTCTGGATGTGTAAAAAGTGACAGAGTCCTGTGGCACCTTAAAGACTAACAGACGTATTGGAGCATAAGCTTTCGTGGGTGAATACCCACTTCATTCATCTGACGAAGTGGGTATTCACCCACGAAAGCTTATGCTCCAGTATGTCTGTTAGTCTATAAGGTGCCCCAGGACTCTTTGTCGCTTTTCTTTGAACTTGGTTCTCTCATATGGGATAAGATACTGCTCTGGTGTTGTGACTCTTAACTCCTTTATAAACAGATCTTTGATAATATGTCTAAAGTGTAACTACTTGTTTGTTGGGAATGTTTCAGTATAATATAACTGGAAAATTGAGCTGAATTTCATTTTTGTTTTGTTTTTGATTTGATGGGTTGCTTTTTGTGATGTTTGTCTTTTCTAGGAAATCCATGAACTATTCAAAGATTATGAATTAAAGTACTGTTATGTGGACAGAAATAAAAGAACAGGTAAGAATTTAGAATATTCCAGTATTTAAGACTGTATGTTTCCTGGTAACACATTTACATTCTCTGATAGATAGAACTAGCAGTCAACTTCTTTTGCCACATATGAAATCATCAGATTGTGTCTGCCCACTACTTTAACTATTCCTAGACTTATTCTTTGTCTGCATAAATTGTGGCTGTTTCCAACTCCCATAAATGTCAATTAATGGGAAATGGAAAGCTTCATATTGACTTCAATGGGAGGTATATTGGGCCCATTATCTGTGAATCTATATTTATGACCCCTTCAGTAATGCACCCTTCGGATGGTTCTAGCTAAACTGCTTAATCCACTTGTGAAAGACTGATCCACTGGCCTCTGCTAGGACAAGCCCTGCACACCCAGATAACTCTGTAACAGAGGGGCTATTCTAGGTCTAGGTTTAGGGATTCCAGGTAATATAAGACAGAGAACAGATATACTCTATTTACTTAATCAGTTCTGAAGGCTGTGGAGGTTTTTGCCTTGTTTTGGAACTGAAGGGAATTATCAAGCTTTTAAGGATGATCTTCATGTTGAAAACCGTGTCAGTTTTGGCCTTGCTATATGTCTCCCAGGCATCTTTGCCAAGGTAATGGTGTTTCTGACGGCTGCGCTTAGCAAGTGTGGTGTGTTTGTGCAGCAGTCTCCTAATGATTTGCTTGTTTGCACAACCTGAAAATTGCCAAGTTTGGTAACAAGTGCTGCAGGCTGCTATGTATCAGTATCCTGTCTATTTCAGTGTTTTATTTTCTAGGTATTGTTTTGAAATGCTACTGGTTGAAGCTGTCATAGGAGGAAGGCATTAATCTTAATGTTTACTCTGGTTCCTCCAAATCTTATGTCAGCCCAGAATTACCAATCAGAAGAAATATTTTTCCTCTGGCCTTCTGCAGTTGGGTATTCTAGTTCAGAGATTCTCACAATAAAAATTTCGGTGGCTTCAGAGTGCGACCACCAGCTTTTGCTGGTGGCCGCTATGACAATTTTTCTTAGACTACTTAATTAACTTTAGGAAAAACAAATAAATATGCACATATACGTGTTCAAATCATTACAATTTATTTATGTAGGGTTTTTTTGCAGACTCAATAATAAAAATAATGTACAGTTCTCTATTTTTTTACTAGACCTACACAGAATAGAAACATAAATAAGGTGCTTTGCACATTCTTGTCTTTTGTTGTTATTGTTGTTTCTTTTTGGTTGCCTTTTCTTTAAAGACTTGCTAGCTAGTTTGTCTGCTGCTGCAAAAGGTAATATTTGTATGTTTGTTAATATCACTTTTCATAGACTTCCTACCTAGCTGGTGATATTAACAACCATACAAATACCAATTTTCACAGCAGACGTACTCAGCTCTGGCAAGCCAGGGGACAAATTAAGCCCTGGATGGGGAGATGGGTAGGGAGACAGTGGGGGCCAGGGGCAACTGGGAGGGGGCAGTGAGCCCAGGGGCCAGGCTGGAGCCTGCCACCCCATGGCCAGAGCCTGGGGCTGCAGGAGGCTGCAGGGGCCAGGGACAATGGTGAGGTTAAGGCCAGAGCTGGCACCCGCTGTCATGTGGCTGGGATCCAGGGCCAGAGCCCAAAGTCCCATGACTGGAGCCTGCCACCTGCCACTCCAGGCCAAAGCCCGAGCCTCACTACCCCCTGGGAAGGTGGGAAACTCATTGGCTGCATGCTCATCTAGCGTTTGTGGCTCCAGATGAGGGGAGGGCACAATCCCTTCTGGTGGCCCTGGGGGGAGAGGTACTGCTTTGCGCCTCCACCCCAGTCACTGCCCAGGAGGCTGTGGCACAAGAAAAGCCCCTCGTGGCCGCATTTGAGAAACGCTGTTCTAATTAGTTTTAGTTGCTGGGGGGGGGGGGGGCGTTGTTTTTTTTTTCTTTGACTGAAATTCTTACTACAGTTTAAGTGGAGGAGTGGCAGCCAGCTCCTTATTGGGGGCTGGCCTTACAGCTCTTGTTCCTTCCTCCCTCTACTGGAAGGGAAAACCTTACCCACTTGTGTGGGCCGGGGCACGAACACTCATATCGTTTCTTACCATTTGTCATAAACAGATGATTACGGGTTAATGCCTCTTTTACCTGTAAAAGGTTAAAAAGTTCACCCAGCCTAGCTAACACCAGACCAGAGGAA
>NC_133775.1:19153856-19162836 GCF_003597395.2 Chelonoidis abingdonii
CAATGAAAGGATGTTACTATTAATGGGTTCCACCGGGCATTATTAAAAAGTCTTTGCCATGATCATGAAAAGGAGTTTCAACTTCAAACAGGTTGCAGAGAGGATTGTTAAAATTCAATGGGCCCATTTGGTGTAGCACCAACTGGAATTGACAGCATTACATTCAGGATGAATTTGGCCCATTTCAGTCAATGCCTAGATACAGGAGGTGCTTCAGGACTTCTCAGTGGTGCTCAAGGCTAATATGAAATTAATGTTAAATTATAGCAACTAAAGGAGACCTTGCAGGATAGAAACAGGAGGAACAAAACTTGCTGACCCATATCCCCAGCTGATGTAAATTGGCATTGCCTCATGCAATTGAATAGAACTATGTTATTTTTCACCAGCTGGGAATCCAGTCTCAATATGTGTAGCAGAATTGGTGCATGACTTCATAATCACAAGAGGAATATCCTCCAACACCCGTCCCCCTTGGGTCCCAGAGTAGCAAGTGATGGAAGTGTCTTTGGGGCCAAGGCAATTCTTCCTCGGTAGAAACAAAACAGCTATTAACGCCAAAGGGCAACAAGGGGAATCCAGTTAGTTCTGTGTAAACATCAGGTGGCTAGATTTGTTCCCGGACTAAGTCCACTCTAGGCAGTGGAATTATACCTTGGGTAAGTATGGTCTACATGCTATTAGCAGAACCATCAGAACAATTCAGTGCTGCACAGCTCAGGGATGCAGGTTGTTTTTTTTTCAAATCTATGACACACTGGTTAAAACCTGCCATCTTGAGTGCTAGTGACCAGTTCTGGGTGCTAACTAAGGATCCTCTTATGAACCCCTTGGTCACATTAGTGAATAATCGCACACATGAATAGTTCCACTGAAGTCAATGAAGCTATTAGTGACAGTAGTTGTTTACCAGTATGAGTGAAGGATTCACAATGTTGCTTATACTTAGCACTCCAACCTCTGAGAATTTAATGACCCAATTCTTCCTTCCTCACTCACATGAAGTAATACCTTACTCTGTGACTAGTCCCACTGATTTCAATAGATCTACTCAATTTTTTTTGACCAGTTCTCTTTATGATTTGAAGAGGCACAATTAGGGCTGTCAATTAACCACAGTTAACTCAAGCATCTACACTTTGTATTCTGCATTGTAATTGAAATCTGTATATTTGAAAATGTTGAAAAACATTTTAAAAATGTTTATAATAAATTGGGAATTGGTATTCCATTATTGTTTAACAGTGCAATTGAAATGGAGGTTGAGATTTTCCAAGCTCTGTAAGGATTTTGGTCTCCCAGTTCCTATTAGCTCAGCCACAGTATCTTTACTTTATTTTATTTTCACAGGATCTGAATGGTGTTCAGTGGAATTCCCCCTGCAGGTCAGAGAGAATCCACAGAACCTTGTGCTGGAGGAGCTCCTTTAAGATCAGCAGGAGTAACTCTGGATTTACCTTGATGTAACTGAGGTCAGGATCTGTGTTGTGAGGTAGATACATCCTGTCACTCTTTGGGGCGGAGTGGGTATGGCATCCCGCAGTCAACGTCCAGGGGTCGGCCCTTAGGCTTCTACAGTGTGGCCCTAAAGTTGAGAGCTGCTATCTTTGTCCTGAGATTCAGACAGTAAGGCCCAACAGCCAGAGTCAACAGAACTGCCCAAGGGTTCAGGGGCAGCAGGGCAGCCGTAGGCTCTGGGGTTCCTCCAATAAGTTTACAGGGGGTCTTTCATGCAGGTCTCCACGTCTGTACCTGTAAAGGTGCCCGGCCTGGGTTCGACCCTCCCTGGGGAGGAGGGGAGCCACACCGGCCTTGCTGCATGTCATCGGCGTCTGCCCTTTCTTCAGGGCTGAGCGATGCTTGAGTCGCTTGGGGCTCCGGCCTTCTGCTACAGGGCCGAGCAACAAGAAAGTCAGCTCGGGACCTCAGGCCCTCGGTCTCAGGGCTGAGGGCTCACAATGTTCAGGCAGCTCAAGCCCTTTGGTGCAGGACTGAGCAGTGGTACAGTTTAAAGGGGCCCAGCCCTTGGTTCAGGCGGGGCAGCAAACACAAAGTTACAGAGGCTCAGACCCTCTTGACTCAGGGCTGAGCAAACTAACACTAGACTTAATGGCCTCCTTAGGCCGGGGAGAGGGGGAATCTGCCACCCGAGGACGCGTGGCAGGGAGAACGCAGGCCCACCCACTCCACTGCGTTCCAGCCCAGGGCCCTAGTAGCAGCTGTCACCGCTAATGGTTCCTGACCACTACACACTGACATGGGTTCAGGTATACTTGCAGCCTGACTGGAGTCAGCTGCCCCCAGGCTACTTCCAGTTTCCCCCTCTGGGTCTACCTGACCTGTGGCGTCAGCCCCCGGGAAGTACAGTAGCATGGGCCCTTCCCGGCCGGGGCTGGGCGGTAGGTTCGGCAGTACCTCTGGGAAGTTCGGCCAGGCCTGCTCCGGGGGTTCCTTGGGGTAACAGCAGGGACGGGGTGGTTCCAGCAGCTCCTCCTCGTAGCGGGTGCGGGGAAGCTCCGGCAGCTCCTCATCGTAGCAGGCACAGGGAAGCTCTGGCCAGTCAGGGCAACTGCCCTGGGCCTCAGCAGCTTCCCAGTCACGAGCACCCTCTGGCAGGTCTGCTCCCGATGGCGGCTGTGCTCTAACTGAGCGCCGCCGCCTGGCTTTTATACTTCCGGGTCACCTCCTGACCCTCTGAGGGGTGGGTTCACTGCCCTGTGGCCCCGCTTCCTTAGGCATCTGGCTGGGCTCAACACTCCCTGGGGAGGAGGGGAGCCACACCGTCTCGCTACAGTACCCCAGAGTTCAGAGTGGGGGGGGGGGACTCTGACAAGCATAGTTTCCAGTTCTTGACAGACAGTGGCTCACATCTTCTTGGGGAGGGGACTGTGGTCATCTCACACTATCTGTCCCCGGGCATAGTGATGTGGTGGCTCATGAGAGTGGTCCGCCCTGCGTGTGTCAATCAGACGTCAGAGAAATCTTGCACGAGTCGTTGCAACCATTCTTGCTGGGAGGCTTTGAGCTCTCTCACTGATACCCTGACCTTGTAGTTGACTGGTCCCATGCATTGGACCACTTCAAAGGGGCCCTGGCACTTAGCCAAAAGCTTGGACTCAGTGGAGGGTAACAGGAGGAGAATGCTGTCACTGAGCTTGAAGCTGCGTGCCTTAGCCCCTTAGCTCTTGTGTCTTTTGGGCTTCTAATATGTTGTCCTACCGGAGGTCCCAAGGGCCTGTAGCTGCTCTGAAGTTGGAAAGTGTACTGGGCAGTTCCCTGAACTCGCCTCTCCTGTTTCTCCCAATCCTCCCTTAGGAGGTTGAGGATGCCCCGTGGCTGCCTTCCATAGAGGAATTTGAAGGGTGAGAAGCCCGTCGAGGTTTGGGGTACAAACAGTAGGGCTGTCAACAGGGAGTCCAGTGTCCTGGGTCATCTTCTATGAACTTATGCATGTCATGGTATAATTCCCCACTCTGAACCTTAGCGTCCAAGAGATGGGGTACCAGCGTGAATTCCTCTAAGCCTGATTACCAGCTTAGGACCTGTAGCGCTGCCACCAACCAGGAATTCCAGTGCCTGGTACACTCGGTCCCCCCCAAAACCTTGCCCAGGGAACCCCAAGACCCAGACCCTCTGGATCTTAACACAGGAAAGAAAACCCTTTCCCCCACCGTTGCCTCTCCCAGGCTTCCCATCTCCTGGGTTACCCTGGAAGATTACTGTGGATTCAAACTCCTTGAATCCCAGAACAGAGAGGAAAATGCACCTTCTCTCCTCCTTCTCTCTTCCTCTTCCCAGAGTTCTCTCCTGAGAGAGACAGTAATCCTAACACAGAAGAGAAATAAGTCTTTCTCTCCCCCTTCCCTCCTTTCTCCCCACCAATTCCCTGGTGAATCCAGATACCCTGTCCCTGGGGTCTCACACCAGAATAAAAAAACAATCAGTTTTCAAACAAGAAAACTTTTAATTAAAGAGAGAAAACAGTAAAATTATCTTTGTAAATTTAAAATGGATTAGGTACAGGGTCTTTCAGCTATAGACACTGGAATACCCTCCAGCCTAAGTATTCAAGTACAAAATTAAAATCAACTCAGCAAATACAAATTTGAACTCCTTCCAGCCAAATACACAAATCACACATTTGCAAATAAAGAAAACAAACATAAGGCTAACTCGCCTTATCTACCTAGTACTCACTATTCTGAACTTTAAGAGCCTGTATCAGGGAGATTGGAGAGAAACCTGGTTGCACGTCTGGTCCCTCTCAGCACCCAGAGAGAGAACAACAACCAAATTCTAACAGCACACGCAAAAACTTGCCTCCCTCAAGATTTGAAAGTATCCTGTCCCCTGATTGGTCCTCTGGTCAGGTGACAGCCAGGCTTACTGAACTTGTTAACCCTTTACAGTCAAAAGAGATATAAAGTACTTCTGTTCTATTAACTCCTGTACTATCTGTTTATGACAATGCAACATTGACTTCAGTGTACAGAGAGGAAAATGCCCTTCCAACCAGTCTGTCAGTCTGTGAGTGGTCTAATCAGACTCTCCTGAGAAGTTCAGATGCATAGGAGGTGAACTAACACAGCCATCAGAACATAAGGTCACGTCTCTCCCCTGCTCCCTTCGGGATCTCCCACCAGTATCCTGACCCATGGTGAAAGTCCAGACTTCATCAGCTGGGGGTCTCACACCAGAATACAAAAAAACAATCAGGTTTTGTGGCAAAAAGAATGGCTTTTGGGATTACCAGAGAGAAAAACAGTTAATCAATGATCTTTGATAAAATTTAAACCTGGCTTGCACATAGGTTACTCTTAACTCTAGAGGGCCCCACAAGATCGTACTGATGCACTCGAAGGGTTTGTCTACCAGGGAGGAGGGAAGGACGGGGGCCTGAGGCACTCTTTTCAGCAAAATATCAAATGCTGATACTCCTTCCAGGCAGAAGGTTCTGCAAATAAAGAAAGAGTCAAGCTTAACCTACCTCCGCCTTATCTACCTGGTACCACTAAGTGAATGTAATTACAAGCTGGATCAGGAAGATCCCTGACCAGATGACCACTGGTTGCACGGCGCATCCAGCAATCTCACCGCCCCAAACATGGCAGCAACACGCAACATGCGGGGGCACTGCTCTTTTTTTTTTTTTTTTTTTTTTTTTTTTTTCCAAACTTGCCTTTCCCGCGGCTTTGAGTAGACCTCCCGCAGGCATGCCTGTGGATGCTTCACCGGAGCCGCAGGACCAGAGGACCCTCTGCAGGCATGCCTGCAGGAGTCCACCAGAGCCACTGCAGCCCTCCTGTTCAACCGGCAGAGCGCCCCTATCTGTGACGTGCTGCCCGTCATCACGTGTACGATGCACTGTGGAGCCAGTCTGTCAGCTGGCCTGGACCTATCCAGGGTAACTGCATAGGCCAGGTACAGGAGGCGTTGGCCACAAACACCGGGAGACTAAAAGCCCTGGTCCATTGATCTCCTTCATAATTGCATCGGAGGTACATGTAACCAGCCTCGGCCAAAGTGGGACCCCTCTTGATCCATAATGGGAATCCCTTGGTGTTGGGGGATTGCATACATCATTGACAAATAAAATCTGTTGCCCATTGCTCGTTCTCAAGCCCTACAAGTCGGGTCTTTCCTCGAAGGGTTTGTTCCTGGACGAAGTCTTCATCGGCGCTCCACCTTTGGTAGCTGGGCATCTCTCACAGGATGCAATAATCCCCTGTACATCTGGCTGAACGTGGAAGCACAGGTGTATCTGTGGAGTGAGAGGTCCTTTCCCTGAGATCAGACTCCAGGATGGCCGAAGTAGTTCTTTTTGGAATTTCGACCCTTCCCCAAGCTTTCCCAGGGTTTTTAGAGGTCTATTCCACTCAGGATCTGGCTTGGCCGCATCGACATCCCGCAGGCATACCACAGAATGTTACCAGTCAGTTTGGGGACAACTCCAACGTCAAGGACCTCCTCTCAGGATGGTCCCAGCCTCTAGCCTTACTGTGGCGGTCAGCAGTAGCGCCCCCCGTGATGATGCCCCTGGATACATTGGAGGTGTATCATTGCTTTGAAGGTGGGAGGGCAGAGCCCAGGCCTCCCCGCCGAAGCAGTCTGTCTGCAGCCTGAGTTGACTAGAGCCATTGTTGGTATCCCCTCCACTCAGACAGTGGTCAGAATGAGCTTAGCTGGGCTCTGTTTCTTGTACCCCAGTAGAGCCAGCCCTTGACCCAGAGCCTGAGTCCATTGGCAAACAGTCCATATATGAGCAGTCTCCCACTAAAGTGCGGAATCTTTGGCCACAAACACCCAGCCCTACATAATAATACTTATCTGGTCCCTGGATCGAAGTTTTGTAGGCCTAGGTCCTCCCATGGGTCTCCCTCTGTCTCCGGCCTGAGCTGACAGGCCCTGATTCTGGCACTCTGAACGTCAGGGTATCGGTGGAGTGAGACTGTCCTTCATGAGATCAGACTCCTGAGGAAGAACAGGGTAGGCCCACTGGTATCATCAGGCAATGGATATCCCCGGCCGCTACATCCTTCCTCTTGGGACTCCCTGACCTTTGGGGACATGGTTCAGACCCATCAGTGGCACAAGAAGTCCTCCATTAGGTCCTATGGGCTTCAGCCACTGTGGTGGTCGGTGCTTCTGCGCCCCATCCTCCTTGCCCCCAGCCAGGACGATTTGAGTGGAACTCTTCTAGCACCACAGTTTCCACCACTTGGGCCACTGACTTACGGTCTGGCTCCAGCCCCCACCAGGCACTGTCACAAAGCGTTGCGCTGCCACTCGGGGTCTAACCACTGCTGGGTACCTTTCCTGACAGAATCATCAGTGGTTAGTGGCTGGGTTAATACCCATTTGGTCCAGGATAGCAGCCTTCACTTTCCTGTAGTCCAAAGCATCATGGGGGGTCTAAGCCCCAGTATGCTGCCTGAGCTGGCCCCGTCAGATAGGGGACCAACAAGGTAGCCCAGTGTTGTGGGGACCACCTAATGGCTGTGGCCACCCGTTCAAAGGTTACTAAGAATGTCTCAGGATCATCTCCAGCTCCCATTTTTGACACGCATACGCGAAGTCCAGCAAGGAGGGACCCTGCATTTTGTCCAGAGTTGGATACCTCTGCCAGTCCCATCTGAAAACCGGGGTATGGATTCAGGAAGCTCGTCCATCCTGCCAACCATGCAGCTGCCACTACATTGCTATTTTTTGTGCATTACTTGAGTAAAGTCAGAGCTGGTACATTTATCCAAGTTCAAAATTTCAATGATCCCTGGTTGTTGGACGGGCCTCTTGACACTATCATCACGTTATTGCAATTTAGGGAAACCCAGAGGGTACTCTAAGTGGAAAGAAGCTGAATAGGCCTTCAAATTGGCCTAGAGAACAGAGAGCCATAAAAGCATCTGGCAGCATCTTGCAGTGATCTTTCCTTCCTCGCAGCAAGTTACAAGTGCTATGCACAGGACACTGTGGACAAAACAGATAAACTAGGTCACTAACTTCAGCAGATTTAGCCTAATTAAACACCAGTGTAACTTAAAAAAGGGATAAGGATCATTGTCTTTGATTGAGTTATTGAGCTGATTCACATTGGGATGAATGAGCATATCAGCAAGCATTTTGATGTTAATTAAGCTATGCCTGATTCTCACCCAACTGAGCGTGAGAAGAATCAGGTACACTGATTCCATTGTAATTACTCCTGATTCACATTGGGATGAGGAGAAGGAAATTAGTTCCATTGATCCCATCTGAGTTACCTTGGTTTACAGTGCAGATTTTTCTGGGGCCAGATCCTCAGCTCCATTCTGAGGAATGCATGAAGAACACTTGCATCACTTGTTGTGGCTTGAAAGGTTTCTTAGATCAATAGGAAGCCAGAAGAATCAGCTTCTTTCTGTGGAAAGAATTTTCTTTTTGCTAGGAAGCAGATGGTTAACTTTTCCTTCTTTGACCATGTGGTCCTCCTGTTGTGTAAAAATTGATTCTAGAGAATAGTTTGGGAAAGGGGAATTACGGGTGATACTCTTTCTGAGACTCTTCTGTTGCTTGAACTTTGTTTGGGTAGAAGGTAAAGACAGATAAACTTGGATTGGATGAAATTTTCTATAATAAATCATTTATAACCTTAACTCTTTCTCCTTGTGTGATAGAATGTGATCTCTCATGTGATAAGGAATATGTAATCTTAACTCTTGACTTCTTAGGGAAGGCACTATGTGCAACTTTAACTCTGCACTCATGTTGCTACAGTGATATGTAGAAAAAAGACAGGTATCAGGGGTAATGGATATAAAACTAAATATTAAGTGTTTCTGCTGGACATGGATCCTGTGGTTCTCAAAGTCTCTCTAGGTCCCAGACCAACTCTCAAAACCTGTGCAGCCAAATTTCAACCTACAGAATCTCCTTGAATCTTGGGTTGGAGTAAATATTAATAGCAAAGAGTGACCTCTGGTGGTGTGCACAATGCTGCATCTCCAGAATTAATTCATTCCCTCTTTTTGTCTCTCCAACTTAATCTTTAATGTGGTTGCATCACTATCCAGCTTTCAGATCAACAGCTGTGGTGTCACACCAAATTTACTCTGCTTTCACTAATTGACTTCAGTGGCCTTACTCCAGAATTATACAAGTCTACATGAGCTCAGAAGATGGACAAGAAAGGAAATGTGGTGCAAGGCTTATGATGTTAGCCTGGGACTCGGAAGACGTGCATTCAACTCCCTGTTCTGCCACGGCTTTCTTATGTGACAAATAACATAGACACAAGTTTTGAAAAGTATTCAGATATTGAAATCAATGGGTTTTAGGTGAGCAGAGGCTTTTGAAAATCTGACTAGGAACCTAAATATCTTTAAGAATGTTGACCCTTGAGAAAATTTTAAAAGGACACCAGGCTCCGATTTTTAAAAGTATTTATGTGTTGCATACTCAGAATTGCAACAGCTAACTGATTTAGGAGTCTAAGTCTCATTTT
>NC_133775.1:19165740-19191344 GCF_003597395.2 Chelonoidis abingdonii
CCCCCCCCTTACTTGCTGCAGGCGGCCCTACCCGCGCCCCCCTGCCCCAGCTCCCTTCGCCTAAATGCTGGCGGCGACTGTAGCGGCCGGATCTTCAGCCGCCCCGTTGGCCGCCGAAGAAAATGCCCCCCCCAAATCCTAGCACCCTAAGGGATCGCCTAAGTCGCTGGCCCTGGTATATGCCATTTTTTAAAAGATATCTCTGATCTTACTGTTTGGAAGATGACCACTGCAATGAGATATGTCAGCTTAATGTATGTGAGAATCAATCTGATTAGTTTCCTCCTACAAAAACAACTCCAGCATTTCAGTAAAGGCTATTTTTAAAGGCAGGTACATCCATAAAAACTTACTTTTGCTCATATGAATAGTATTTGCATATGTCAACACTCTTATGTGCACACACTGTCATGTGGGCACCTGTGCATTTTACACATATCTCTTAGAAAATTTTGGCCCTTGAAGGTCATTGTCTAATTATTTTTGTTCTTTTGAGGGATAAAACACTTTATTTTGTGCTTCAAGAAGCACTTGTAACTTCCATTTAAAAATCTCCTAGTGTCTCAGAATCCTAATATACACCTTACAAAATTTATGAAGCTCTTTCTGGGTTACGTGACTCTTTCAGGCTCAGGTTTCTTATATTGCAGATTATTTTGCTCACGTCAGTAACTTTGGCTTGCAGAATCAGCTAGTAGTTTTTAACATCTGTAGGGTTTTACCTTTACTCGCCTTTAACTGTGCAGCTTTCTAAACGGTTATTGACACACAATAGAACCTTCTTCATCTAAACCATTATTATCCCCTTCCCACCCCAAAATCCCATTATTCAAAATTGGGTTATGTGCCAACATGTGCATTATTTGTATGGAAAAAAATCCCATTTGTGTAAAATCCTTTTTGTCCAGATAAATTAAATGTTTTCAGTTTAATACAGATAAATGGAGTTCAGTGAAGCTATACAACAGTTTAAATCATAAAATCTGTCCTGTAAGATCTTTCCTCCTCTGAGTGAAAACTATAATTAAAATTTATCTTCAATTTTCCTCCTTGGTTTTCCTTTATATTATTTACTTTCTGTGCAGTTTTAAATTTTTGTTCAATCAGATCACAGAAGAATTAATTGAACACAAAACAATTGAACAATATTTTGTTCTCTCAAACTATTGTTGATTTCCACAGAATCTAACTCCATTTGTCTATACTTTCTTTGCAATTATTCCTAAAATACCAAATGTTATCCTTCTGGAAATAAGCCATAAATATTGGGCTGTGCAATAGTCTAGTTTAGCCATGCTGTCTGTTTCAGAATTTAACTGACCTCGTCTTTATTTGTCGTTTTCATCTGTATATCACCATATCTTTTGAATTGTTACAGTTTGTAAAATCAGCTATGGTGTGTATATATATACACACAAACACACTGGGTGATTGTGTACAGGATACCTGGCAACTTATACCTTGCACAGGAGAGCAGAACTGAGACCTTAGATGTTATAATGTTTGTTGGTAAGATTTGTGCTCTGTTCTGTTGGCTTTATAAACTGATATAAGATAGTCACAGCTACAGCATGATTTAAACATTACTTTAAAATATACTATGTGGATGTTTATATTTTATTTATAAATCCTACTTTAGACTGTTTTAACCTCTGATTATTCAAGAATGAAAGAAAACGTAAGCATGTCTGCTTCTGAATAGTGTCACCTTACTATTCAGTTTCTCTCTGCCTGTGCGCTGGTGTTAGAAACAGATGATGAATAGGTTATCTGGAAAAGATGTTTTCTGTTTTAAACAGTAATCTTGCAACCAGAGCTTCCTGGAGTTGAATTTCAGGAAAGGTTTCTATTGAAATGTGATACATCAGCCAAAAAAAAAAAAAAAGTTATGGTACGCTTGGCAACAAATTTGCCCAGAGCTGCAGTATGATAATTCATTAGAAGAGAGAGTATTGCCAAGACTGCTGTGAAAAAAATGTTTTCTAAGTAACAGCAATGGGACATGCTTTATAGCAGTGAATTCCATGCTATTTAAACTTCAGAATAGCAAATAATAGATTTCTTTTTTTTTTGTCCTTAAAAGTGTTCTTACAGATGAGATAAATAAAGACTGGGGAAGAAGAATCCTCATTCCTTGTTGTTGGGCAGCTGAGACCTCAAATGTTGTTGTATGATAAGAAAACATGGTTGTCCCAGTTTTCAGGCTGTGGTCTCATACAAATAAATAAAAACATAGATATTGTTTCTGCTATTATTGCCTAACGACATTTATCTGTTTTTTGCCTTTGGACCACTGTGGCAGAGATTCTCATTTTTATTCTCGTTTTTAGTGTCAATCTCACTAGTCTTATGTTTACTCTCAAGGGCAGCTCCAGGCACCAGCACGCCAAGTGCGTGCCTGGGCGGCAAGCCACAGGGGGCGCTCTGCTGGTTGCCACGAGGGCGGCAGGCAGGTTGCCTTCGGTGGCATGTCTGCAGAGGGTCCGCTGGTCCCGTGGCTTCGGCGGACCTCCCACAGGCGTGCCGCCAAATTCGCGAGACCGGGGACCTCCCACAGGCAAGCCACCGAAGGCAGCCTGCCTGCCATGCTTGGGGCGGCAAAATACCTAGTGCTGCCCCTGTTTACTCTTACCCTCCCTTTAACACAAATGAATATACCACAAGCTGTTTTTCTGAGATTGTCACACTTCATTTTAAATTCAGACAAAAATTTGAATACTGAGATACTATCCAAAATGCCCATTAAATCTGAAATCTAGATCTGATCATGCCTTTGAGTGCTCAGTCTTACTGTGTCCATGAATATATTCTGTTCTCCATTAAACAATAGCTTTGTGGGCCTGGAAAGCATCTACACTTGAGCAATTCACCTGTATCTGTAGCAGGTCTTTGGTGTGCCTTGCTGTGTGGGTTTGTTTTGATGAAGTTCATTATGGAAAACTCACATTCTGCAGTGCTACAGGACATAAAAACAGTATTCACACCAAGAACAGTATATGCCAAAAGCTTGGTGGCTAAAAGTTTGGATAAACAGGCATGTGTCGTGTCATACATTGTGCATTGAAGAATAATTTTAGAGACAACACTGATATATGGCACTTTCCTTTTCCTCCTAACTCAAAAAGTGGCCTAGAACAGTGGCTCTCAACTTTTCCAGACTACTATACCCCTTCCAGGAGTTCGATTTGTGTTGTATACCCCCAAGTTACACCTCACTTAAAAACTACTTGCTTACAAATTCAGACATAAAAATACAGAAGTGTCACAGCACACTATTACTGATAAATTGCTGACTTTCATATTTTTGTCATAGATCAATTGGAATATAAATATTGTACTTGCATTTCAGTGTATAGTATATAGAGCAGTATAAACAAGGCATCGTCTGTATGAAATTTTACTTTGTACTAACTTCACTTGTGCTTTTTATGTAGCCTGTTGTAACTAGGCAAATATCTAGCTGAGTTGATGTACCCCCAGAAGACATCTGTGTGCCCCTAGCTGAGAACCACTGGCCTAGAAAAATGGTGATTTATACTTTGTCATAATGGACCAAGTCATTTTAATAACTATGCCATTTTGAATTCAAGCATCAGTATTAATAACGGTGGTTACTGTAGTTTGGTGAATTTAACATCTGTATTTTAAATGGCAATTTAACATGCAGATCTGAATTGTCTGCACCTTTGCCTCTGCCTCTAAAGACTCAGAAATGTGCACCATCAAATCTGTCATCCCCATCAGATCTGAAGAAGAGCATTGTGTAAGCTTGAGAGCTTGTTTCTTCCACCAACTTCCTTTGTTCTCTTACAGCATTTGTTACTCTGCAGAATGGAGAGCAGGCTCAAAATGCAATTCGGATGTTTCACCAGTATTCTCTTCGTGGAAAAGAAATATCAGTGCAGCTCCAACCAACAGATGCTTTGCTATGCGTTACCAATTTGCCCACCTCATTTTCATTACAAGAGTTTGAGGAACTAGTGTGTGCATATGGCAATGTTGAGAGATGTTTTTTGGTCTATAATGAAGTTACTGGCCATTCCAAGGGCTACGGGTTTGTGGAATACATGAAAAAGGACTCTGCTGCAAAGGCTAGAATGGAACTCCTGGGGAAGCAATTAGGTGAAAACACCCTCTTTGCACAGTGGATGGATGTTAATCAGTTGACTACCGATCTTGTTCATTCCAAGTGCCTTTGTGTAGATAAACTCTCCAGTGACTACACTGATTCAGAGGAACTGATGCAAATGTTCTCATTTAAGTATAAACCTGTGTTCTGCCAGGTAGGTCTCCTATGAATTGATGTCTTTTGGAAGCTGAATATGGAGATGTATATAGCTTTGTGTTTACATATTTTATTGCATGCCTACCCATTGCTTTGGTTTTTATGTAACTAGACTAGTAAGTGGCTTAATTTGGGAAGCCTAGTGGGTGATTATGTGTATATTGTGATGGGCTGAACCACCTGGGGTGTCACCTGGTGTGCTGGGATGCCACTGAGTCAGACTGTTCTGCCAGCCTGGGTCCCTTTTACCTGACCTTGCTGGGTTAGGCTCCCCAGTCTTTTCCAGCCAAGCACACAGGCACGGCCAAACCCAGCTGCACAGAGAGACAGAGATCCACTCTGGGAAGACTCAGTTTAAGGGGCTTGCCACAGCACCCAGATGTCCACCCCCACTCCTTAGAGTACAGACCCCAAATTATATGAAATTTGCTTCTTCCCTGTATGTGAAGGAGAGTGTACACAACTTCTCACCCCCCTCCCAGTTAGAAATCACAGAAACTGGGTTATAAACCAGAAATAAATGTATTAACTATAACAGGTGTATTTTAAGTAGTTAAGGAGGTAGCAGACAGAACAAGGCAGATTACTAAGAAAATAAAATAGAGCATCCAAACTAAGCTTACTACACTAAAGAAACTGGTTACATGTAAGTTCTCACCCTAAATGTGGTTCTAATAATCTTTTCACAGGCCAGATGCCTTCGAGCCAGGGCCCAGTTCTTTCCCCCAGTTCAATCTTAATTGTTTCCAGCAGTCATCTTGGGTGAGGTAGCAGGGGAGAACTGACCACCAGGATTATCTCACTTCCTACCCTTAAATAGGATTTTCATAGGGTAGGAGTCCTTTGTTTCCTAGTTTGACCTTTCCCCGCCTGCCCCCAAAGCTTTTCATGGAAAGGTACAGAATTCAAGATGGGTTCCAGTATCAGGTGACATGGTCAAATGCCTCTGTAGGGCCCCTGTAGCCATTCTTCACAGGCTGACCCACATGTTCACAGGAAGACTAAGATCTTTTAGAGTCCATTGGCTCTTGCTACTGGGCCATCAGCTTTTTCATTGATGTACCTTAAGTGTTAGCAGGGGGCGTCACCCAAAGTAACATAGTTGAAATATAGATACCTAGTCAATATTCCTAACTTCAGATGCAGAAACGATACATGCATACAAATAGGATAATCATATTCAGTAAATCATAGCCCTTCCAATGATATCTCACATGAACCATCTTGCATAAAGTATATCTCAGTTATGTCATATTCATATCATACGTATATTTGCATAAAGAATGTGGAATGACATGTCACCTATACATCATAATATACGATGTGGTATAAATGTTTTATTGCCAAGAGTTTGGAATGACCAGCATAAGTCACTGGGGAGTTATGCAGGAGGTCATCCCAGCTGAGTGCCAATAAAACATTTATTATACATTCTTTCTCCATGTATTTTTTGGAAGCATTATTTCAGCAATGTTTTAGAGAACTTTGTAAATAATTCTTTTTGGTAATATTTTTTGTATTCCTCAATCATAAATCTAGTTTGTATTAATATCTTGAGTCTAACTGTAGAGCACTTAGAGAGATTAAAATATATTTACTATATCTTAGAAACCTCTAAAAATGTCTAAAATAGTTTTTCAATAAGTTATAAAGTTATATCTTCAGGACCTAATAATTTCTGATATGCCAGCACAAGAAATAAGTGCTATATCTATCGGAAAAGTAAGTCTTACAGCTCTCCGATTGTATAAAGGCTTTCTTCCTAGCACTGATGGTTGCCAAGATATTGGACCCTAAGTTGGTCACTGGTCTATGACCTAACATAGTTTATTAAGCATCTCAGACCAGTGTAACTAGGAGGGGAAACAGAATGAAACCTTTTACTGAAGTCATGGGTGATTGTGGGTGTTTGTTTATTTGTAAGTATCTCTTGGAAAGCTGCTCAAAAGATTTGGATTTTTAGTGTTCTTGGTGGTGATGGATTGCTAGTGTGTAGAGTGATTCCTAGAGTATAAAGATAGAAGAGACCATTAAAGCATCTAATCTGACCCCCTGCATATCACAGGCCTCCTGTATGACACAATAGCTACTTTTGGGGCAAACACATTCCAGAAAGGCATTCAGTCTTGGTTTGAAGACAGCAAGAGATGGAGAATCCATCGTTTTCCTTGGTAATTTGCTCCAGTGGTTCATCACTATCACTGTTAAAAAATCGTGCCTAACCTCTAAAATGAGTTTGTTTGGTTTCAGCTTCAAGCCATTGGTTCTTATTTTGCTTTTCTCCAGTAGATTAAAGAGCCTTTTAGTACCTGCCGGTTTTCTCCATTTGAAGGTTCTGGTGCACTGTAATCAATTCACTTCTCACTCTTCCTTTTGATAAGCTAAAGAGAGAGAGTTATTAAGTTTCCCGCTCTAGGGCATTTTCTCCAGCCTCAGATAATTTTTGTGGCTCTTTCTTGCATCCTGTCCAATTTTTCAACATCTGTTTTAAAATGTGGACAGAGCTGTACACAGTGTTTCAGTACTGGTCTCACCAATGCCATATACAGAGGAAAAATCACCTCCCTACTTGTACTCGCTGATTCCCTGTTTAGACCTTCAAGGATCACATTAGCTCTCTTTGCCATGTCATCACAATGGGAGCTCTGAGATGCTGTATAGAAGCTGTTAGTGCTAACCTACCTTCCTCTACTTCAGAACCATTAAGAGGCTGTAAACAAATTCCTGTTATAGGCCCTATTTCTTTCATTAGATTTAAAGGAGGCTGTCCATTTTCCACATCAGGACTCACATCTATATATAGTGATATTACTTTATATCAATTTCGTTGTTGTATTAAGTGTAGTTGTAACCATTTCAGTCCTGGGATATTAGAGAAAAAAGGTGGGTGAGGTAATACCTTTTATTGGACCAACTTCTGGACTCTGGATTTATGGCTTATTACCACAATTTGTAACCCACCTCTTTTGTCCTGTGACTGCAGAAGTGTTAATGGGTCACTGTACCTTGAATGGTCCTTTACAATATGTGATAACTACTTATGCTAACCAGTCTGTTCCACCTTGCATTTTGCTGTGATACAGGAAGTACCTTTCCCAGACCTGTAGAAGAGCTCTGTTTGGCTCGAAAACTTGTCTCTCTCATCAACAGAAGTTGGTCCAATAAAAGATATACTCACCCACCCTGTGTCTCTTAGATCAATTCCAGGCATTTTGGGAATGGACACTCCTGCCTAAGGATATGGTGCAATTTCAAGTCTTCTCTTTTTAAAAAAAAATCCATTAAAGACTATAAACGAAGGATGAAACAGTGTCAAACAAGTAATCTCTGCCTTTTTCCAATCCACTTAGGTATACTAAGCAGATAGCAGATTGATGGATCTGGTACATTTTCTTGAGCACTATTCAACTACAACCTCCATTCTCTCAAAAAAATGCATGAGATCTCAGTTATCTGCATTGTTATGTGTTCTTTTATTAGCTTCCATACTTATATTTTTCATGTGGCCTTGCAAACTAACTCATCCGTTGTTCTTGTTTCTGTTTAAACCAAATATCAAAGAAATTATAATTTTCTTACCATGAAAAATAAAAGTGAATGTAAAAATAGCGATGTGCTAAACTTTACATTCAAAATTTCATTCTGTCTCTTTATATTCTATAAAATAACTGTCAAATATATTTAATAGCTGAGGTTCTTCATGAGATTAGCTGTAAAGGCATTTAATAGTCAACTAGGGACAACATGGTAGTCATCTGCAAAATATTATTTGCATATTATATTTAACATGCATGAGACAGGAACGTGTACCTCTAGGTAGGCTATTAAAAGTTAGTTTTGTCTTAGGATTGTTAAAGGTTTTGCACAGGTAATTCATGCTCAATGCAGGAGGAGGGGAAAATGCTTTAAAATAATTGCTGAATGTTTGTAATGTGTTCAGTGTATTGTGAAATGCCATTTCAGTTTGCTGAGGACGAAGGCAGTTATATTGGTGGCTTTGCAGTGGTTGAGTATGAGACTGCAGAGCAGGCTGAGGAAGTGCAAGAAGTCACAGATGGTATGACTATCAGAGGAAAGAGAGTCCGGGTATCATACTGTGCTCCTGGTGCACCAGGACGAAGCACATTAGCTGCATTTATAGCAGCACAACGTATGGTAAGAGACCTTCCATTTCAAAGAGAAAACACTTTAAATGTTTATGTTATGTTTTACATATATAAGAATTTCTAAACTCCATTGGAAGAGAAGCCCATAAGTGCTTTTGTAATCAGCTTAGTATTTTAATAAGATTATTACTCAGCCAAGTGAAAATTCTTTTTGAACAGGAGAAAGCTATTTGACTCAGTGAAATGTTAATACTTAAATTGTAGTTCTGTTCTGACAAGTGACTCTGTAAAATGACATTGTGGAGTTCCATGTTTATTTCCTCACAGTGACTACACATCAAAATTGCTCTGTTTACAAATGAAAAGATGGTTTCTCTAACCAAGAGCTTAGGTTATAACTCAGTCTGTTCAAAGTGTTACTCTGCATCTACACAAGAAAAGTGGATGAGTTTATGTTGGAGTTGGCTAGCTCATGTTAGCTAGCCGGCAAACTTAGCCTTCTTCCTAGTTAAGACAAGGACATGAACAGCAGGGGTCAGGGGTAAGAGATTGTTTCAGTTCAAAACTAAACTAAGAGAGAGTGCTTTTTAACAGCTATTGGTTGGTTTAAAATGAGACAAGTAAATGTAATTTAAAAATAAACGGCAGGGTAGTGGGAATGACTTAGTTTCATGCTTGGTGTACAATGAAGCTTTTATGCCCTGCATCATATCAAATTATTTCTTAGAAAATTGGATGTGAAGGTAAGTGGTACATGAAGCCGTCTTGAAGGTTGTTGCAGAATATTCTCATTACTTTGGATAGTTCTGAGTAAATTCAGCTGTTTTTCTATAGAGTTATTCACCTCAACTCTGTAGAAGAGCAGCTGAATTTAGTGTTGTTAAAGATGGCATATTGTATTGGTCTTCACAGTGGACTACATCTTCTTTACTTTCCAGAGTTGTGGGGAAAATGTCTTTTTTTTCCAGGAAGAAAACTGCCCCGTGAGTGTTATGAGTGTGTGTGTTTTGTATTGTGAGGGAGTAGGATGACAAGTTGCAGGCAGGGGTTGCTGTGGGGCACATTTTTTGATCTTCTATTTCATACTGAAATATTTACATGAAGAGAATGTGTATTTGAAACCTTTTTGTTTCTACAAACATTACATTATAATTTCAGTCTGTGATTGAATGGTTTAAAACAGTGGTTCTCAAACGGTAGGTCAGGACCCCAAAGTGGCTCGCGACCCCGTTTTAAAATGGGGTAGCCAGGACTGAGTCCGATTTGTTGACTCGGCTTCAGTCCTGGGTGTGGGGCTCAGGTTACAGGCCCCCTTCCTGGAGCTGAAGCCTTTGAGCTTTGGTTTTCCCTCCTCTCCCGCACTGCCTGGGACGGTGGGGCTCAGGCTTTGGCCCTGCCGCCTGGGGCAGCTGGGGTCAGGCTTCGGGTCCCCCTCTTGGGATCATGTAATAATGTTTGTTGTCAGAAGGGAGTCGCGGTGAAATGAAGTTTAAGAACCCCTGGTTTAAAAGGTTGAGAGAGAAGTAATGAGAGTATTGAGGTGCTGTTATGCCTGTTAGTTTTATACTTTTCTTATTGTTTCCTATCTCAAAACCTAAAGGGAAGGAGAGAAATGCAGCAACCATGATAATTTCGGTGTAAAGGAAATGCTGGAATATGTTACTAATGAGCTTTACAGTGAAAGGGTTAATGACATCTGTTTGGTGAAAGGAAATTGCAGGAACACTGATCTTTGAACTCAGGTGTGTGACACCTGGAGATCAAGGAAAATAGTATCCAACTATAGATCTAAACCTATTTGTTTTATAAATAAAGGGTTTGCACCAGCAAATTTGTTTGAGCTAGTCATGGCAACAGAATATGCTTTTGTTTAATCCTGAGTCTAATGTTTCTGTATTTCTGTTAATTCCAGATGAGAAGCAATAGAAAGGGATTGCTTCCAGAGCCAAATCCAGTGCAGATTATGAAGAGTTTAAACAACCCAGCCATGTTACAAATGTTACTGCAGCCCCAGTTGTGTAGATGTGCTCGTAAACATGGTAAGCCTTTTTAAAAAGAGATAAATAAGAAAAGAATTCCGTCTGGTTAGTGATATAACAAGCTTTAGCTTAAAAAAAATCAGGAGCAACCTTTTAAAATACATATGTTTATAATTGCCTCAGGATAGTTCTCTTCACAAAAGTGACAGAAAACAAATGGACAATAAACTCTCATGACAGTTAATTTAAATGAGAGACAAACTGGGTGAGGTAATATCTTTTATTAGACGACCTTCTGTTGGTCAAAGAGACAAGTTTTCAAGCTATACAGGGCTCTTCTTCAGGTCTGGGAAAGGTAATCGAAGTGTCACAGCTAAATACAAGGTAGAAAAGATTGTGAAGCATTAGGATTTAACACATGTTGCAAGACACCATTCCTGATGAAGTGGGCAATTAATACCTCTGCAGAGGTGTCACTCAAAAACGTGTCTCTGGCCTGGTCTACGCTACATGTTTATACCGATTTTAGCAGCGTTAAACCGATTTAACACTGCACGCGTCCACACAACGAGGCCCTTTATATCGATATAAAGGGCTCTTTAAACCGGTTTCTCTGCTCCTCCCCAACGAGAGGAGTAGCGCTGAAATCGGTATTACCATATCGGATAATTAGGGTTGTGTGGCCGAAATCGCACGGTATTGGCTCCGGGCGGCTTTATCCCACGAAACTTTCACATGTGCACCATGTGATGCTTGGACAGTTTAATCTGAACTCGGATAGCACTGGCCAGGTAGACAGGAAAAGCCCGCGAACTTTTGATTGCATTCCTGTTGGCCAGCTGACCTCTTGATCAAGCATATGGTGGCGATGCAGTCCCAAATCCAAAAAGAGGCTCCAGGCATGGATCGTGTGGGAGATACTGGAATCGATCGCGATGGGAGGACAAATCTGTTCTATCAGAGCTCCGTTACAGAAGATGGAATGCCAAAGCATTTGAAAAAAAATCTCAGGCTATTGACTACAGAGTCCAGGTAGCACAGTGCTGTGTGACCAAGGGTAACGAAAGCATAGAATCAAATGGATGCTTCATGGAGGGACAGAAGGGGGTAACTTGAGGACTCCAGCTATCCAAGTCCCTAGCAGGTTCCGAAAAGTATTTGGCATTCTGGCTGAGCTCCAACCTGTATGGTCAAACACATTGTCCGGGGTGTTCAGGCGTATTTTTTTTTTTTAGCCTCGTCAATTTACTCCCCCTGCTCCCCATGAAAGAAAAGGGGGAAAAAGTCGTTCTGCTTTTTTCAAGGTCCCGTATGTCTATGCATGCGCTGGTAGACGCAGTGCTGGAGCATATAACGCAGGCATCCTTCCCTCCCTTCTCCAGTCAGACTACAATGCAGTAGGACTGGTGCCATCCTCGTCATCAGCCCTGTGAGTGTCCTGGCTGGCCTCATGTAGGTTGACGGGGGCACCTGGGTAAAATAGGAATGATCCTTGTTATTGCCCGCAGATGGTTACAGAGATTGGCTGGTAACCTCCTCATCATAGAACTGGGAGGGGCTGAACTCCATCCGCGCCCCCCCTGCCCCTTCATGTGTAAAGAAAAATTCGGTTACTGCCACTGGACTTCATAGCAGCGGGATGCGTGCAGCTCTCTCCCTTTCACCGTTTAATTATCCTAGCTGGGACTATCATAGCAGCTGCGAGGCTACCTCCCGTCATTTTATCTCATAACAAGTCAGTGTTCTTATTCCTGCATTCTTTATTACATCAATACACAAAGGGGGGACCCTGCAACGTGTAGCCAGAAGTTGGGGTGAGAGGAACACGGGTCGGGTTGTTGCAGGGAACACCCCTGAATGGCATGCAGCTCATCTTTCTGGGGATCTGACACGAAGCGCGTGTCTGTTCTCTGAACACTGGTTCTCTAGTACACTTGCCCCACTTCTAGGCAGGACTGACTCATTTTTAGATACAACATAAGGATGGGGGAGAATGATCTGGGGAGTCCTTCCATTTTTGTTCTTTGCCCCCCGCGACCTCAAATCAGCCAGGAGCACCTATGAGCAGCAGCAGACGGTACAGAAATGACGATAACCGTCGATCTCATCACTTTGACATGGCCAGGCAGATGTACAGAAGAACGGTAACCATCTTTGTTACCTTTGCAAAGGCAATGATGGCTGCTTGCTGTGTGCTGCAGTACCGCGCTGTCACGGCAATCCAGTACACAGTACTGGTGACAGTGAAAAAGGCAAAACAGGCTCCATGGTTTGCCATGCTATGGCATCTGCCAGTGCAATCCAGGAAAAAAGGGCGCGAAAGGTTGTCTTGCGCGTTGCTTTTACGAGAGAAGGAGTGATAACATTTACCCAGAATCACCGCGCACTGTTTTTGCCACCATCATTCTTGGGATTCTCACCCAGAATTCCAGTGGGCAGTGTGGCGACTGTGGGAAATATTGGGCTAGCTTGGGATAACTACCCACAGTGCAACGCTCCAGAAATCGATGCTAGCCTCAGTGCATGGACACACACCACCAAATTATTGTGCTTTGTGTGGCCGCGTGCACTCGACTTTATCCAATCTATTTTACAAAACCGGTTTATGTAAAATCGGAATAATCCTGTGGTGTAGACGTACTGTCTCTCAGCAACAGAAGTTGCTCCAATACAAGATATTACCTCTCCTGCTTTCTGTGTCTCTCATCTTGGGACCAACATGGCTATAACACTGCAAACGGTGAATTTAAATATCATTGCTCCTTGTAAACACCCTCATGCTAACTCTGCAATCTGTGTATATTTATATTAGAAATTGGTATAAAACAAAACCGTTCATCCAAACACCCTCAGACTTTGTGGATCTGCTTCCAGATCTGAACTTGCAACTCAAGTCCCTCTCTAGTTCATACTGTTTTAAAATTATTTCTTTCTTATGTGTTACCATAGATGTATATACCATTTTACAAGCACGCTGTTAAACATTGTCCTTCTTCCAAAAGGAACTTTCCTTCTAATTTGAATGGACAATAAATTAAAAATAACGTATCATGTTTCAAAGAATTAAAGTGTTAGCAATAAGAATGGGAACAGTCAGTCTGAAGAGATCAGTGAGGGAAGACTCAGAGCAAGTCTACACAACAGCACTATATCGGCGCAGCTGCAGTACATCTTCACCAGCGAGAGAGCGCTCTTCTGTTGGCATAATCATTCCACCTTGGCAAGACGCAGAAGTGCGTCTCCTGCCGACATAGCGCTGATGTGGACAGCGTAAAACTTGTGTCACTTTGAGTGTAGGGGGGTTCACACCCCTGAGTGATGTAAATTATATCAGCTTAGGCAGTAGCATAGACCTGCCTTAAGAATGAATGGCTGTGCTATAAATATTATGGGTGTGAGTGAGAATCTATGCAGTGCCTCTAAGACAGTTGGGAGGGATGAGGATGAGGTGACTTTAAGCTAATTTAGCACCCTTCCAATCTTGGGTTGCTCTGGGGGATGGAGAGGCCCTTAGTTTAACTTAGACAGCCCTTAGGGCTTCTCTATGGGTATGTCTACGCTGCAAAAAAAAGTGTGTTCTTAACTGAGGTTAGCTAACCTGTGTTCACTAACTTGGGTTAAAACACATTTTTTTGCAGTGTATACATACCTCAAGTTAGAGCAGCTTCACTGGGCTGCTCTGTGGGCCACAGTACTGGGTGCGGTGGGCTTGCACCCAGCACAACTCTCCTGCTCCCAGATGGCTCCGTAGTGCAGGAGTGGGTCTTTGGGAGGCAGTCTATGGCTTCCTCCATCAATGCCCGCTTGGGAACAGTCCTCTTGCTGCTGGATAGAGGGCTTTTAGGATCCTTTTACCTGTCATACCATGGCCAGAATGGAGATGAGTATCTTGCCCTCTGTGCAGGTGAACCCTAATTTTTCAATGGTTCCTGGAAACTCAGAAAATTGAGATTTTGGGAAAAACAAAATTCCACTCTTGGGGGCATTTCTGAATTTTTGCATAATTGAGTTTGGATAATCAGAATTGTACCTGTATTTCAAGGAACAGGTGTGTGGGTCTCTATAGTTGTGAAAAAGTGTATATGTGGCTTTTTATGAGAGAGCAGTAATTCATTAAGAGGTATCTGTGAAGGTGGGGAAAGTGCAAGAGAGCTTTGAGTGTGGTTGTTTTCAGAAGGTTGGCTGTAAAAATGTCACGGTATAGTTTCATATTTGCCTCACGCTAGCGTCTGTATTAAATTTGCTCAAGTTACATTTAAAAGGATGGCTTTTCAAACTGTGACAGCCTTGCAAACTCACTGTGGGAAGCTGGATTCCGTCTGACATGTACATCATGACCTATACTAAAGATTTTGTAATCAAAACTTTCTTAATAATTCTGTTGGTAAGGCTAAAAATAATCTTAGCTGCATTGTCGATGCAGGGGCGATAAAGTATTTTACTTCCTGAAGGAAGCACATGTGACCCTATATATATAAAGCAGCAAATCCATTTAGTAAGGAGGAGCCCTTTTTTGTGCAATCACTGTTATTTCCATAACTTCACCTGAAAGAAGTCTGTATGGAGGGAATGTGTAAGAACAACTGAGTGTGTGGAAGTGCACGGTGGGACTCTGCAGAAAGGGCATGATCTCATTGAATGAGGACTACTCCAGGGAGAACAGCAGTGAAGTGAGACTCTTTAAGGGAGTACAGAAGCACAATTTAAAGGGAAGGAACAGCATAGGTCGATGGCATAAGCTGCTATTTATGCAATACTTTGATAATTCTTTGCACTTCATAACTTTACCAAAGCACTCTCGGGACACGCCTATGGTTATTACTGTATTTCTCATTGTAAAAATGGGCAAACTGAGTTGTGGGAAGATAAGCAACTCAGCCAGAGTCCAACAGGGAGTCAGTGGCAGAGCCAGGAATAGAACCTACATGTGATATTCTTACCCTCTCCATATCTAAGTGCCACTTAACTGCTTGTTTCTCCCGTGCTGCTTCCAGAATGACTAGAGTTTACTTGTATGCAACTTTCCTAATGCTGTTTCCCTTCCTTTAACATCTCTCTGCTTGTCTGTCTGTCTTCAGATTGTGAGATCCTTGGAGCAGGGATTGTCCCTTCTGGAATATTTGGAAAGCTCCCAGCAGGTTATGGGTGATACCATAAATATATGAAATAAGAACAATAAGCCAGACCCTGCGCTAACCACAAAACTACAAGCTTCACCATATTTTTAACACTGTCTCCTGAATTCTTTTAAAAATCTCACAATTTTGTTTGTAACTTTGAATATTTCATCTTTTAATTTCCAAAAATTCCCTGTTTTTATTGCCTATAATCATTTGTTACCTCAGACTGCTGAGGCTCTGCAGTATTGTAAAATGGCAAGCCCACTGCTGAGGAATCTGTATTTAGTCTTTATTTTAACTCAGTTTCTGTCTAGTGTGACTGTCCCTAATATAAACCCTGATCGTGCTCCCACTGAAGTCAAGGGGAGTTTTGCCATTCACTTCTAAGGGCGCATTGATGGCATGTTAAATTATTACTTGTTTACAATTGACTGCACAGAAATTGTATGTCCAATGACTATATATCTATCGAAGTATTTGAACTAAGGCCCCAGTCTTTCAGTTTAGAGGGAACGAGAAGACCTATGCACCTTTGAGGAACCCTGTTGACTTCAGTGGGTCTCCAGGCAGACATAGCAGTTCTCCTATGTGATGAGAGTCTCTCTGCATAATAAGCTTCAGCCAGATGTGTATTAAAAAGGTTCACAGTCCTGATTTTTAATCAGTTAATTAAATGTTAAATCCTATAGGAATATTTCGATCAAGGCAAATATATAAAGTGTATGTAACTGTTAAAAATCATTCTTTGCATAACTTTTAAAAGTTCTGTAAATTTGTCAAGGATGCTATCTTGTGTTTTCTCAAGCAGTTCTTGGAGTATCTGCTGGTTTACCTCATCTTATAAATACAGCAGTCAGTCCAGGATTTTTCCATTTGAATAAAGTACACCAGGTATGTTTATCAGTGTGAAAAAATTTATATTACTTTATGTATTTATGCAGTATTTTTCATTAAAACATGTAACAGATCTCAAGAATTGACAACTAAAATCAAATGTTTTTGTTAAAATGGCTTCGTATTTAACACATACTATATAAAGTAATTTCAAGAGACTGATTTAAATAAGATATAATGAGATTTGAATAATCAAAACTGAGGAGTGCTTATTGTCTGTATGCAAATTACCATTTTATTTTTTCTGAATTTTTGATTCGCGGTTACCTGATTGTTTTGTGGTAGGAAGAACTTACCTAGAAAGAACATCTATTTCCAAGTAACAGGTTGAGTAACAAGGACCATTGATTCATTTTGTACGCAGCAAGAACAAAGCCTTTTTGGAAAATAAGTCTGATTCAAGGCTGGAAGTGTGTTCTCATTGTCTTTATTTTTAAAGCCTGTAAAGTGTACCACATAAATAATAACAACAACAATAATTTTGAGATGTTCATTTTTTGGTAAAAATAAACCAAACCTGTGTATTACTGAAGTGTTTTCAGAGTTCTTGTGGTGTATTATAAGGCTCCTATGACTTCCAAACCATTGGGAGCCCAACAGTAGTAAAAGAAGATATTCTGGAAGTTCATACAAAGAATCCAAAGTTCATAGGGGTATCTTGTAGGAAGATTTGGGATGAATCTACCCCCTAACTCAGGGACAAGGACTGGGCTGGAGTAGCAGCTTTTGTCCACAATCAGTACTCCCTTTTGCACCAGCCTATTGGGTCAGCAGGCCACCCAGTTTCCACTTCTGCTTATCACATCAGGACTACTGTAGGGGCTTCCACAGTGTGGACTCTGCCAAGGGGTGAATTTTACCCTTAGGAAATATGGGTGCGGTTTTCAAAAGTACCTAGAGAAGTTAGGAAGCTCTAATACCACTGATTTTTAAATGAGGTTTTTGCTCCTTACTCTATTCAGTACTTTTGAAATTCCTACTCAAAATAAAAAAAATTCTTGTTTATTCATTACTATTTCTACTATACTTTTAAGATCTATAGCTCCATGTCTGTTAAGAGAGACTGAATTAAATTAGGAGAGATTTTCTGCACAGTAAAGGCACTTTGCTTTCTCTCATTTTTCTACTATGCGTTATCTAGAGGCATGTGTTCCTTTCAAATGTTAGGTATGTTGTTTAGATCTGCAGCACACCATAGAATGAAATACATTTGCTGCATGTTGTAAAGTTTACTGAACACAAAGAGTGTTATTATTTGCTTGCATTTTTAAAGTATATGTATGACATTTTCCTCTGATATATTTAGTTACTGCTGCTCTTTCTATGGTCTTGTAGATTTTCTGCTTCCTTGGAAGGCAACATAAATGCTTTTTAATCAGTCGGAAGGAGGCATGTTGTACATAGTTGCAGTGTGACTGACGATGATCCACTGCTTTTTGGCTTAAGTATACTACAGCCAAACAAGCTAGTGCTGTTGCTTTGGGTAGGCTCATGCATTTAATATTCTTCCATGGGAGCTCCTGCTTTTAATTAGTCACTAACCCTGGCCCAGTAAGATGAATTATTGACAGTAATTTAATTATCTAGGTTCCTTTCATTGGCACTTGTGTACCCTTATTCTGCAATATGTCTTTTTTAGGGGTACTCTTCAGTGCCAGAGAATTCTGGTCACTATTTCTTTCCTGGAATTCAGTATTGTTATGTACAGGAAAAGAATCTGTGTTACTTTCTAGTTTTCGTTGGTTTGTCAAAAGAATACTGGTTCAGCTTATTTCTATATTCCTGCCTGCTTATATTGTTTTTGCTGTGTGGAATTGACTGTTCAAGATTTTGTTAAATGATATATTGAGAGGAATCACTTTTTAAAAATATGATGCCAAAACATTGCTTATAGAATAAATTATAGATAATTAGGAGGACATGATAGATGAGAATTTGAACAGTTGTTTGGATGAATCACTGAATAAATTTTTTTAACTTAGCTACTCTTGGTATTTCTTAATGATAGACATTATGTGCCGCGGTAACGCATTTTGAACATTTAGAGTTATGTGTTAACTGAATGGTGTAACTGTTTAACAGCTCTTCATGTGATTAATCCAGAGAATCTGTTTTGAAGATTCAGCCAAACAATTTTCCTAAAAGTTTGTCATTTAATCAATACATTTTCTTCCTTGATGTAACTCAGAAAATACAAATAAAATAATAAAAAATAAAGATGTACTAGCAACATCAGACGCAGGTCATTTGTACTTGAGATGCTTAGGACAGCAGTGCGGAATCAATACGCAAACATATTGATGCAGTTAATCCAGATTTGGCCCCTGTTTGTTTTGCAGAATTCTGTTTTTGCAGGTTTTTAGAGATTCCTTGTTTTGTGTGTTGATATTATTGCAAATAATTTCCAAAACACAGAGGACTGTTCTGTGACATGAATGTCTGTGTCCTACGTGTTCTGAGTTTAGTTCCTAAGGAATCTGCATTCCTGCCACATTGGGACACAAACTGTGCTGGCTATAAATGTCTAGAAACATTTGTGAGACTGAGTTCTGGCAAAGCCATAAAGCATGCAAAACCCTACTTGTTCTGCTCAGCTGCTTCTTCAGTTTTCAGTCATTAGTGGTGATCTGTCTGCACTCACACAGTGAAGAATTTTTATTCCATATTTCTAGTCTTGCCTCACAGAATGTGTTCTTTAAATGCCAGAGTGCTACAGAAAAAGGTTTATAGAAACCTAGAGCAAACACATGTTTTGGCTGGCAAGTCATGTTCAAGAACCTCTTGCTCTCCAAGGATAATGTTTGACTAAATGTTTTCAAGCAGTCATGTAGTTAGCACAAATTATAGCAGTGGTTCTCAAACTTTTGTACTGGTGACCCCTTTCACATAGAAAACCTCTGAGTGTGACTCCCCCCTCTCTTATAAATTAAAAACACTTTTTTTATATATTTAACAGCATTATAAATGCTGGAAGCAAAGCGGGGTTTGAGGTGGTGGCTGATAGCTCACAACCCCCCATGTAATAACCTCACAACCCCCTTAGAGGTCCTGACCTCCAGTTTGAGAACCCTGAAGTATAGTTTGATGCTCGAGTTTGGACAGCCACTTCTTTTAAACCGCCATGCAATCCAAAAACCCTGCTGTAGAATACCCCCAAGGCAAAGTTCTAGAATGGCATCTCAACATGGTTTGTTAAGTGTCTTGAATGTGGGTGAAAACCGTGTTACAACAGTGTTTTAGTGTAACTATGTGTGAAAACCATTTCAAAAAAGCATTATGAGCCACAATGTGAGTATAGCCTGAATAACTAGCCATGTTATGAATGTTCTGGGAATAGTGTTCTGTGTAGGATACTTACCAATGAGAAAGGGAAGACTCATATATGTGTAGGTATCCTCTCCTGAAGGTAGCATTAATGTTTAGAGACTGTGGAGCAGTACATAATAGCCCCTAACTATCCCAACATAACCTAATAAAGCAGTGAGATATTTGGAGCAGATGCCATGTAAGAAATAAAAACACTGTAAAACACAATACAGTAAACTACACTTATCCTCTGAAAAGCACCCAGAAAATCAAACTGGAGGAAAGGAAGGATAAAAGGAATTCAAAATCTTTGCAAGCTTTGATTGCAAATGAGGCAAGGATTTGGTTTTATGGAGGGGAAGTCACTGACTTCAGATAAACATAGATATGGAAAGTCATTCCCCTTTGTCATGTTTATTCATAAATTAAAAGTATCTGGCTTATATCACATCAGCTGGAAATCTTGCAACAAGTATAATTTTTTTGTATTCTTTAACTAATGCTTCTTGTGTCAATTTGGCAGAATTCTGTTCTGGGGAATACATCTAATTTACTGCTACAGAACCTCTCACACCTACAACTGGCACAGAAGCAACTAATTACAATTGAGAATATTCAAACTAACAGTGTAAGTTCATCATTTTAACTTCAGTTATCTATCTGTATACCTTTTATTAACTGTTTTCTAAAACAAATAGGACTTTTTTAGCCCATTAAAACTTTAACCATCTAGCATATGTAGAAGAGATTAACTGTATGTGAAAACCTGTGGAATAGCTAAGGAGAGAGAACTGTAGTCATTTACAATACCTCTTGTTTTTCATTATAGAAACCTGGCTTGCTTGGAGAGCCTCCACCAATGTTACTTCAGACGGTATTGGGAACAAGGCCAATAACATCAGTGAGTGCAGACCTGGGAAACCATGGAGAAGCGCATACATGTAAATGACATTTTGTTTCATACTGTACCAGCAGAAATGTCCAGTTTGAAAATATGCAGCTGACTCACACCTACTTTTTTAACAAAAGTGATAATCAATAGCTTTAACCTTATCACCACAGAATAAGGAAGCCACCAAGTATAACTACAATGTGAAATACAGAAGCATTTAACAAAATAATCATGTTGATTATTGCTGTATTGATCGGTTTGCATTGGCTGCTTTCACTACCCAGCACAAACTCCAAGGCTTCCCTGTTACACAAACTTCAATATTTTATGAAAAAAGCAGCAATGCAAACAACAGGCATATTTCCATTTAGCTTCTAAAGCATACATAGATGAGGATTCTGGCACAGACACCTTGGCTTCATTGCCTTCTCTTCCAGACGATTCCCATATTTTTGTTTTCCATGGTCTGTATTTGCCAGGCATATACTTGAGTATCTAAATCTCCAGCAGGCCACTGTCTGCTCAAGTTAATTTTGCAGGCTTAAACATCAAAATCCAAATAAATTCAGAATAATTAGCATGGTATCATATATCCCATACACACTTGCTTACATCTTGGTGTCAGTTCAGGCTGACCATGAAGTTTATCACTTAAGTCAAACAGGTGTATAACTGAAAGAAGCCAAGAGTAAGCAGAATAGCAAAATGTAAACAGAAGTGGGCCACATATTCCAAGGAGAGGCTAAACATGACCAGACTTGCTCATTAACTCCTTTATGCTAGGAATGAGCTTTTCCTGATGTGAACCAAATTTTTAACAGCAGCCTCTAAAATCACGGACACATTTTTTTCATGACCGCATTATTTTAATTCCTAAATAGGGTAGTTAGATGTCTGTTCTGTTCGTGCGAAATGACTCTAAGAGCTAACGCTAGGTGCTTTAACATTTAATATAAGACAGTCTCATCTTCCTGTGTTGAGTGAATTTAGCACACTATCAACACTCTCCTATTACAACTTTTAAGTATTAGATAAACCCGCAGGAATATCTTTGGCAAGGGTTCTGAATTTGCTTTAATTGCTTAAGGTGATTTGGCATGCTGTTTCTTGCCGGAAGTTCCCAGTTTCTGAGTGGAGCACTGTTTTCATTTTAGTGTCTTATTTTCTTACTGATGTTCTTGGATATGTGAATGGGACTAGATTTTATCCACTTTTCTTTGCTTATGCCCGTATCCCCTATCTGATGCAATGTACTAGACATGTTAAAAAGGGCATTTGCTTTACTTTATGTTACTTTGGTTTTCAATACCTATAGCTTCTCTTAGTTCATACCTTTTAGTGCTACAGTTAACTTTATTCCATTTTAAGGGCGTCTACTTTTAATACGCTTGTAGACCTCGACATTTTGATTTTGGAGAAATCAAATATCTTGATTTTAATGATATTCCTTGTTTTTAATGAATTTTCCTAATGTCTTGTCTCTTCACATGAGGACAGAAATAGGTTTTTAGTATTCATTCCTGTAGGTTCCCACCTGATACATCTCAACATCACAAAGCTTCTCTTACAAGTAGCTGTTCTGCTGAAATCCGCTATGAATCCAGCCCACCAGAATCCTATTAGGTTTTAACTGGAGTTGAGTAAAAGTCCATCACATGGAATTTTTTAAACCTGTAAAGGTTTTTACGTTACATCTTGATGGAAAAGGAATTAGGGCTTAAATTGGGAGAGATAGTTCAGCGGCATCAAGGAGTTTAAAGGCTTTGTGAAGACTAATGTTGTTCATTGCATATAAATCTATGTATTTGGATAAGCCTAGAGTTACTCCTCTGCATTTGATTTCATTTCCCTGTGAATACCGTAAAGCAAGGGTGCTCTGTCCCTTGTCAGGAAGGAGGGTGGAGAAAATTCTTTGGTAATTCATTAGAGATCCCTGCAGCCAGCAAAGTCCTGGTGAACGTGCAGTTCAATGTAGTTCTCAGCCGCAAGGAGGATGGTTCTGATGTGGAGTCTTGAAATGTAAACTGAGGAAAAATGGAATGGCATGATGTAGGCCAGGGGTAGGCAACTGATTTTCAGTGGCACTCACACTGCCCAGGTCCTGGCCACTGGTCCGGGGGGGGGTGCTGCATTTTAATTTAATTTTAAATGAAGTCTCTTAAACATTTTAAAAACATTATTTACTTTACATACAACAATAGTTTAGTTATATATTTTCGACTTATAAAAAGAGACCTTCTAAAAGCATTAAAATGTATGACCAGCACGCAAAACCTTAAATTAGAGTGAATAAATGAAGACTCGGCACACCACTTCTGAAAGGTTGCCGACCTCTGATGTAGGCATTAAGATTCTCTAAATCTCCAGTGCCCTGCTCCCCTACTAAGGTGAAAGAAGAGAAGGAAAACTTGTAACCTACACACTTCATTTGGAACCAGAAGTACACAATCAGGCAGCAGGAGAGACCACAATAAAAAAAAGGCAAATACATTACAGTACTGTGTTCAATGTAAATTACTAAGAAAATTAAAGGGAAAGCTTTAAAAAAAATTTGAGAAGGCAAGGAAACCGTTTCTGTGCTTGTTTCATTTAAATTAAGAGGGTTAAAAGCAGGATCTTTCTTCTGCATGTTAACATTTCAAATCTGTATTAAGTCTATGTTCAGTTGTAAACTTTTGAAAGAACAACCATCTCGTTTTGGTCACAGTTACGAACAACTTACACCCCCAAGCTGTTCGTAACTCTGAGGTTCTACCGTATATACAGGTTAATTATGACTATAAACATAATTAGCCGCTTTGCCTTTTAATAGAATTTTATTTCTCTATCTTTTTTAAGGAAGGTATCAAGAAGATGAGTTGTTAGCATTGGTCATTCTTTTCTTCTTAGTGATATATTAAATTTTTCTTCTGAAATTTTGTTTGTAACTAGAAAACTACTCAAAATAATTCTCTTGAGACAGATAATTTCAGAAACTACATATCTGCATTTTATGGATCTATTATAGATATACTCTGCATGAGCAGGATCTAGTGGGATTAATGGAGAATAGCCCAGCTCCTGATCTAGTACAGCTTGGCTTTAGAGATGATTGTTTCTTGGACTCGTTCCCTTCCACTCCCCATTGCACAGACCACCTCTGTTGCCATTTGTAATTGCATATAATGTGGATACAGTCAAAATTAATGACAACTTACATTGCACAAACATTTTAACAACTCAATTGCCATATGTTGCATGTTAATATCCGAAAGCGAACTGCACGTAGTGACGTAGTTACTGCTAGTATAGACCCTGGAATTGGCTCCATCTCACCTGTCATTACCAACCACAATGCAGAATTATTTTCTGCCCTTTAGGCTCCAGGATGCGCCATCTTCAGAGGAGTCTGAGTTTCATTTTTATCTCTAGTAAGGTGCAGCCAATGGCCATTCCATACAAAATATTGGTAAAGACTATTGTTTGTATACTTGATTGATGCTCTCCTTTGCAACTCTGGCCTGGTCTACACTACGCGTTTAAACCGATTTTAGCAGCGTTAAACCGATTTAACGCTGCACCCGTCCACACAGCGAGGCCCTTGATATCGATATAAAGGGCTCTTTAAACCGGTTTCTCTTTTATGGGTTATCAGTCTAAAAATACGAGCAGTCCTGCCATCTTGAATATGGCAAGTTTTTTAGCTTCATTTTTCTTTCTTACTAGAGAGACACAGTGTGTAGCCCAAGAGAACCAGAGGAGCACAGCACAAACTTCCTAATGTCAGATCCCGCAGAGAAATTGATGAGCTGCATGCCATTCACGGGGGCGGTGCCATGCAACAATACCCACATTGCTTCCCTGCCCCCAACCTCCTGGGCTACCATTGCAGTATCCCATAAATGTGATGAGTAATAAGATGCAGGAATAAGAAATACTGACTTGTTATTGTGAGATAAACTGAGGGGGAGGCAGCCTCCAGCTGCTATGATAGTCCAGCAGGATTAAACGGTGGGAGGACAGAGGGGCCCAGACATCCGCTGCTATGATAGTCCAGCAGGCATACGAGAATCTTTTTTCTTTACACTATGAAAGGGAGGGGGGCTGATGGAGCTCAGCCCCGTGCTATGATGAAGACGGTTACCAGCGCGTTCTCTACCTTACTACTTGGGGAATTGACCGGAGCCATTCCTTTTTACCCAGTTGCCTGCCCCGCCGACCTCACCTGAGTCAGCCAGGAGGCACTCACGGGCTGATGACAGAGGACGGCTACCAGTTCTAATCTGCACTGTACCGTCTGCCACCGGGAAGGAGGAGAGGATATGCTGTCATCTGCCCAGCACTGTGTCTACCAGCAGCATCCAGTAGACATACGGTGACATTGAAAAAAAAGTCAAGAACGATTTTTTCCCCCTTTTCTTTCGGGGGGGGGGGAGGGGGAAGTAAATTGACGAGCTATACCTCCTGAACCACCCCGGACAATGTGTTTTGACCCTATAGGCATTGGAGCTCAGCAAGAATGCAAATACTTTTCGGAGACTGCTGGGACTGTGGGATATCGTGAGTCCTTAGTACCATCCCTCCCTCCATGAGTTGCCATTTGATTCTTTGGCTTCCGTTATGCTTGTCACACAGCACTGTGCTGTGGACTCTGTATCATAGCCTGGAGATTTTTTCAAATGCTTTAGCATTCGTCTTACTGTAACAGAGCTCTGATAGAACAGATTGTCTCCCCAATACCGAATCAGATCCAGTATCTTCCCATACAGTCCATGCTGGAGCTCTTTTGGATTTGGACTGCATCGCCACCTGTACTGATCAGAGCTCCACGTGGGCAAACAGAAATGAAATTCAAAAGTTCGCAGGGCTTTTCCTGTCTACCTGGCCAGTGCATCTGAGTTCAGATTGCTGTCAGAGTGGTCACAATGGTGCACTGTGGGATACCGCCCGGAGCCAATACCGTCGATTTCGGCCACACTAACGCTAAATCTCCGATATTGGTAATATCGATTTCAAGCACTACTCCTCTCGTTGGGGAGGAGT
>NC_133775.1:19191809-19231392 GCF_003597395.2 Chelonoidis abingdonii
CCACCGAATTAACGTGCTTAGTGTGGCCGCGTGCACTTGACTTTATACAATCTGTTTTACAAAACCGGTTTATGTAAAATCGGAATAATCCCGTAGTGTAGACATACCCTTTGATTAGTTGCTCAGCTATTCAGCAAGTTGGGAGTTTCAAGTAGCAGAACTGGTGTTTTATGTTTTTACTTAAATGCTAAGAAGGAAGAAGGAAGTCAAAGCATCTGTAATACTCATATTGTCTGACACACAGAGTACTTTACAAGCTAATTTACAGGCATTGAAGGGACGCTGTCAATTTAAAATCCACTGAATTAACTTAACACTATTTTTAATTCACTCTTTTATGTACTATGCCTGCCCCGAGTCTCTCTGCCAATATTTGTATAATTTTTACTTTTGTGTGTGTGTTTTACAATTACTGTGTGAAAGACTCCACCCAAACAACTAAGGACAATAACTGACTACACAGGAGAGACTGTACAAAAATGAATGTTATGAATGCACAAACTAAACAAAACAGAAATACTTTCTTTTCTAATCTCTGTCTTGGGTATTGTAACTCAGAGGTAAATTGTTCTCTGAGAAAAGGGTGATTTTTTTTTTCTTTTAAATTGACTGTGTCCCTTTAGCAAACAGATACAAATTTGAGATAGAGGTCACTTTATTCACTCTAAAGTATGACCACCTCAGGATGGAACTTGATACACGTTTTACAACACTATGCAACAGTTTATAACAGGAAATGAAGACGAAAGCTCAATCCAAGTGGAACTGCAGGGGAAAATTAGATACACAGAACGTAAGTATTTGAGTTTGAATTTGGCCAGGACAATGGGGTTAACACCCTTGTCTCCTGTGAGAAGTGCTAGCTGCTGCTCACTTTATTTTTTGTAAGAGGGTGCTTCCAGCAATCCAGTCAATGCTTTGTGATACTATGCTGCGGTTTGCTTCAGTCCTAACTCAGAAGGCAAAGTGCCAGCTACTAAATCACTGACTCCACTTCCTGAGGCATGTATGTGTTTATTGGCAGAATCTCTCACACAGATATGCGTGGACCTGGCCTAACTCAATTTCACTTGAGAATTCATGGGATTGCAGTGCAAAGTTGGTATCTCAGTAGGTTTTTTTCAAAAAGGGTTCAGGTGAAGTATATGCTGAGGAACCCCTGCAGACTGGCTATTGGATTTGTTCTGTATTGCTTGTGCATAACGTTTCTTATGTGTAACTGCACCTTCAGGCCTTGGTAGCAGTCTGATTTTGTAATCCTTGTGCACAATGTGCTGTACAACAGGTGTTCCCCCTGAAGTGTTCTGTGTGCACACCATGGCTTCTCAGCAGCTAGCCAGTAGAAGCAGAAGGTTAACCAAACATCTTCCCTATTCCCGGATGATGAAAAAATTGAGCAGGGATTATCCATTGAGATCAGATGGGCAAGTTCTACACAATCAGTTTCATAGAATTGTAGGTGAGTGGCCATGGGGGAATCTTGATCCTGCCTGTCTTCTTCAATGTTTCTATCCTGAATGTGGTAAAACATGGCTTGTGTTTACCTGCCTGAGACGTTCCTTTCATAATACCTGAGCAAATAGCACAGGCCTTTTAAGGAAACCCTTGTAAATTTCTATTTGCCGCTAAGATCAGCCTTGGGGTAGATTTTACCACTTTCCCTCCCTCTTGATTCCAACATTTGACAATGGAATTACATGCAGTGCCTTGAAAATCCAGATGGCAGCTCTTAAACGTTCGTGCTCTTAGTGGGCTATTCGGTAGGAATTCTTTCATGGTTTATTTCTATGTATTTAAAATAAACTATCCTGTGGCCCCTTAAAGTCTTAATCTGGTGCATTCAAGGTTCTGACTCTTGTGCCTCTCTCCTCATCTTTCTTTGTGTTTTGGCACAAAGGGTTTCTTGTTTAATAGATTTACATGTGCCAGGTGAGTGGATGCTATCCTGCAACGCCTCTTGGTATTTCATCATATTGATGATTTGCAAAAGTTTCTGCAGAATTTCCTGCTTAAAGCAGTATCTTCTCTCCTCTGTCTCACTGCCATGCTTCTCTCTGCTGTTCACCTGGTGCAGAATATGTTGTGGCATTTTTTGAATTTTTTCAGGATGCTAATACTCTACTCGCACAGATATTACCAATTTTTAGGAAGTTTGGAACCACTTCTTTGATTCAGGATCTGCCTTTTTAGATTTGTTATTCCAAGGTGAATAAACTCCTGTAGTTGAGGAGCTCTGCAAACAGTTTGTTTGTGCTCACTCCGTTAAGCAATTAGAGGTTTACTGTCTAAGTGTTGATGGATGTGACTTTTGGTTACAAATTCCTTGCACAGTGATGCCTTAAGCTGTCTGTGGAAAGATCAGAGATGACTCTGTTTAGTATAACTTTTTATTTTCCACCCAGTTTGGTTTTGGGACTACTAACAGCCCCACACTCTGCATTTATTGCGCCCAAGTCTTGTTAAATAAATGATTTCAGACACCTTACTTCATTTTACAGTATTCCTAGACAAGGCTTGAATAATGCACTCACCAGTGGTAAGTAGAAGAGTTTTCCTGGGGAGCAGTGAGACCTAGGCCACCAATTTCTGCAGAATTTAAGCCTTCTTTTAATAAAAAAAAGAGTTTTTAGCCCTTCAGGTTGTGAAGAAAACCTTCCTGGTGTGAACTGATGCTGTGCTGTTTTCCTGAGCCCACAGACAGATCACTTAGGGGCCTCTGCTGCTGCTGTTCATAGCTTTCTTGAGTAGCAGAAAACAAATGAACCCAACCCTGGTCAGTTTCACTTCTTAGCCTAGCAGATGTTTAGACTGAAATAGCATTAAATACAGTTACAGTTTTCTGTTCTAGCTTTAGTTTTAAATTAAGCTCCAGGTTTTTATTACTGCAGCATTCTTGGCTACCAGCATCAGGGTTTACTGTTATGTGACAGCTATGAAATAGATTTCTCAATGTTTTTGTCATCTCTTAATAAAAACCACAAGCAAAATGTTCTGATAAATCTTGTGTAACAGAACGGTTTCTCCATTTATGGTTGACTGCAGCATCTAATGTGACTCCAAATCAAACAGCAATAGCAACAGGGATGGGCATCTTGCCATTCTTTCCAAATCAGCCCGTTGTTGGACAAGCGATGCCAGGACAAAATAATACTCAGGAGAAACAATCAACTACAGTGGGACTGTCAGAAGGAGCTGGCTCAGGGTCGCAGGCTTATCTTCAGAGCTTAACAAATTTTACTGCTGGAGGCTTGCGCACAGAACGTCCCCAACAGCAAAGTCAGCCAAAAAGCACTGATACAAGTTCAGGGGTAAGAAAAACCGGACATAGATTTTGCATTGCCCTACTCCCTCCCACTTTGTTGTTGATATTCTTCCTATTACAAATTAACTGCATTTACTTTTTGCAACATCGCCATTATAATATTTACTGAATCACAGAATGATTTATAAAGCATTTTAAGGTCATGTGGATTATGAATTACAGCAAGGAAACATTATTATTGTCTTTTGCTCGTCAAAATGAATTAACAAAGAGGAATCTTTCTATAGTACTATCATCCTCATGTACATGCCTCTTTATACGTAATGATGAAATTATCTTAGTTACAGGAAATGCCCTTTTTAGACAGTAAAAATGGAGCTCGTGTTGGAATTCAGTGTCTGTAAACTAGAACAGTACCTAATGTGTGTTTCTAAGCTGCATCCTCTTAAAACACAATTGGCATTTCCTTGACATCAGATCAGGTTTAGTATTTATTCTTTCAAAGTGTGTGGATGCAGAAGAAAAAATTAAAGCAGAAATGAAATGCTTTATTAAAAACTGTTTGAGATTCGCAGCCATTAACTGGATTCTGTACGTGTATTTACTTAAACATTTGACATTTACAGAAAACTTGAAATCTCTTAGATTATTATGTTTTGATTTAAGTTTTCTTGGTTTCCTGAAGCAGTTCAGATTACAAGCACCTAAGCAGTGTCTTCGGCTACATTCTGTTTTCAGCATTTATTTAATATGTAATTATTTTAATTTTTAAGTCTATGTTAGTGTAATAATTTGGGATTTTAAACAGATTATTTTTGTATATTTTAATCAGCATTTCCGTTCACCTTTTCATACAGATAAAAAAGGAAAAGAAACTTTTAAAACTCCAGATTATCAAGTATTCTAAAAATGAATCTGCAGGTTATCTTGGGAAGTTTTGAATCCCATACTTTTGGACAGCGTTTCTGGAAGAGATATTAATAAAGTTACTTCCTTTTCTGCATCAATCGATACAGGGGTCAGTTTTCTAAGGCGAGTGCATTAGTACAGTGTTTCCTCAAACTGGGGTTGTCGCTTGTGTAGGGAAAGCCCCTGCTGGGCTGAGCTGGTTTGTTTACCTGCCCCATCCACATGTCCGGCCAACTGCGGCTCTCACTGGCCGCGGTTCGCTGCTCCAGGCCAATAGGAGCTGCTGGAAGTGGCATGGGCTGAGGGACTTACTGACCGCCACTTCCAGCAGCCCGCATTGGCCTGCAGTGGCGAACCGCGGCCAGTGGGAGCCCTGATCGGCCGGACCTGTGGACAGAGCAGGTAAACACACCGGCCCGGCCCGCCAGGGGCTTTCCCCACATAAGCGGCGATCCTAGTTTGAGAAACACTGCATTAGTAGTATATTCCAGATTTGTACATTTTTAACAGAATGGATTTAGAATAAAATTATATAAAAATCACACGGGGCTACATGTTTCAAGTGAACATATATTTTCCAGTTTGAAATCAGCCCATCCATACTCTGGGATGGCTGCTCAGTAGTCTCTGTGAAACTGAGAGAGTGGTGTTTTCAGTCCAGTTCCCAGTGGACAGGTATCACGAAACTCCTAATAGTATGGCACTAACTGGTTCCCGTCATAGCCAGTGTCAACTGAACCCAAGATTTGAATGGCCTGGAGACTGAACCACCTCCTGACTCACAGAGGTAGGAACCCTTCTCAGAATAGGGCTCTGCTACAGTGGTAGTGTTAGGTTTTGACTAAAGAAAGGAGTTCAGTTTCCCAGACTGACATTCTGACACTTCTCATGAGCATTAAATTCCATTTTAGACATATGCAAAGCCATGTGCATTTTTAATTATGATTTTAAATATCAAGGGCAAAAAATTGCCCTTATTTGAGTAAACTCCTTGGTACTAGTAGTAGAAAAAGCCAACTTCCAACCCAAATGGACGTACCAATTGTTATTACCAGGTGAATTAGGGACCTGAATGTATATGAACAGTGAAGAGATTACACCCAGTGTTGAAAAGCAGGTAGTAATCCTCTGAAATTAATGGCCCAAATTATCTATTGGTGTGATGCCATTGAAGTCTAATGGCCACAGAAAATTTGGCCAAATAGTTTGCCCTCTGTGTAGGATACTCGGTATGTCTCTGTGGAATCCCACTCAGTATTCTGATTGGCCTGTAAAAGAGATGAATTTCAGTTCCCATGTGTTACAGTTTGAGAGATGACATATGCCTCAGCATAGACCAGTTCCTTTATGTTTATCGATATTAATAGTAAGTGCTTCTGCATCACTATTATGACTTATCAGGAGACCCATCTCTCAAAAGTGGGGAGAACAGTGTTTTCTGGCAGATGCTGAGGGTGCTGTATTTTGACAGGTGTTTTAAATGTTGCTAGAATCTGTGTAGGATTAGCTAACTAATTTGCCACCTGCACATATTTTGGGTATATTTTTATGCTGTAAATCAACAAATTAAATGTAAGGTTGGGCTAGTGGACCGCTCACTAGTGTGCTAAGTAAGAATAGCTGTGTAGATATGCTGCCCTCCCTCCCTAGCCCCCCCACCAGACTTGAGCTGCAGTGTCTACACAGCTATTTTTAGCACGCCAGCAAGAGTGCAGCTAACCCGAGTCTGCCGACCCTGGCTAGGAGCTCGCTCTGGAATGTAGCATGGACATGCCTGTAGGGGTGGCCTTTGGGCAGGCAGGCTGCCTCTGGAGCTCCTGCTCTCCTGAAACAGCTTGTCCCTGTTAAGGACCTAGCACCACAGAGAGGCAAAAACTAGCAGAATAGACTCAGTCCATCGCAGTTCCAGGAGCCCACACACCTCTGCTGGTTTGGGGGAGTGAGTGAGTCCCAGGGTGTCAGACCCACTCCCAACTATTTTCCCCTTTAATGTAAGTATAGCTGGCGCTGATAAGCAGCTTGATCAGAAAGGCATTTTACATTAGTACATCAGAGAAAATTCTACCTCGCTAAGTCAGAGTTCATCAGTCCTCGGTTTGCCAGAGACTTGAGTTGAAGCTAGTCATCTATCACGTGCTTTCTGTTAGCTTTATTAATCTGATGGCTTTCAGTGAGGTTTTAAATATACTCAGGTAAACTAAGTTTGCAAGTTTCCCCCTTCCCCAACCCTTCCCTGCTGGTCTAAAGAGACACTTGGCTGACAAACTACTTGGCAAGAAAAAATATCTGTAATCTGAGTAGTCTGTTCAGATGATTCAGTTCAGGAGATATTCTGCTGTAAAACCTGTGGAATCTGCATGTTTTTAAAGTCATGTAGAGACAAGCACATGTCGTTGCGTTTGTTTTACTTATGACTTGAGTGATAGCTGAAAAATGAATTGAATGACGGTTTATAACATTTTTACAGATTCCCTCAAAAAAACAGACTTCACTCCTGGGGGAACCACCCAAAGAAATCCGTCTTAGTACCAATCCCTACTTGAATTTGGCAAGCGTGTTGCGTGGTGTATGTCTTTCGGGTAAGCAGCCATTCCACAGATGCTGTCTAACACCTTGTAATTTGATTTAAAGCTTTCAAGAGCAGAGTGTGGTAAGTTGCTTCTCTGCTTACTAAACCATCCCAACAACCACAGAGTTTGTCATTAATAAAACCTTGGATTCTCTCTTTCAAAGAACTTGCACTGAGAAGAAAAGTAAATTGATATAAACGACCCTCATAACTAATTTTCTAGTTGAAAAATACGGTTTATATGAGTTCTTATCTGTAAAGAGATATTATGTGCTGCAGTATTTCGAATGCAAATGTACAGAATTAGCATATTTGTTCAGAATTTATGTACATTCTAGAAACTATTTTCTATCAAACATAAGATCTTTTATATTTTTGGCTAGATTTTGATTGCAGTTAAATGTGTAAATCTAGAGTAATAAATTCCAGGTCTGTGACAATATTCTGGGTTTACACAAGTGTATCCAGATCAAAATGTGCCCCTTAATGGTTGCACAGCATGTATAAACTGAATATATTAATTTTGTTTTGAGCAGCAGTTGCCAGCAAAGCAACTAGTACACAGCAGCACACTGGACTTTCAAGCAACATAGTGGATGCTGCAGTCTCTCAGGGAACTACATCACAACATGCAATGGAAAACTACTTTAATTATTCTCAGCAGTATGGGGATTATACACAGGTATGTTAGCTAACAGTACTTTCCTTCCTGTAATGAGGTGCTTGGTATATTTTAATTGCTTTATTGCTTAGAGATAACTGAAGTTACACTGTAGTTGCATGTGGTTGTTTTGTGTTCTACTTGGAGTAGGACCTGTTGTAAAGACATCCCATGGCTCTGTGAAGATGGTGAAGTTACTTGGCTCAATGGTACTATAAATTATAGAGCATTTTGATCAATTTTTATGTTGTTAATAAACAGGATATTATCACTCGGGCCCTGGTATCAATTTAAATGACAAGTGCAGAATGAAGTCTTTTTCTCAAGCCGTAAGATAAACAAATTCCAAACCAATGAATCAATTATTTAATGTGTAATGGGCATCACAAACATCTACTATACTAGATGAGGTTCAGACATATAATTGTTCTATATTTTCTGGGTGAGTAGAAGACTTTAATCTGACGCCTATCACATAATCACTTAAAACATATATTTAAACTGTTCTGTTGGATTTTTATTATTGGTTTTAAATCTGTTTTTGTGTGTCTTGGAGAGCTTTTGTCTTTAATTAAATCTAGTACCCTGTGAAGGTCATGGGAAATTGGCATAAAGTAAAAAACACCATAACAGGCAGATGAAGTGAACCAGTTTTTTTCATTTATAGGAGGCTGTGCAGCAGTGGTATCAGCATTATGTGCAGGCATACAATGCTACTCAAGCAAGAGTAGGTGAATTTGAAAATGAAGCTTCTGAGGTAAAAGTAAAATGAATTTCCTTCACATTTCCATTGACTGCTTCTCTCCTGTAGCATTAGGGTGCTACATGTGCTTCAGCACTAGTGTAAACAGAAAGGACCAGATTGTGTGGGGAAATGGTGCTGGAGAGTCACTGTGTGGATCCCAAACACACAGTCTTTGGTATTCCCTAAGCTTTCCTGTACCTTGGATCCTACAACCTAAAGTTTTCACTATGTGCTGTAAAATAGAGCAGGAATGCATTAAAAATGATCATACATTGCAGCCATAGAACAGCATAAGTGAACGATCAAGTTATTTCCTGCTAAGGTATTATCCAAGAGCTATTTAGCTCTCACGTTGTTATAGACCCCCGGTACGTGCTGCAGTGCAAATGATAGGCAAAACCTAAAGAATACAAAACTCAATTTCCCCCTTTTTTTTTTTAAAAAAAGGATTGTATGCATAAAGATTTTTAAAAGTTCCTATATCAGACTCAATGAGAGAGATAAATTGCTGTAGGCCTGAGCTCTTTCTGAACTAAAAATTCTTTCCTTTAGAAACTTGGCTTAACTCGGATATTTCCATATCTGTCCACTGATAGTTACTGTAGTCAAATAAGAGTAATTACTTAAAAATAGATAGTTTTGTTTTGACCTTTGGTTTATCATGGATCTTCTCCATTTAGGAACCTGCTATATCTTATGGAGACTACAATACTTATTTGCAGGTTATGCCTTCATATTATACTGGAGCTCAGGGATCATACCAACCAGGCAGCTTTCAGCTTACTCCACAGAATCCATTACATAAGGTGAGAGGAGAAACTAAGAGTGATTTCAGACATGGCCAAATCTAGATACAGGTGGTAGCATGCCATGTTTGTCTCTTGCTGCCACCAAGTGGCTAAAAGATAATTAGGACTTTTGAAGGTCTAAATGAGTATTGTGCCAACTACAAAATGTTTTGGTAAACTAGGGCAAACATGAACCTTGTGTCACCTACCAAGCCAATTCCAAAGCTTTTCTATTTACATCTAGATTAGGAAAGTCTCAGGGTAGCCCTGACCTTGTGCAGGATCAAATCTAGATACTGGTGGTAGCACTTGTTTGGCAAGAACTGGCAGAGATGTACCTTGTAACGAAGATGGCCAAGGGCTATGGATGTTGCTGTGTGTTGTGCACATAGCAAAGGATTTCACTTCAAGTTCCCAAACACAGGCCTGGAAACTCTGTCATTAGGTTCCATCCAGATAGAGTTGTTATAGCCCAGAGAGGAAAGAAATAGTTCAGGTGTTTGAGATAACAGCTGCTTTTCAATCTTCTTTTTTCTAGTTAAAGGAGGAAAGTTCATAGATGAAGCTGATGTTAGACAGCTTGCTCCCAAGCTTGTATTAATGCCACATTCCACAGAAGCCAGTCAGAGACCATTCCTTTGGCATGGACTAAACAAATATACAGTGTGCCTGGGCATCCAGAGACTTGTCTGAATCCTGGCATTAGATGATTAACCTGTTGCCTGAAATAAAGAAAGCTCTTTATTTTCACACCCAAGCCCTGCACTATATGTTTTACAGCAGCTGTAAAGCACATTTCAGAGCTGAATTTCAAAGAGACCACATCACGTGCGTGCGTGTGTGTGTGTGTATATAAAAAAAGTAAAATAAAGAAATCAGGATGGACTGGGATATTAGCACTTAGTGGCAATGATTAGCTATTTAGTCTAAAAGTTCTAATGTCATTTGTGTGTAGTATAAAACACCTCAGCTTGCAACTCTTTATAAACGCAAATGATACTGTTTTCTCTGATCACTTAGTTTGGGTTGTCACTTACTTTCTTCTTTTGCACAGGTGACACCAGTAAGAAGTGAAAAGCGAAGCTCCTCACACCTCATTTCTTCCCCAGAAGCTGGCCCAATTGAATATATTGGCCAGCACACTCAGGGCACAGCATCAAATTATGCAGAATCCTATCTTAAAAAAAAGCGTGTTTATTGAGATCCAATCAACCAATCCTGCCTTAAAGCCAACAGGTGACCTTTTTGTACATCTGTATTTATTACTGTCTTAACTTCATACCCATCGATCTTTATATAGGGTTACATATTCCTAAAAGGAACAATTCAGGCAAATTTTCCAAATAAATTATATGTAGCAATAAAGACAATTAGTTGGACATTTTTCGCTCATTATTTGCCTTGTTAAATAATACAGTGGTGTCTCCCTTAATATATGATCTTACTGTAACTTGTCAGAATTGACAATGATTGTCTTATGCCTGCAAAGAAGTTTCCTTTGGTGATTGTTGATCATGTGTCAGTCAAAAGCAGTGAAAATAGTAGGAAAGGAGACTTTTTCCTTGTTCCTTAGATGAGGAAGGTGAGATTGTCTTAGCCATCATTTTTAATGTGCTTTTCAGTTTTACCTTTTCCAGAGTTGAGCCTTCTGCACTTAGATTTTTAAAAATATAAAGACTTCCCCAAAACATTGGAGAGACACCAGATATATTAACGTAGAGCCCATGAGCTTTTCAGTAAACATTGTTAAAAATAAAGTTTGTTATATTTTGAGCCTACCAGTGTCCATCTAGAGTACATAGGCGCTAGTTAGAACAAAGGTGTAGTCTTAGCTACTGATATTCTTTCCCAAGAGGGGGTTGTCATTTTTATATGCAATTGTTTGTGAATTAATTTTTCTGCCCTAATCTGCTTCTGAAATCTGTGTAAAATACTAGGTCTTGCTAACCACTTGATTTGAATTGGTGTGAGAGTGTCTCCCAAATACTAAAATGCAAAAGCTACCCTCTACTTGGTGATGAAAATTCAATGTGCTGGAACAGTAAAATTAACCAAAATAATTACAACTACTTTGTAAGCGGATTAATATAAAAGTTGCTCAAAAAAGAAGCTAAAAATTTAACAGCCGATTTTTTTTTTTCCTCTAATTTGTGGGTTGTTCAGACAGTAGAGGAAGAAATGCTGCCCAAGCCCACTACACCTGTCCTAATTTGGTTTTGTTAATCCCACTTTCCTGTTTTTAACCTTCACTCTACTCTGTCTCCAGGTGTCAAACTTACTTTTTCAATTTGCTTCAGCTATCCTCACTGGTCATTTGGGACCCAAAGTTGTGAATCCCCTCGATTCCCATTGACTTCAGGATTAGGCCTTTGTTATGTGTTCTTTTTGCATCAAATAGTCCTCTTTAATCTCTACTCACTCAGCTCTCAGCGGCATTTATGAGTATGGTGCGTATGATACAGCATAGAGACAGCTGGGTTTATTATTTACACCTACTTATATATATATAAATTTATTTTCCATCCCTTTTGAACTCCTCCCTTCAAAAGATTTTCATTGTAGATGCCTTCTCTCACCATGAACTTTTCCTACTTCCTTGTCCCTGCTACCCCCTATTCTCTTGCTTTTTTTTTTTTTTTTTTTAATACACGGTCATTTTCTCCAAGGAATTACCTCTCTTGATAACTAGTTCTGTACTCAGTCTCCACCAGCCAGAACTGGAATAGTCTTTTGCCTTTGCCTAGTGCTTTCCTTTCTCCCTGACTTGTGCACTGGGCTGAGAGGTCCATTCAGCAACTTTCAAAGCTTTTTTTTTTTTCTCTCTCTGACTTAGTTTCTTCATCTTAAATTTGATTTACCAGCTCCAAGTCCTATCACCAAATTGCCTTAAATCAAATGTTATTTTTTGCCTACAGTTTTTATATTTGCGGTGGTGGAAATCCATGTTTTCATTACAAATTATGAATAAGACACTTGCAACTGACCACGTGAATTAACTTTCTTGTAATCCCTTTGCAACTCAATGTTTCCATCTTTGACTAAATTGCAACAATAGTGTAATGGATGTATGTAGTGCTCCAGCCATGTAATGGCTGTAAATTTAATTTAATCTCTTTATAGAATTCCAAGGTTATTTTTTAAGGCATGTTTAAAGTTTACTGATTTTTTAAAAAAAGAAATGTCTTGAATAAACTCAAAGTTTTCTGCAGTAGCTTAGAGTCAGGACATTTTTTAGAAAACAGGGTTGCTTTGTTATGTAAATGCTCTGCACGCCTACCTTAAGACAGCAGAATAGCAATGCATTTGATATTGAGAATGATTGGTTTTGTTAGATTATTCATGTATGTATTGATTGATGTCAAAAATTCACCTGTAGTATTTTGTTTAAACTATTGTATTTGCAACTTTTCAGACCTGTTACCCTTTTCAACAAAATAAATTACTGCTCCATTTACAGTGGAATTTGTGTGAAAGGACAAAATCTCCAGCCTACTCTCACTCAGTAATGTATCATTTTACAACTGGGTGCTATAGCAAAGTTTCAAATTTATCTTCCCTAAAAAAGTAACAGCTTTACACAGTGTAATTTATAATTAACACACACACATGAAGAAAAAAAAATCTTTATTAATTTGTAAAAAGGAGTAACAAAGTGCATATAGATTCTACTCAGGTTCATAAGTGAAGTACAGAAATAAAAAATAATACTGTAAAAATGAATCCTACCTGTTTGGGGTTCAGTAATTATATTTATACTTTAATATGTAAAAACATTTTTCAGTTATTACCAAATGTGTCCTCTAAGCATTTTCAGAATCGAGGTTTGGGGGAGACAATATTCCCTAAATTCTAGGGAGAAGATTAGCAAAAGGTTGCCAGTTTGAATAATCTACCATCAGTAAAAGCTTGCCAAATTCACATTATATGACTTCAGTGTCCTTGATTCAACTGCAAAATCTGTTTATGGTCATAGACCTCAAGCAGACCCAGTCTGGCCCCACTGGTTAACTGTATATGCGGTAAGTACATAATTTGGCAGTCTGCATAACAAACTGGAATCCAAAAGCAGTTTCTAATGCAATAAGTGAAATAGTCTATATACTCATTTAATTTTTGTTCCTCATGTTTTTTAAACAGGTGTTAATAAATGCAGTGGAGTGCAGGACAGAAAAACATCTGGCCCGAAAAAACATAGCTTCCAGGAAAATCCTCATTGTGATTGAATTTATAGGATGCTATAAAAATGGTGGAAAGTATTTAGCTTAGGGGTTTGTTTTAGTAAAAGTAAAAAAGCCATAGTACGAAACTGGGTTTCTGCAATGAAATGCAAACTCAAACATTGGTAAATGCTTTTTTTTTGGAATATTTACATGTATGGGTTTTATTTTTTTAAATATAAAAACTCAGGACTTCAAATTGTAGGTTAGATAACATTGTTTGATACAGTATCTGAACTGAATGGTATGTGCCAAAATATTTTTGAAATGCAGATGCATCGAATGATGACCTTTTTTGCCCAGACTTTTTTTTTTTTAACCTTACCACTTTCCTAAAAATTATTTGAAAAGCAATTAAACTGCTATGGAAAGTTCTGCTCAGTCTTCTGAGTTAGTTATTCAGGAAAATCATTCTAGTTGCAGAACGCTGGTTTAATGTGCTTCATCTGTTGAGGTACAATGTGATTTGGGACCATCATAAATTCTCCTTCTTGACACAGTTCTTTCCAATTTGTGTTAGTTCAGTATAATCTAAGCACTGGATGGGCTGATCAATGAACAAGCCTTTTTTAATAAGTAATACCCTAACAAGAGCATAGTTTTCTGCTAGGGAATTTAAATATTTTGCTCCAAGTGTTCATTACACCAAAAAAAGGAAACCACTGGAAAAAAAACCGTTAAACACGTATTAGCATAGCCAGAGTACAAACTATAGTAATTAAAATAAAAAGACCTGGTCATTTATATTTGACATACATTTAAAGCACTGACCATACAAATATGTTAATTATAATTTATTTATAAGGGCTTCAAATCCTTGAATAAGATTTTGGAAGGTCGTCCGTTCACCTGGATTATATATCCAACATTTCCTCATCAGTTGGTCCACCTAGCAATGAGAGAAAACATGGAAAGGGTGACTAGTAGACTGTTCATTTTCTCAATAAAGGACCAGCTCCTCAGCTGGTATAAACAGGAGTTGCTCCACTAAGCCAACAGAGCCATGCGGATTTACACTAGCTGATGATCTGAGCTGAAGTGAGCTTCCGCTACATTTTTAAATCAAAGCTATTTGTCCATCTGGGTTCATAATCAGGCATATTATCTATGAGAACAGGTAGAAACAACTGAACCACCTTGACCCAGGGGTACTTATAGCATTGCAGGCTATATGCTGTACAGAACAAGCGAGCTGTAAAGTGTAAGAGTGTAACATCAGCTTAGTAAATGTGATCATAGGTGCTGCTAGTGGCTGGGGCCTAGTGACTAAAAGCCCGATTCACCTCCCAGTAAAATCAATAGGAAGCATCGTTTGGACTTCAGTGGGAGTTGGCTCAGGCACTAATCCCCAGCTCCTTACAAGGAAAAGGAGCTGTCCTTTAGCAAAAGGGGTAGAGCCCCATGGCCTATGATTATGGTATCGATGGTCCCACTTTGACCCACTGGCATGAATGGCATGGCTGTATGAACACAGCCTCCGTGTAGTACGCTCTATCCTTCAGAAATCAAAGGACTATATAACAAATCATACAGGACTCAGACCTTAAAGAGGTTTTTGCTTCTGTGGAGGTGTCAGACTTTTGGAATCTCATTAGGAACATTTTTTTTAAACATAATGCTTCAGAAAGCTTGAGAAGAAAAGTTTGCTTGTATACATTTGGCTATCAATCTAGTTTATACCTCTTCTGGGGAGTTTGGTGGCCGGGGCAAGCGTTTTCCTTCTCCTAATACACGTACAAGCCGCGTTACTGTCATCTGGCCTTGAGTTGGGCCAATCATTTTCAAAAACTCCTGTAACAAGTAAAAGCCACATGGATCATTTATTTATAATTCTTGCCAAATGAATCCATAAGAGTTAAACTTGACATGAGAAATACTTAATCTCTAGTTATAAACCCATATTCATACAGTATTCTCATTTCTTTCTCATCCCATCATGAGAATACAGGAAGCACAATTTTTTAAACATGGCTTCCTTAATGAGACACCTAATACCTGCATGTAGATACTCATATTTGTTCTTAAGCAAAAAAACGTTTACTGATGGTTTGAGCATCCAGATGCGAGAGTCCATGTTTGAAAAGAGCACTCTGGACCTTTTGTTTCCATAAGCTAGAGAAATTCATTCCACCGCTTCATTGATTTTGAGTAAGCAATAAGGTAATGATTCAGGTCCCGTTTTTTTTAAACAAAGCTCAAGTTGCTATTTTTCAAAAGATATGAGCAGAATTAGTGTTGAATCAAAATTCAGTTGCTGATGTTGAAGTAACATTTCCTTTTACAACCACTCACCGCCATTGGACTAGACTCTGAATCACAGTATGTCAGTAGTTCATAGAGGGTCACTCCAAATGACCAGACATCTGAAGCAATGTAAAACTTGCTCTGAAGCAGACATTCTGGAGCGTACCTACGGATGTAACATGGCTCTGTTAAATTTCAGTAAGGGCTGCACAAATCACTTAATACATATACTCCTGCTGTAAAAGGTAAAATTGATGGCTTAACTCCCACGCATTTAAAATAATTTGCCTATGGTATCATTTGTGTGGAATAAATCAACATGTGAGTATATAAAAGGAATTACACACACACACACACACACCTTTGCCACAAGGCTTGAGCTGCTGCACAAGCAATCAAAATATACCATCCAGGTAAAACCTTATACAGCACATCAGTATAAGAACGGCCATCCTGGGTCAGACCAAAGGTCCATCTAGCCCAGTTATCCTGTATTCCAACAGTGGTCAATGCCAGGTGCCTCAGAGGGAATGAACAGAACAGGTAATCATCAAAATCCATCCCCTGTTGCCCATTCCCAGCTTCTGGCATATAAGCCAAATAAAATGTTAAAAAGAAATATAAAAGTGTAATCATTCAAAATAAGAGGGGGTGGGTGGCTATATGGAATGTGTGTGTGTGTTTTACTTAACTTTGGAAAATATGACTTATCGAAACAGAAAAACAGTTCCAGAAAGCGTTAGTCTCCTGGAGCAGGCTGAATGACTACATTACACAGACTATTTAATGAACCTGAGTTGTTGTATCCCATTACCAAAACACTGGACTGTCGAGATCGTCTTTGACTGTGTAGTACTCCTTATTGGTTTCAATTACTTTGGTGAGGCCAAAGTCCCCAATCTTCACCCTGTTCTCACTTTCAACAAGGACATTTCTTGCTGCTAAATCCCGGTGAACATACTGACGAGAGCCCAAATAATCCATTCCCTGAAGAGGGAGGAAAAAGGCGGTTACACTAACATCCTGAGTATTCAGGTCCATGTTGCTTTCCCCACCTTCTCTTTACCTCACTCACTATTGACACCATCACCTCTACTGGTGGCTCTTCTTTCTCTCCTCTCCTCCATTTTGTTAGTCTGTCCTCAGCTGCTCCTCCCTCTAAACTCTGCCCTTGGGTGGCCTGGCCTCTGCTCAGTTCGGACCTAGCTGTCTTTCCAGCATCTATTCCCCAATGACCCATTGATTTCAGATTTAGATACATCCAAAATGGTATCTAATTGCCAATCACCACTCCCTACTACACTGTTCTCCCAAGCTCACAACCTGACTGCCACCTCCCCTCCTCACCTTCCTTACACACACTTCCACGCCTGCTGTTGTGACCACATCATTCCACTTGCTCCCTCATTTTCTGTATTGAGTGCACACTCCTTGTCCTTGTTTCTGAGATCCTGCACAGCTCTCCTCTTGCCTACTGCTTGGCTCTTGTTTCCAGCTCCTCTGTGCTCCTCCCATGGTCCTCCCTCCTGGATGCTCCCTTTTGTCCTGCCACGTCTCTGCTTAGCAGCTTTTCACTCCTATCCTCTTTGCTGGAGCTGCCGCTGGCGTTTCTGTGTGCCAACCACCCTTCCCTTTCCTCCTTCAAAAACCACTCTTTTCCATGAGCTCACTCCGCAGCAGCTCTCCACACTGATAACTATGATATCCCCATTATGTTTCAGCTGCTGGACACATGGTAAGAGACATAAGTAACGCAAACCCCTAGGAGTAGGGACCTTGTCCATGTACACCACTCTCCCTCCCCCCTTTTTCAAGTACTTAGACATTGTGCTGCTGAAAGACTCCATGTCCAGGCTTACCTTGCAGATCTGAACAGCATATCTTAGCTGATGTTTCAGGGTGATTTTGCTCTTATTTCGTGGGAGATATTCCTTTAGGCTCCCAGAAGGAAGAAACTCCATTATGAGTTTAATCCCACTTCCTCCTGAAAACATAGTAAGAATGCTCATTTTGCCATAGCTGTAACTCCAACACTCATCCTACCAGGCTTGCTCAACACTTACCACCTTAGTGGCATCTAAGATACCGGGGTTTTTTCCTATACTTGGAATTATTTATATTCATGGCTGTATTGCCCCAAGGCTCCAATCAGTGTCGGCAACACCCATGGTGCTGGATGCTGTATAAATTTATAAGAAAACAGAGACCCTACTTCAAAAGGCAGATGATTGTGGCTCCCAGCCAAATACTGACTTTTTAAAATAGCGATCATTGTGACAGCTGAAGAATCCAGACATGTTTAATGAGACAGAGCCAAGGGAAGGATTTAATGTAAATATGACCTCAATAACATTGGGCACCACAACTGTTTTGATATGAGGTATACTTATGATGTCTGTGCTTCCTTAATAAATGCTCTATTTTCCACGGGACTGTAACTGAGCCATAATTAATTGTCTACACGCACATTTTTTGTGAGGGGGCAGCCAGTGTGGCCACTTCAAAGTTTTGAGTGCATAAAAAAGGGAAGGAGAGAAACTTAAGAGAGATTTTTTTTTAACTCCTATACCAAGAAGAAAAAAAATCTAAGTTCATATCTGGAGTAAGTTTTATGCTGAACTTTTAGAAGGAAAAAATTTATATTTTGCATCTTCTTCTACTTGAAAATTTACCATCTTCTATGCAAATTCCCTTGTATTTCACAATGTTTTCATGATAAAGATTTCGCAAGATTTCGATTTCTTTCTTCAGATCAGCGATATGATTCCCACCACTCTCAGGTTTCAGGGACTTTACGGCCACCTGCTCTCCGGTATTATCACCTTCTGGATCATACCTGCAGAGTTCAACCTTGCCAAAGTGACCCTAATTTTAAAAGGAAAAAAAAAACATTTTGGACTGTGATCACTAGCCAGATAATGTTCAGTGCAATACTTCAGGCATTTACAATTCAGTTTTTCTCATCATACTACAGAAAGGGTACATCAAAAAGAGATGACTGGTGATGCTGCTCCTCTGGGTAACAAACTACCAGAGAATTCTGATCACCCTGAGCTAGATTTTGCCCCAAATCTGTGTGCAGAGTGCAGCTTCCATGTTTGGCTTGTTCCTTTTTATCATGAAGGGGTTAGCCCTAGATGCCTGTACTCACGCTATCTCAGTCTCTGTGCAGTGGAGGCACCTGTAAATCATGCCCTTCCCCACCCCTCCAACAGCCCTACAAGCAAGCTGCTTAAAAGTGCAGACCACCTCTTCTTCCACAAAGACTCCTCTGCACTGGGAAAATTCCTCAGTTGGTAGGCAGTGTGGGCACCCAAAGGAGCCATGCTGCCAGGGAGCAGTATCAGTGAGAGACAAGGCTCAGTCATGTGTCTGCTTCTTGATGTCACGGCCTAAACATGCTGCTCTACTTACCTCTCCCAAATCTCGGATTCTTTTCAAAAATCGTTTTTCAAAGAGAGTGGGATCGACCTCTGCAAAAGGCTTCTTCTCAGAGACAATATCAGGATCTGATATGGAAACAGCATCAACACAGTCTAAGTTAGACAAGGTCCCACAGAGCCCCCTTATTCCTTAGATTTTACTCATGTTCAAAGCTCTTGACTAATGTCTATCCCTGCTCCCAATGGACACTTCTTCCCTTGAGCCCCTCCTCCTCCTCCTTGCTGAAATGCTAGGAGATTCCTCCTTCCCCTCACTGATTGTTTGCCCACCTCCCGCTCTGCTGCTTGTCTCAATGCCTAGCTCTTGCCAAGCTACTGGGTCCTTGGGGGTTCGTCTTCAAGATTCAGAATTAGACTCTTAGTTGTTCCATCTGCAGAAGGGGATGAGTATTTTGAGTAGTCCCACATCTCCCTTCCAGAGCTGAAATAACGGTAGTGTCTGACAGAGCACTCTGAACATGAAAAGTGCTAATTACCAGAGCTGAAATAATGGTAGTGTCTGACAGAGCACTCTGAACATGAAAAGTGCTAATTACCAGAATAAGGACTAAATAAGAGGCTTACTCAGTACTGGGAGCAGAGAAGTCCAAAGTAACGTCAAGTTTCCTTTGAAAACGTGATGCCTTTTGGCAACTTCTCTGCAAACTGGATCAGATCCTCTACCTACATTTGTGCCTTGATTAAGATTCCCAAATGACTTCAGTCATATTGGGCCCACATAGCCTGATATACACAATATCAAAACTGGGTGCAATTCTTTCAGCTCAGCTTGACTTAACCCACATGCAGCATAGAAATTACATAACCTTTCCACATACCCACAGACATGTTTTATTCCCATTGTTTCAACCGTATAAAACTCACCCCCTCAATAGTACTGAGTACACATGGAATTTCTGCTACAAGTACGTGTTGTCATGGTAAATCTTTGCTAGTACGTGAAGTTACACTAAAGTACCCAACTTAGCCAAATAAATCAACCTTCCTTTAATATCAAACTAACAAGCAAAATCATTTCTTACTTTGTTCTTCCACTTTATTGATGTCTCTCATAATTGCTCTGAAAAACGGTCTCTGATTGGGGTCGTAGTGCATGCACTGCTTCATCAGATCAGCTAGTTCCTTGCAGGATGGTGTTACCAACATGAAGTGCCCTTCGTAGAACCTCTCCCTCTGTAAAACAAGACAGAAAACCCAGCATGGATTGTAGAACTTATATTACAGAGCCATACTTTAACTCCACAGCTATCGTAAGACACTTTCCATGATCAATCTGACTGATCTTTCTCCCATCCCAGCTTCCACAAAACAGCTCCTTTCCACTGGAAACTCTGCACAGGTGTCACCTTCCAGAGGAGACTAGTTTCTGTGTAGTCTGGGACAGCTCAGAGCAACCATTCCTGAGAAGGGTTTGGTGGATATCTCCTTTCAGAAAAGTCATCTTTTTGCCACTTCATCCCTCACAACAAGCATTGTCTAGGAACTTCAGGATTTGCTGCTCCCATGATGTATTGGTTAGAAAGTGCATTTTAGGGAGGGGAAAGAAGGATGGTGGAACACGCTGTTGTCAGGGAAGCAAATTCCTTTCAGCCGCTCAGCTCTTCTGCTGAGCTACCTCTTCCTCTTAGGCAATGGCTGAGGGACCCAGATACTTTCCTTGAACAGTTTAATAGTTGTTATGCAGGCTACGAACTGAAGAGCCTCTTATTTGGAAGAGCAGAACTTCAAGGGAGAAGAATTCCAAATGGAATCTTAGCTGCGGGGATCCCAGTGGTGAGGGGGAACATGGCTTTGGTTTGATTAAAGAATATTAGTGGGACATACAAGAATGTAGGGGGCCTAGGCTTGCAGGTGAGGAAGAGGGCAGGGCAGAGGGAGTGACAGGTCTTATATGACTGGGAGGAATGGGGAAAGGAAGTGGGTCAGCCAGGCACTGCGGGAGGATGGAAGGAAGAAAGAAAGAAGAAATCCCAGCATGAAAGAAGATGTGATGAAAGAAGAGAGTCCAGCATGGCATAGTTTTGGGGAGGGAATCCTGTCTACCTCCGTGAATGTTTCAGCCTATGGAAAGCCAGTGTTATTGGAAGAGCTCTGACTGAAGGGATGAATGGCTGGGAATAATGAGGGGGCTGTGTGTTAATTAACATGGGAGAGTCAGTGATTCTAAGAGCTAAGAACTGCAGTCATCTATTCAGAAAATAAGCTGAGTTAGTTCAATTACATCCAGACACAGAGGTGACAATTTATTGATCATAAGGGGTCTTTTTTGTTGTGAGTCTTGGGAGTGGCTCAAGGGAACAGTTGTTAGCAAATAAATGAAACCTGTGGAAAACAAAATGGAGGGCTTTCCATCTGGCACTGTCAGTGCAGTACTTTGCTCTGCTGGTGCTGGCTAGATGCCCTTCTCTCTTCATTCAGTGTGCTGGCTGGATCTTGCCCTCTTCCCCCAGGTAACTAAATTTCACTGAATTTTTGTGTCTTATTTGTCAAGTGCTTTGGGATAAATAGTGTGATTTAAATGTCATATAGGCAACCCTTTGGTGCAGGCACCTCAACAGCTCCTGCATTAGCACTAATCACTTATTACACTGTGTTAAGAAATCCCACCTTCAAAAAGCTGATACAGGATCAGTAGTTAAGCTTTAGCTATTTATCTTTGTTGTCAGACAAAGCCCAATTCCTAGTTTAGACCTGCAGTATTCTAAGCAGCAGTATCCTCTTTAGCAAACCCCCTGTACTGAATTTTCACATGGGATTTAAATAGCTGGTTGAACAGAAAATATTAAACTACTATCAACTCTAGTACGGAAACAATAAGTGCCAAAGAAGATGCATTTCACACAGCAAGGTAAGACTTATGAAACAGACTTTTACCTCTGCTAATGTCTTATCTTTCAGGGGAGCTTCTCCATTATAGCAGATTTCCCACAGTGTTGTGCCAAAACTCCACTTGTCTGCTGCAACACTTAAATTTTTTGAATCTTCAACACATTCAGGTGCAATCCAAGGGATTCGTTCGACACATTCTTAGATAAAAGTTTACATGATCTGGAGTTAATATCAACTAAGGGCTAGAAAAACTGCCAATTTATTCAGCATTGTATTGCACTACAGCAATTTAACAAATAACTAGTTACAAGTATTGGATGTGCTCTGAGACCTTCATAAAACTGGGGTTCCTCTTACATTAGCTCATTAAACTCAATGTTGCTTTTTTACAGAGTGTGTGTATACAGAATGACAAAGGTAACCAAATACAACAAACACTAAATGTAAGCAACATTCCACTTTACTGGGTGTATCCACAAAACTATAACTTAACACTGTACAGACTGGAAGAGAGAGATACCAGGCTATGATCTGTAAGGAACTATCTGGTAAAATAACATTCTTCTGTCTTCCTTCCCAACCATAGTAAAATGAATAATCTGGTTTTATACGGTACCTTGTCTGGATAGCACAGTTATTGGAATTCCTGGGTCACTCAGCTTAATGAAAGGACCATATTCATGGTCAATTCCCTCTCTGGCCAATAGTATATTTTTCGTGCACACATTTCCATGTACTAACTCTTTATCCTCCTATATTCAAAAGAGGGATACAATAAATACAATGATTCAGCCATGCTATGCAAGTAAATCTGCTTATACAGCTCAAGAGAGAGATATAAAGTATCCAAGCTGAGCTCCAAAGCGTAGCTTGGGAGAAATGCTCCTGAAGCGTGAGAGGAAGGTGGAAGGGGGAACTTCACCCTTACATGCCACGTTCACCCACAGATCTCAATGCACTATGTAAAAATGAGTAAGAATCATCATCCCCCTTTCATAAGGGATGTAAATGAAGGACAAGGGTGTTAAGTGACTTGCCTGAGGTCACACAGTGGAAGAGATGGGCACTGTATTTATGTATTTGATTTGACATTAAACAGGCTACTCTAGGAGCCTTGGACATTCTTTGAAATAATATAAAGAAAACAACAAGGAGGTCTGACTACCACCCACCTCAGACCACAGATGTTCCTGTATGTTCTATTTAACAATACCCAGAAAACGGAATTTCACTGGCAGCTATTGCACACTAATTTTGCAATTTAGACCCAAAAAACCCTACAGGCAGTACTTTTCCCCCTCTAACATGCTGCCTACTTACCAAGTAGCTTAGTGCACTTGCCAGTTGTTTGGCTACTTTGAATTTCCAAGGAGTTGTAAGAACATCACTTTTCCGGTGCATAAACAGATCCAGGGGCCCAAATTCAACAAACTCTTCAACCATGATATCTACAAAAATAGAGTCATGCCTTCACTATATAGCTACAGTATTATGTCTGAAATAATCCAAAGGGCATAACTGGGTCTTCCACGGAGAGCTACATTTTTGGAGCATCTGCACCACACCACTGTGTCTGTACTAATGCTTTAAATCTGAAGTGAATTCACTGCTTGTGAAGGGTCCAGATTAACACAGTGTTCCACTGGCCACATAGTAGGTACGGTATGGGCACTGGCCCTCTCCTCAACCCTGACCTAGGAGGTAACCTCTATTGGCAGGCAAAACGCCAGGGAGTGGGAAGTCAATACCTTGCCCGGTCTCCTGACCCAAGGAAACCATTCTTATAAACACTGCCTGAAGATAGGTGGCATTATGAAGAAAAACTCTGATATGATACAAAGCTGAAGGAAAGGCTCCTCATTCCAATTCCACCACTACTTTGATTATTATTTATTTGTACTGCAGTCATGGATTAGGACCTGTTGTGCAAGGCGCTGAACAAAAAGACTGACCCTTCCCTTAAAGGCTTATGTCATCACTTCATAAGAGCCACATTTACAGAACTCACTTTCTACATCGCGGACACAGACCCCGTGAAGGAAGACGATGTGTTTGTGGGAAATTTGCCTCATCATGCTTGCTGTCTCAAAAAATGCCTATTAGAAAATGAAATAGTAAAAGTAAATACCAGCATTTCAGTTACTATCCTAAAGCAAAGCATGTAAGGAAACAACTGAATGTGACATATTATTATAAAAGTTCAGGAAAGACCAATGTGACTCCTGTAACATGCAGGATCAACAACATGTTAAAGTGCTACATAAACACCAGGGCAGTAGAAGTGCTGTCATTTGAACTTTATATACCGTGCTAACTCTTTAGCCAAGGGTTTTAAAGCATCCTATCAACATTAAGCCTCACCACCCTCCTGTATAGTAGCAGCATCTCTTCACATGGAGTAAACTGAGGCACAGAGAGGTTAAGTGACTTGCATGCGGTTATATGGTGAATCAGTGTCAGAGGTGCTAATAGACTCTTAGCAACCTGATTCCAAGCCTATCCAGGGCCTAATCTAGTAGTTACAAGAAATGTTTATCCCTATGTATAGCCCATTGAACTCAGTGGGACTGATGACTCGAGAAGTTACTTGCATGTGGGATCAGGGCCTCGATTTGTGACTCATCTGAAAAAACTGACTCCTAACTAAATTAGGTTAATCTTGTCAGGTGCATGAGTATTGCAGTGAATGTTAGATAGCATCTTGCATGCAAAATGCTAGCCTTAACTTTTCAACTTCCTCAGTTTTGTATGCAAACTAATGTTATTTAAATAACGAACATCTGAACATGAATAATGTGGCATGGCTATTTGTTTGTATACTATGAACTGAAAAGAGGAAGAACTTGCCAAAGAAATGTCTCTGTGACTGGGGTCCAAGACTTTGAGGAGGACTTTCTTTTCTTTTTCATCCTGGTACCCTTCATTCTCATCTTCCTTATAATTGAGAATCCCGGAATAAATCTGTGTCCTTGTTCCTCTTCCAAGGTGTTCATCCTAAAACGAAATGTATAATCAGCATTTTCAAACCAAGGCATCAAAGAAACAGGCGTAGAGCTACAAAAATACTTAAAACCAGTCCTTGCAACCACTCAAAATTCCCTATTCCACCTGCTTTAGTACTATTCAGATTTCACCATCAGCAATCTGTCACCAAAGAGAAATTAGTAACATTTTACAGTAAGCGCCAGCTCATTATTCCTCCTTTTGGTATTCTCTGAAAATGGTGTTTTTTATCATGTTGAACTCATTTAGTATTAATAGGATGTCAGATATTAGATCTATATTAATACCAAACAAGTCCAGCATGATTTAATGTTATTAGAATGAATATCAACTGAATTAATGATGACTGGCTTCTTATTTACAACAGGATGACATTGATGTATTACTTTAAAGTGTTGCCAAAAAATTACAGCAAGTAATATTTCAATAGAACTCATTGTCAAGGATATTAGAAAAAACAGACATCTCCCCTCAAATTAACAGAGGATTCTCCTTGGTTCTTTTGCAGAAAGAAAGTATGTACTCCTCTACCTCGATATAACGCTGTCCTCGGGAGCCAAAAAAACCTTACCGTGTTATAGGTGAAATCCCGTTATATCGAACTTGCTTTGATCCATCAGAGTGCGCAGCCCCAGCCCCCCAGAGCGCTACTTTACCACATTATATATGAATTTGTGTTATATCGGGTCGCATTATATCGGGGTAGAGGTGTATGTGCTGATTATTATTGCCGGGCAGTTCAGTTGTCCCTCCCCTCACTGCCCTGTGCTGCTCCTGCCCTTTGCCTTGGAGCAACTCCTGGGAGCTTCCTGCTTGCTGTGTGTGTGTGTGTGTGGGTGCTAATGTCAGCTTGTCCCCCTCTCCCTGCTCCTGCCCACCGCTTCCTGCCCCCAATCTCCACAGAGCAGGGGAGGGGACAGGACTCAGGATGGAGGGAGCTTGCTGGCAGCAGCTGCTGTCTCAACTTGCTGATCTACTTAAAAAGGCAATGTACTTACAATGGCATCAGCGTACTTAAAGGGTCAATGCATGCCTCCCTCATACACAGGGTGTGTGTTTCTGTCTCTCTCTGCCATGCTGTCTCCCCTCCCTCCATTCATGCTGCCTTGTAGAGTGTGAGGCTACATTAACAACGTGTAAACTCATAGACTTTAAGGTCAGAAGGGACCATTATGATCATTTAGTCTGACTCCTGCACAACACAGGCCACAAAATCTCACTCATCCACCTCTATAACAAACCCCTAACCTCTTGAGGGCTCAGCCGAATGCTAGTTCATCATTTAGCAGTAAGGCATTCCCTGGGAAATATCCCAACCTCAACCAAGGTTTACAATCATCATTGATATATACAGTATTAAATTATTTGTTTAAAACTTATACTGTGTCTGTATGTGTATATATACAGAAACACGGTACCCAAGACATGGTACACACACAGTATATTTTTATATAACATACACATACCGCTACCTTGATAATAACGTGGCCCGATATAATACTAATTCGGATATAAAGCGGTAAACCAGCACTCTGGGGGGGGGGGGGGGGCTGTGCTCTCCAGTGGATCAAAGCAAGTTTGATATAACACAGTTTCACCTATAACGCGGTAAGATTTTTTGGCTCCTGGGGACAGCGTTATATAGAGGTGTGTATATATACAGTCTTTTGTCTGGTGAAAAAAATTTCCCTGGAACCTAACTCCCGCTATTTACACTAATTCTTATGGGGAAATTGGATTCACTTAACATCATTTCACTTAAAGTAGCATTTTTCAGGAACATAACTACAATATTAAGCGAGGAGTTACTGTATTTGTTGACTCAAGCTCTGAGACTTACAGCCGCGGAGGGGTGGGGGTTTTTGTTTTTTTTTTTGACAGTACAGACATACCTTTATAGTCACCTAAATCCCACTGACTTTCAGACAGATTTATGCTCCTAAATTCCTAAGTCACTTCTGAAAATGGGACTTAAGCTTCTAAATCACTTAGATGTTCCTCTTGTTTCCTACTGGGAAAAATCTCAAGTTCTGGGTACCATGTTTCTCTCCTGAATCAAGCCTTTAAAAATATAAGATCTTTATGAAACAGAGTGGGTTAAGGTGTATGGGTGATAAAATTAAGATTCCCAAAACCAGTCTGGGAAATGTGTTTTTCCTTCCTGATGGAAAAACACATGTACACAGGGTATTTCCTTCCTGCTATGCAAGTGCCTATAACCCATCATTGCTAAAATGCTTGAGTTCACATTGGGTGGCTTAATAGCTCTTTTAAACCAATAATAATTTTTTAAAAGTCTCTTTCGGGGGAGGGGAGACTCTTTCACTGTTGAGATTTCATGTTATTTCCCTAGGCATGAAGGCTTTTTGTTTTTGTTTGGTTATATGGGGCAACTGAAAGGATCAGCAAAGCAAATTGATATTCAGCAGCTACTTACCTGCATAACTTCTTCTTTGAGGATTCGATGGAAACTCAGCTGACCTAGAGGGCAAACTGGATGCCATTCCTGGCCTTTCTTTGTTGCCACTAACAAGTTGGAGATTTCTGGAGGATGGACAGGAAAGAGAGAGAACACTTTGCTGTAGTTTATTTTTTAATCTTAAATTAGCAATTTCTTACTTCTAATAGTTCCTCTAATAATGGAATTTTTAATGCTAACTGCAGGCTAATATTCCCAGACAGTTAGATGCTAGGAGAAGTTACCTGACCAGATAATCACATTTTAAGATTTTTCCCTAAAACTATCACTTGGAAGAGAATCCAACAAAAAACACCCATTTTTTAATCTCCTCATCATAACCTTAGCTAGTGTTGCTTTGTACAGCACCACAAAAATTGCCAGTACTCACTGCACTGAAAAATATACAGGACACAAATGTGCCTGTTAAGCACTGGCCTGCATTGGGATTACTGCAACTCCACAATCCTTCAAGCATTGCTCTGGAAAGCAACGTACACAGTGTTTCCTGGTGCTCCCTGCATGCCCTCTGGGCCACCCCTTAAGTGGGTATAACCTGCACTCCATTCTGAGGGCAGCCAGATCAGCTGGCCTGTATGGAGATGGTGAGAAAGCCCTTCTCCTCTCCAATCAGAATGGCTTGCACTTCAGGGAGTGCTAGCAGTCCCAGTGCCCAGTATGCAAAAACTGACACTTTGCCCTGGAAGTGGGTGGGGAGCTTAGAATAAAGGCTCAGTGCACACTCATCCTCCGTTGTGTATCTGTACAGAGAAAATCTACAATCTGATGTACGTACACATTTGGTCTTCTTGCGCTCTACAGCAGCAGTTAGTTAAAGGTATACAAATACAAAACACCATATGGGCTTCAGATGCATATGCATCCTTTCTCATTGCCATTACAGGGAGTAGAACACGTCTCTCAAGGTCAGATTATGACTCTGCATTCTTGCAATACTTTATACAGACCTAAGACTGAAAAATTATTTTCATTTCACACCAAAATTTCTTTACAAACCTAAGGTGTTTTTCTTATTATTATTTTTAAAAAGGCAAACAGAAAGGGGAGAGACAGAACAGTGAACCTTTGGGATCTTGCCTTATGGCAATAAAAGTTCCCATCAAGGTCAAAAGACAAATTTACACTCACGTAAACAACTGCAACTCTGATGAAGTCAGTGGAGTCTTGGGTAAGCAGGAGATAAAAGTTAACCCTTCTATAATAATATAATTACTACAACTGCAAAAAATATCTCAAGAATTTAGGCTGTTTAAAATGTAATTCCTTTAATCTCTCAGTGCTCCAGACAACACTAATTGAATCTATTTCCCTATGTTAAGTTCTCCTCACACCTTCTATGGGTCATCTTAATTATCACTTCAAAAGTTTTTTTTCTCCTGCTGATGATAGCTCATCTCAATTGATTAGACTCTTCCTGTTGGTATGCATACTTCCATCTTTTCATGTTCTCTGTATGTATAAATATCTTCTGTCTGTGTGTTCCATTCTATGCATCCAAAGAAGTGAGCTATAGCTCACGAAAGCTCATGCTGAAATAAATCTGTTAGTCTCTAAGGTGCCACAAGTACTCCTGTTCTTCTTGCGGAGACAGACTAACGGCTGCTACTCTGAAACCAGACAATTATTATTACTTTAGTTTCTGAAGCACTGTCAATGTTGTTACATAAGTAGTGCAACATGCCTTTCAGATGTACAAATTATACTTCTCTAAACTTTTCATAAACTAAAAACGTAGCTACTTTATCTCTGTTATTCCCCTTATTCACAGGAAACCATTATCTGATTAACAGGACCACACCACGTCCTTCCTCTTTCATAAAATTCAGCTACAAGTAATTTGTACACTTTTTGTAAAGTGACTTTAATGAAATTCACAACAACACTGCACAAAGTTCTGTTCTACTCCCATAACCAATTTTAAAGCAAAGTCTGAAGTCCTTGCTCAGACAAAATTCCCAATGAGGTCAAAGTGTGTTCTACCTAAGTAATGGCTTCGGGATCAACCCCTTTGTTTCCCTCTCTTTAATTATTATAATAACACTTGATCTCAAGAGCAAGAGATATTTAAACAAAAGGTCGTAACATGACATTCCGCTCTGCACGCTTTCTTTGGTAGAACAAAGAATACAGTGGATGGCAGCGCCCTTGCTTCGTGTACGTGTTGTTTGTGGCAGCACGGGAAGCTCCTAAATGATTACAGTTTACATTTTACAAGATTAATTGGTATTTAAACACATGATTCATAATGAGTCAGTTGTGATATTTTTCTTTTTCTAAAAAACCTCTAAGAGCTATATTAAAATTAGTCATCTATTGTTGATACTACAGGGCTAGTTATTTACATGCTGAAGGCAACGTGCTATTTACTTTTAAAACTGTGCACAAATTATGCTAGCAATTAGCAACAGCCCTTAATCATCCTGTGCTGAGATCACACAGTTCTCAAAAAATAATTTGTTCACTGTACTTGCAGTACGATGAAGTACTTAGTCTTTTTTATTAAAAAGGCTTTTCTCCCCTGAAATAGGTAGGACACTTTAAAATTTGTTTTTAAATCTGTCAAAAATTAAAACACAGAACAAAATGCGAAGTCCTTCTGTGGTAAGAAATGCATTCAACTTCTCCAGAAAAAGTCTGAAGAGAGAGTCGCTACCTTTTGGTTTTGGCTGGCAGCATCTCTTCAGTGTAAAGCTTATGTTGTCCGTTCTAAGGGTCTGTCCCTTCAAGTGATCCATCAGTTCTTTTAAAGATGGGAAAAACTTATTTGAGCCATGAAGGAAGCAACCGCCTTTTGTCACCTCGATCTGGAAGTTCTTATACTGGATTGATTCATTTAACCTTTGCTATTTTAGGGGGAAAAAAGCAAAATGTTAATCAGAAAAATGAAACAATAGGACATAGGAGCTGACAAGCACATCTGGGGCCAAATTAATCCCTGATAAGAGTCCAAAGAAGCCAGTGAAATTAAACCAGGGATCAATTTAGCACCTTAAAGCCCTGCTTTTAAAGTGGCATATACTAAAATTTTAATGGGGCCAATTTCCCCAGTCCTTAATGGACTAAAATTCCTAATAGTGTCAATTAAGGGCTGCAGAATTTGGACTTCTGTCTCAAAACATAAATCTTTCCTAAAATAACTTTAAATCTGCAAATGATGGTTTGACTTACTACAATGCAGGATAGACTGTTCCTGATGTTGAGTGTTAAAGCCCTTTCAGATCTCAAACCTGAATACATTCTCCAGTTGCAGTCCATACCCTTGGAGTACACTTTCAAATGTAGGCACCTACCACCTGTGGCTTTGAAATTCTATCCCCTTATCTTTTAGCCTGAACTGCTACATACTAGGTTTCTGGGTGTGATTCTTCTTCAAGTCTCTATAGCAGGGGTGGGCAAACTTTTTGGCCCGAGGGCCACATTGGGGTTGTGCAACTGTATGGAGGGTTGGGTTGGGTTGGGTCGGGAAGGCTGTGCCTCCCTAAATAGCCTGGCCCCAGCCCCTATCCATCCCCTCCCACTTCTCACCCCCTGACTGCCCCCCTCAGAACCCCCAACCCATTCAATCCTCCCCTGCTCCTTGTCCCCTGACTGTCCCGTCCCAGGACCCTCACTCCCATCAAAACTCCCTGTGCCCTGACCCCATCCACACCCACTGACAGCCCCCCACGGGACTCCCTCCCGTTATCCAACAACCCTCTGCTCCTCGTCCCCTGACCACCCCTTCCTGGGATCCCCTAACCCTAACTACCCCCCCGGGATCCCACCCTCTTATCCAACCCCCTCTGCTCGCTGTCCCCTGACTGCCCTCCCGACCCCTATCCACATACCCGCCCCGACAGGCCCCCCCAGGACTCCCAACCCTCCCTGTTCCCCATCCATCCTCTGACTGCCCCCCCAGAACCTCTGCCCCATCCAACTACCCCCTCCTCCCTGACTGCCCCTCAGGAGCCCTGCCCCCTTAGCAGGAGCTACGACACCCGCCCAGAGCCAGCTGCGCTCCCAACGCTACCCAGTGGCAGTGGCAGGCCAGAGTGTGGCCCGTGTGGCTGTGGCGGAGAGGGGCCAGCAGGGGAGGGGCTAGGGACTAGGCTCCCTTGCCAGGACCTCAAGGGCCCGACAAGACGGTCCCACGGGCTGTAGTTTGCCCACGTTTGCTCTACAGTATTTGTACATAAGGTATTTTCAGTAAGGTTCTCACAGTCCTAGTTTTCCAAGACAAACTTCACATAGTGCCTCAATTTTCCCATCTATACAAGGGAAATAATGATCACCCACTTCTGTAAAATGTGTTGATCTACAAATGCTGTATGTAGTGTCATAGCCATGTTGGTCCCAGGATATTAGAGACACAAAGTGGGTGAGGTAATCTATTTATCTTTTCCATTGGTGAGAGAGACAAGCTTTCAAGCTTACACAGAGCTCTTCTTCAGGTCCAGGAAAGCCGAGGGGGGTGAGGTGGAAAATGGTAGGAGATTATAGACTGTTGTTATAAGCATAAATCCAGTGTTCAGTCCATGATTTTTAGTGACTAGCATGTTATGAATTTAAGCTCTGAGGTTCATTTTTTGAAGGTGTTGCACAGGTTTCATTTAAGGATGAAGACAGAGAAGTCAGACATAGAAAGATCGCTTTGTAAAATGTGTTCACCCACAGGTGATATGGTGTTTTTATCTTTTATCATTTTTCTATGAGTTCATTTGAGAGCATAGTTATTGTCTGGTTCACCCACGTAGTTGTTATTGTGGCATTTCGTGCACTGGATGAGGAACACCACATGTTGAGATTGGCACATGTAGGACTCATGGATCTTGAAAGGTGTGTTTTGAGGAGTGTTCATCATTGCAGCACTAGAGATACATCTACAGGTTTTGCAGCTGTTGTTCTGGCAAAGTCTAGTGCTGCTTTGAGTTGGTGTGTCCTGGTCTGTGGGGACCTTGCTTCTGACGATGAGCTTGGATATGCTGGTGGGTTGTTTGAAGGCCAGAAGAGAGGGGTCAGGAAAGATTTCTTTCAGGATGTGATCCCCACTGAGTATGGGTTGTAATTGTTTGATGATACCTTGTATGTGTTTCGGTGAGAGATGGTACATGATGACTACAGGTGTTTGGTTGAAGAGGGTTTTATTTTTGTATTGAAGAAGGTTCTCTCAGTGTATCTGAAGTATCTGTGATGGGATCTATTTCTCTGGTGTCCTTGTTTGGTGAAGGCAGTTTTAAGTGTGTTAAAGTGTATATTCCAGACTTTCTCCTCAGAGCACATTCCGAGATATCTGAATGTTTGGCTGAAGATAACAGATTTCTTGGTTCTGGGGTGGTTACTGGACCTATGAAAGTAGGTGTGGTGATCCGTGGGTTTCTTGTATATAGTTGTCTGTAGGTTTCTATTCGTGAAGCTGATTGTGGTGTCCAGGAAGGTGCTGCTAGTGTGGGAGTGTTCTAGAAAGAGTCTAATGGATGGGTGGTGATTGTTGAAGTTATGGTGGAAATCTGAGGGAGTTTAGGTTGTCTGTGCAGAGGATGAAGATATCCTCAATGTATCTCAGGTATATAACTGATTTCATGGTGCATGTGCCCAAAAATTCTTCTTCAAGGTAGCCCGTGAAGAGGTTGGCACATTTGGGAGCCATCCTTATACCCACAGCTGTTCCCATGGTTTGGACAAAGTGTTTGTTGTGGAATGTAAAACTGTTGTAGGAATTTTACACAATTTTACTTTCCTTGCAGCTATTACATCCTGCAGTCCTACTTTCAAGTGTTACTCACTGATGTCCTTACCTCTCCTACACCCCATCAGTTTTTGCTATTTCTGTTACCTATGGGTGTGCCCTCTGCTGCAGCCTTCCTTACTCCTATCTGAAGATAAACCCTGCAGAAGAAGGCACTGTATGTATATTTGCTTGCCCCATTCAATCCCCCACACTTAGTTATTTTATATTGTGGAATTCCAATTGCCATTTTCCTCCCAATTCCCTAGATGGCTCAAATTCTGGAGTGGTTTTGGAAAGTACCTCCTAGTTTGGTTCTTTTAATTGGTCCATCCAGCCACTTACTTACATGGTCCTAATCACTGCAGTGTCTGAGCACCATCAGCTCCTAAATATAGTACCATTCCTTTCTGCAGTTAATTTTAACAACTCTGGACCAATTCTGCTTTCAGATCCATACACACAACTACCACTGAAGTCAGTGGGAGTTGTACATGCATAGCTTGGGGCCAATCTCTATCTTCCAAGTTCTGTTTCTCTCTCCAGATAATTCATAAATGTTAAAGAAATGAGCCCAACAATGACCCTTGAAGGATCCACTTAATAAGTGACTCCCTGACTTCCCAACATTTGTCTACAAGCAATTCTCTTTCCAATTTATCATTCTGTCACTTTTTCCATAATACTGTATGTTGTTAACTTCCTCTGTGATGCCTTGTCCAATGCCTCTTATATAGATCCAGGCAAACAACCCTCATCTAATGTCTCTATCACTTGTCCAGAAAACCACCTAAAGAAACATTCTGAATAGAGTGAGGAACTCTTGACAGTCACTCTTCCTTCTGCAGATCTTTGAGCATATATTTGATCCAACAAAAGCATCATTTTGGATCTGTCACTCACACACCCTCCTGCATGGAGTTCCAGTGGGAATTCTGCATAAACTGAACCAGTATGACAGAGATACCACAGGTATTCATGGAGATTTACCCTGTGAGTAAGTAGGCTGTTGTGGCTATTGGGGCCACTTGTTAGTCAGACAGGATCACACACACTAAGCTACTGAATTACACATATATGGATCAAGAGGAGTTTATAGCCTTTACCTGACTCCAACATCGTATGTGATGCTGGTGACTTCATTTAGTGATGTGTCCCAACATACCTGTGAGATTTCAGAACACGTCACTGTCATGAGAATGTGATTAAAGTCTGTACAGCTCCACCTCAGCACATACATCCCCTCCTCATTCCCTTCTTGTCTCAATTTGTTGATGGCATACTCTGTGCTGAAACAGTTAATACAAGAATGAGTATAATGGGCAAATGAGCAGTTACATTTCAAAGCTATTTTAATCAAATGTCCTCTTGAAATCTACACAGTCTTTAGAACAAGAATGAGCAACTGCACTATACTAGCACTTACACTATTAAAACAGTATAAAGTATGTGTGCATGTATACACACCTTGATTTGTTAACAAGCTTCCAGAACTGTATGCATGCAGTAGCTTTGTTTTCTGTTTGTTGCACCTTCAAATTTTGAAGAACTATGCCTGTCTGCAGAAACAGTTGCCATTATGTTTTCATAATGTAGTTATAGTCTATTACAAGTGACATGCAGAATAGCACGATACAGAAGATAGAGACATTGTGAGTGTGATTATTACAAGCACTCAGCAGTGGCCTTACTCTGCTCCACTTGAAGTTGCTGGGATTATTGCCATTTTATTGTTCACTTCAATAACAGAAGAATTAGGCCAGCAGTAAGTGCTTCTGAAAATCCTACCCTAGAATTTCAAATGACTTATACCAGATGCTGTTCTCCTTCTCTCCCATCTTAGCAACATTTTAACAAATTGTCTCAAACTGAACATGCAAACATCTGGGAAACAGTTTGGAACTGTAAAAATAAATGCTGGTTTCCAGCAGTCTTGATCATCATCAATTAAGTCACCCTACAATCCTTTGCTAGCAAATCCCTGCTAGACAAGAATCCTTCTAAATATCCTCAGTTAATTCAGGGTAGTGCTATGGCTCTACGGGAGGGATAAATGTCTTTAAAAAAATCAAGACAAAAGCATTTAAACTAACCAAATGGGCCCATGGCAGCCATTTTTTATGTTGTGCACTATCAAAGGTGGAGCTACATCAGTGCAGAGATAGAGGTGGGCATCTGCAGTAAGTCTGAAGTATCCATCTACTAAAGATGCAAATGACAAGGCCTCCTCATGTGAAGAAAGTTTTAATTCCTAGAATAAAGAAGATATTTTAGTCAAGAATTATTGAAATTCAGTTGAAAAATTAATAAAAGGAGGGAAGGAGAGGGTTAGAATCTGGGAATTTATGTATGCTACTGTTTTCTCCAGGATTTTCAAAAGGGAGGGCAAAATGTTATCCAAGTACCTACGGCACAAGGAAATATTTAGGAGAATAACAGTGACCATTATATAGCCTCAGATATTTTTTTGACAAGTTACCATGGGTGAGCAGATGGTTTCACTGAATGGTGGGCTATACACACACCCTAACCACGAGATCCACAAGTGCAGAGTCTGGCACCCATGTGAGACCCTCTGATTCAAAAGGACTTCTCAGGAGCATGCAGGAGGCTCACACTGGATTTGGAGCCACATGTATTTTGATAGTTTATTTCTAAATTCAGGCATCCAAAACAATCCTCAGCAGGAGGAAAAGGTCAGGGTACTCTCTTTGAGGAATGCCATTATTCCTGTGTTCGCTGATGCTCTTCTCCTGCCTCTTCCCCACCTGATCTTTCTCTTGGTCTCCTCTCCCTCCATGCTCACTGCTGTTTCTGTCTTTCCTCCACACTGCTTTTATCTTGCCAAGGTGCATCCAGGGAGGTCACAGACAACTAACTATGAAGTGTGGTGGGGTTGTTTACCAGATATTGGGAGGCCTTGGATGGGAATAACAAGAAGTGTGGTGTATGGATAGTGACACATACACAGCTGCATAGCTTTGGGGAAGAAAGATGTTTATCAATTTGTTCCTCCAAACAGAGCACTTGTTTTTTTTAAAAACACAAATTGTTGACATTACAATGTTTGGTACCCATTAGATAAATAACAGGAGTGATGGTATTAATGGCACCACTTTTGTTCAGCAATACTGTCATTAGCTCGTCCTTCTGCTGGGAAAGAGCTTACCGCACCTAAGCCCTTACCATCCTTTCGTGGTTCTGCTTGTTAATATTGACAGTGGACTCCTTTATGACAAGGAGTGTGATTTCAGGAAAATATGAAAAATTGTTCCATTCCTCTCGGATTTTGTTTTTTTCTTCATCCTTCTTGTTTTTGCTGTCTGATTTTTTCCTCTTTAGTTTATTATGTTTCTCTCTCTCGGGCTGTACAACCTGCAAACATTTTGGAATGAAAGTACCAGATAAATACTTTTTAAGCACTGAAGATACATTTTCATGCTAAAATTAATCTTGGGTGGATTTTTCAAACCATTGCCCTCAGAATTAACAGGTCACTTATGTCTTTAATGTGTATTTTATAAAGATTCATTCTCTAAAAGACTATTTAGTGAAACAGGATCAAGAGCAAGTAATTCATACATTCTGTGACTGAGGACCCTTTTGATTCCAACTGGAAGAGGGGGTATGGAGCACATAAGGGTAAAGGAATCCCAAGTCTGGTATTCACATCAGAATTCACCATAGAGTATCATATGAAGTCTCTAATAAAAGCTTGAGACACTCTGGGCATCAACATCGCTGTGAAATGTATGTAAAGATGCTATGCAAGGAGTTATGTATTTACGCTGGAAATTATGTTAAGGTCTGTCTCAAGGGACTGGTCATCAGCAAAGGTGAAAAATAGATTTTCTGTCAGACAAGAAATGTTTGTCTAGCTGGCTGTTTACATGTAAATTCAGTATTGTATACTTCACAATGGTCTCCTCTCACACATCTGAACTAAATGCTAATATAGGTCTGTGTGAGCTTCAGAGAGGAAAGTAACAGGAGAAAGTAAGCAGTGTGATTGAAAATGCTGGCGAGAACTTTGGGTGAGATATGCTTCTTTAGACAGGAGGTTAAACCTGTTAGTTTACATATAAAATAAAATCATAACATGTTTTCTAGAGGCTAATCATTCGTTCCCATCTCTGACATTGATTTTTATTTGACTCTCTATTTTTTCTTAAACAAAACTTCCTTTTACTTTATAATGGCACTCATGTGCTGTGATCTATGATAAAACTGGGGCAGTGATCTATGATAAAACTGATAAACGGAGATACGCTGTTCCGTTGAGAACAGGGGATCTGGGATTTCCGTGGGTATCCGGTGACTAGGGGCTGGATACTACAGGGGGACACTTTGAAAGGACTCGGAGGCTGGGGTCCTTCTGTTGCCAACCTGCAAGGCAAAGACAGTGCTGTGTAGCCCAGAAGAGAGTACTTCAGTGGCTGACAGGCTGGTTGTGTTAGGGACTTAAATATCCAGCCAGACTCCCTTGCTCTGGAAGCATGTAGTAACAAGGTGATTCAGAGCTCTGGGTGCCAGGAGAAGTGTCACAAATTCTAAGCCTGGTTTTGCCAACAATTCATTGCGCAACCTTTGGCATGTCAGTTAAGCTTTCTCTTTCTCCATCAGTAAAAAAAGAGATAATGCTATCTACATAATACTTAAGGGTAATAAAGGTTAGTTAATGTCTGCAAACTAATTAACAAGTATTACAAACACAGTTCAAAACTCATTAGCCACATTCTCCTCTCGATGCATGAACTCTCCATTGATATCTATTGGAATTCTGTGTATAGCATACACACATACAGATAACACTATAAAACAATCTTTTGAGAGGTCATTACTAATCCACCATATTTATTATGCCACGAGGATCTCTAACTAGTAATTAGATAAAGGCTCTTCATGGTTAACTTGCCAAGACAAAGAAGTATATTCCCCATCCTCTGCACTCCTGCACATGCCTCTTCCCACTTAGTTATATTCTATATAACTTTTTCATTTATTATTATTATTATTGAGGTTGTAGTTCCCAGAATGTGCCAAGCACTTTCCAAACCCAGAAGACAGAGTCCAAAATGCAAACCTAAAAGGCAGTTTGACATAGTCCTTTGTGGCCTTATTTATGAATGTTGATATTGAGAGCAGCATTTTAAATACAGCTGACTTCAGAAACACAATTTACTGTTTTATTCATTTGCGCGCGCACCCTTTCATTGCTTGGATGGGTACAGAATATGAGCACAACTCCCACTTTTGAAATCCGACTGAGCAATATCTGGTTTGGCTGCTTTGGTACAGGTATTAATTTTCATTGTGATTTCTATCACTCACAAAAGGAAAGAACTAGTGCTGACCAAAGGCAGGCTTTCTGCCAGTTTCCTAATGCAATTCTGCCACTGACCTACCACGCCCTTCCTTCCCAAATTAGTAATCTCACCTTGTCCAAAAACCACGAATTGATCAAACCACAAGGAGGTTTTACAATACAGAAAAATGTTTTTGTGACTGCTGCACTTACTTCACTTATGATCTAACCAAGGTTACAATGAAGCTTTTCTAGAGGCAAAAGCCAGTACGTTTCCCATTTGCAAAGGGCTACTGAGTTCTGCTAACCATTTAACAGGAATGACAAGAACACTACTAAACAAACCAAAGAGTCTGAAGTTGAAACTTCTCAATTAACTAATTTTCCAAAATAGATTCAAGTTTTTTGCAGACTATTCTCTTCTCTCCCCCGCTTCCACCCCCAAATAACCTCAGTCTTTTTGTCTGTGAATGGACACTCACATTTGGTTTGCGCCTCCACTGTATTCCATTGTTTCCTGTCACCATCACTTCATACTGTAGGATGATCCCATTGTCTCCAAAATTAAATCCATGTTTTTCATTCTCTGTTAAAATCTGCAATGATGAAGTCTCAAAAATTTCTGCTCCATAATGCTTAGTTAAAGTCTCCATTGTTGATAAGTATTTAACCTTCAGATCATGTGGAGAGACACTGCTGTCACAAATGGTTTTATTGTTAAATTCCTTAAGGAAATCCTTGAAAACATTGTTTATCCGAATTCTGGTTAAGATATTCCTTTGTCTGATGGTCTTGTTCAAAGTTTCAGGAATATAATGTTTGTAACTAAGAAAAAAAAACAATTAAATATTCATATTGCTACCTCAATTTTCTGTTCTGAAACTGCAGTTGGTTTACTGTAAAAGTAACTTACTGAAAACACATGCAGAGTTTCATAGTACATTTAATACTAATACCACAGAAACAGTTTCATAACACGTGATATAATTGCCCAGTTTTTAACCTGACACAGATACAGACAATAAGTAAACATTTGAAAACCTCAGATAAATGCAGGGGGCTGTCTCAAATCAGTATTATTTCACTAAGATACATAGTAACAAAGTGTTTAAGCTGCAGTTATTTTTTTCACTACTTTTAGGCAAAAAAGTTCTGAATTTGGTGCCCAAAGTTACCAAATGAAATCAATAGGAACAGTAGGTACTCATCACCTCTGCCACTCAAGCCACAAATTTAGATGCCTAAATATGGACTTGCACTTTTGGGAATTTTGACCTTAATCTTTGATATAGCGTTTGAGAAAAAGACGGTTACTCACCTTTGTAACAGTTGTTCTTCGAGATGTGTTGCTCATATCCATTCCAAGTAGGTGTGCGCGCGCCGCGTGCATGTTCGTCGGAAGAATTTTCCCCTAGCAACACCCGG